>NC_047084.1:182622048-182925079 GCF_902459505.1 Geotrypetes seraphini | reverse complement strand
TTTTGTGGTTGCATCCTATATTATGCATATTTCCATCTATTATGTTTTACAATAAAATCCATCAAATAAATGAAACATATATAGCTGACAGTGTGTTTGTGTTTCAGCTTATATTGTATTCGTTAGGTGCTTCCCAGAGCTACATTGCTGTATCATGTGGTTTACAGAGGTATGTCCCAACAGTGTCATGAACGACCACTAGGCCAGTTAAGGGTTTGAGGATACCCCTAATGGATATGCATCATGGTAGATTTGATGGCTGACACCTCCATTAGATGCAGGTCTCTCATGCATGCTCATTAGCGCTATCCCTTACAATCCTCTTATCCCACCTTTCACAACCTAGCTCCCTATGCATCAACATCTGTCCCTCTCTTTTGTTATTTTCCTTGATGCATACCAGGGGAGGGGAGGAGAGGGCTGGAACCTACATGCCATCTCTCCATTCCACCTCAAAACCTAGTGTTACTCCCTAATCTCCTTCCATCCCCAGTGGCAACCTTTCACCCTTTCTGTTAGCAAATACCCTTGCATCCCTAATCTCTCCTTGCCTCCATGACATCCTCCACCTCTTGCTTTTATCTTTTCTCATTCAAGACTACTATCCAGCATATCTCTGCTCCCCCCTCCCCCAAGTCTGGCCATATCTAGACACCTCTCCTGCATTCAACTTAAGAATCTCATTAATATGTATCCCATCTGGTGCAGTAGCTGCCTTGGTTGATGACATATTTCCCATATTTAAACAAAGGTTCCCATCCATTCCACATGGAGTTAATTGAATGTTGTAGGCCCCCTCTGCTCTTTCTTTTTGGTGTACTCTGCTACTATGGAAAATGGAGGTGGGGCAGACAATGACATTATGAAAGCAGGGAGAGTGGTGGGTGTGGGCATCTGTGTGTAACCTGACCTGGCCCCTTCTTTTCCCTAACAATTTATTCCCCTCCACACTTAACACAAAATTTAAGTCCCCAACAATCCCTCACACCAACACCCAGAAAAATCCATAAACTAAGGAAATACAGATAATGGGGGTGGGGAGGAGTGTCAAAGGCAGAAGGGAGTATAAAGGAGAACAGGCAAGTCATAGCACAAAGTTTCATCATTGAGGAAACAGAACACCACAAACACCAACTCACATGAGGGGGTCTTACATAGGCAAAATGGCTGTGCCAAAGCTTTCTATATACTAAGCACGCCTAATTAGCGGCGGACGTCATAGAAACCGTTAGGATTCAAATCTAATTGGATGTGCATTGGATGTGGTTTTGCAATATACAGCTGTAGTGACGTTGTAGTCATTTCCTTCACATCTCTAAGCTCTATGTTCTAAACAAAGTTACCTCTATAGCTCTATGCCTTAAGGCATTGCTTTTTCATCGTCCATACATCAGGGGGTTCAAGTCTTGAGTAAGGTTAGCAAATAGGTTATATTCATTTCTCAGCCAGGACACCTGGTAACTCTTTAGCCTTGCCTTTACATATCAATATTTTGCTTCAGCTTTTATTATGTGCAGCCCATTGTCTAATAGTTAATGCAACCTGTTCTCTCTCATGCTGAACACCCTCCCCCCACCAAAAACATCCCCCCCTAACTGGATCATTCTTCAACACCTGTCCAAGCCCTCTGAAGTTTGATTTAACTCATAGAAAACAAATATGAAATATGTATTAAAGAATTGCAGCACAAATAACGCCTAAACGGAACAGATTATTTACAGTCCTATATGCATTAGTACAGTGCTCAGAATGAAGATTAGCGTGTAAGAAAAACAGAGCTCCACCTCACATGCATTCAAGCACACTTGGGAATATGGGTTTGGGGCTCAGTGAAAGCAGCGCTTTTAGCCATTGAGCTAACACTCTTTTGTCTCAGCCTACTATGACATTATAGCTAAACTCCTTTTCCCTTAGCACTTCACTAAGATATGATATGACAAGGGAACGAGAGGAATTGGAGGTGTGGGTCAGTGAGGAAAGGCACTCTCTACCAATCGTGTGGCCTTTGAGGGTTCAAATCCCAGCCTGTATTTTACTTGTGGCGTATCAGCCTTCCAGGTGCACTTTGATGATGGTTTCCACTTCTTATAGGAGTTGAATATAACATTTCTCCATTTAAACATGGCATACGTTGTTAGTTTTGATCGTGGTAAAGTATACATTTCTGAAATGGTGAAGAAACAATAATATACAACGTCAGTAAGCGGTATAAGCAAATCCAAACTGCTATAAGCGCAAGAAAGCATTTGTAGCTCAACACGCTAATGCTCCTTTTCTGAGCTTTGCCATTTAAAACTCCCCGGTTTGACTCCCACCTTTGCTCATTTTAATAAGGTCCTAGTTTTTTCCTATTAGATCTTATAACATTTCCCTTTGCAAGGCAAACCTATTTTCAACTTACCATGGCTCGGACATCCTAAGCAGTGATAAGCAGCAAGATGACATTTGTGGATCGCCTGGTTAATGTGCTCTCATCACTGCTTAGGATGTCCGAGCCATGGTAAGTTGAAAATAGGTTTGCCTGCAAAGGGAAATGTTATAAGATCTAATAGGAAAAAACTAGGACCTTATTAAAATGAGCAAAGGTGGGAGTCAAACCGGGGAGTTTTAAATGGCAAAGCTCAGAAAAGGAGCATTAGCGTGTTGAGCTACAAATGCTTTCTTGCGCTTATAGCAGTTTGGATTTGCTTATACCGCTTACTGACGTTGTATATTATTGTTTCTTCACCATTTCAGAAATGTATACTTTACCACGATCAAAACTAACAACGTATGCCATGTTTAAATGGAGAAATGTTATATTCAACTCCTATAAGAAGTGGAAACCATCATCAAAGTGCACCTGGAAGGCTGATACGCCACAAGTAAAATACAGGCTGGGATTTGAACCCTCAAAGGCCGCACGATTGGTAGAGAGTGCCTTTCCTCACTGACCCACACCTCCAATTCCTCTCGTTCCCTTGTCATATCATATCTTAGTGAAGTGCTAAGGGAAAAGGAGTTTAGCTATAATGTCATAGTAGGCTGAGACAAAAGAGTGTTAGCTCAATGGCTAAAAGCGCTGCTTTCACTGAGCCCCAAACCCATATTCCCAAGTGTGCTTGAATGCATGTGAGGTGGAGCTCTGTTTTTCTTACACGCTAATCTTCATTCTGAGCACTGTACTAATGCATATAGGACTGTAAATAATCTGTTCCGTTTAGGCGTTATTTGTGCTGCAATTCTTTAATACATATTTCATATTTGTTTTCTACTTGAAAACGTTCCAAATCTTTAGGCATTCCTTTGCTTAAACTTATTTGAGTTCATCCTGATATGATACCTAATGAAGCACAGACAGCTCAGTCAAACAGCTGTAGCTCTATCAGTTAGGAGCCCAGCCTATGCTGCTAACATCCAGAGGTTGTGGGTTCAACACCCACCACGTCTTTTAATTGTGGCATATTACTTTGGAAGATGCAGATTGATGAGGTCACAATGAGGTCAGTTTTGTGCAACTGAACACCTCCATTTTGCAATGAGGGAAGCTGGAATGTTAAGGTGTGTATCTGTTTATTCTCTTTTTAAGTGCTGATAATGTGTGCTGGTTTTTCTTTGCTTTCAAAAGAGAGCCGATTGCAGTGCTGTTTGTTGAGACAAAAAAGGGGGTTGTAAAAGCCATGGGAATATTATATTATGGTTTGGGCTGAAATGTGGTTTGTTATCCATGCAATATAATGTGTTCCATTGTTATGGTGTCATTATATTTATTAGGACAGAGAAAAGATGAAAAATACCTATTGAAATTCACTATTGGAATTATTGATAAAAAATACAGCAGACGTCTGCCTCGCGTGTAACAAAGAGCTGCAATTACGATAGTTGAAACGGCATTGAAATCCAAGTTAGACCAGGGTTTCTTACGTCTACATAATTCACGAGAGTTAGACGCACGCGTTCGCCCAGGTAGCGCCTATCTAGCGTCCCCACTTGGCACGCCCATAGACCGCCCACGGAACGCCCACGTCCAGAGCTGCAGACGGGACTATGCTTTCGATAGACGTTAGTTCGTTATGTACTACCTAGGGACGTCTATGTGTCGTCCATTACCCAATTAACATTAATTAAGGCCCTTAACTCCATAATTATTCACTTATATCCGACGTCCAAAGCACGCCTAAGTTAAACGCAGTAATAGAGAATTTAGGCCAAAGAGAGCTATGTTAATGATTATCTTCCAGAATTTTCAGGAGATAGATGTGGTCTTATCTGGCATTTTGAGGGGGGGGGGAAACATAAATTTTGAATACTGAGTCAGACCATAGGTCCATCTAGCCAAGTATCCTGTTTTCAACAGTGACCAATCCAGGTCACAAATACCTGGCAAAATCTAATATTCCCTGCTACTGACCCCCAGGTCTACCTTAGTAATAGTTTATGGACTTTTCTTCCAGGAATTTGTACAAACCTTTTTATAAATCCAGCTGCGAAAATAAGACATTCCCCTAAAATAAGACATTCCCTGAAAATAAGCCCTAGTGTGTTTTTTGACGCACAAATTAATATAAGACCCTGTCTTATTTTCAGGGAAACACGGTAGTACTAATTGTAATGCTGTTTTTTCCATTCATTTTTCATATATACACACACAATATAATCTTATTAACAATACATAATGGTTAACCACAAAATTAAACTTCATTGTACTGTATACTTCTCAATATTCATTCCTCCCAGAACACCTGGCCTTGGTCACACATGCAGAACACAGATAACCCCTATGCAAACACAGGGCCACAAACTAAAAATCCTAATATACACAAACGAAACCCTAACACGCCAGGCTCTTCATGCAGTACAACACCAGAGAAATAGAAAGAAATTGCTTTCTTCCTGAACAGTGCAAAATATAGACAGCAGATATAAATGATCAAAACTGACACATTTCAATCACTAAATAGAAAATAAAATCATATTCCCTAGCTTTACTGTCTGGTGATTTTATTTTTCTGTCATCTTTTCCAAATCTCTGGTTGCACTTCCTTCTGTCTGTGCTCTTAACTATGTTTCCAGGGCCTTCTTATCCATTTGCTGTTTTTCTCTCCTTCACTTTCTACCCTAAATCCAACTTTGGCATTAATTTCTGTCATCTTTTCCAAGTCTCTGGTTGCACTTCCTTCTGTCTGTGCTCTTAACTGTGTTTCCAGGGCCTTCTTATCCATTTGCTGTTTTTCTCTCCTTCATTTTCTACCCTAAATCCAACTTTGGAATTAACTTTTAACATTCAACTTTCTTCTCAAAATCTACTTTTCCATGTCTTCCCTTCCCATCTATCCATGTGTAACATCTTCTCTATCTTTCATCACCTCTATTCCCATCTATCCATAAGAAGTATTTTTTCTATCTTTCTTACTGCCACATCAATTGCTGTGCACCATTTTCTCCTTCTCTCTTCTCTTCCCCTCCATCCATATGCACTATCTCTTCTCTCCCCCTCTCCCATGGTCTGACATCTCTGTCTTCCTCCTTGCGCCTCCCTCCTATGGTCTGGCATCTCTTTCCTCTCCCATGGTCTGGTATCCCTCTCTTCTTCCCTCCCTCTTCCCATGGTCTAACATCTCTCTCCTTCTCCTCCCTCCTTCCTGCAGTCTGGCATATCTCTCTCTCCTCTCCTTCCTGCAGTCTAGCATTTCTCTCTCTGCTTCCCCTTCCTTTGGTCTAACAACTCTCACTCTCCTTCTATCACCCTTCTCCAGAATCCATGCTTCCCTTCTTTGTGCCATCTCTCTTGTTTCCCAGTGTAACATTTAGGACTCCCTCCTCTCCACAACTATCATGTCTAACAATTCTCCCTCTTTCTTCCTTTCCTCATGTATACCATCTCTCTTTCCCTCCCATTCCATGCATCTATGTCCAACAATTCTTTTTCTCTTCCCTCCCCCACTGGCAGCATCTCTCTTTCCCTCCCTTCCCAGCACTCCATCTATGCAGTATCTGTCCTTCCCAATCCCCTAATCCATGCAGCATCTGTCCTTCCCAACCCCCTCCCAGCCCATGCAGCATCTGTTCTTCCCTACCTCCCCCCCCCCCCAGCATCTGTCCTCCCTGTCTTCCCAACCCCCCTAACCCCAGCCCATGGCATATAGTGTATGTTGTTCTTCTCCCCACCCACCCCCAGTGGGACCCTGCGGCACAATCTCTGTCTTCAGCTCCTGATTCTACCACCTACCTCATCCCCGCTCATTGTCATTTTAAATCTTTGGGCAGCCACAGCATCAACAGATGAGCCTTCTGCCATCAGCCTGCCCCGGAATCCTTCATTCCTCAGCAGCCCACCTAGGCTGGAACAGGAAGTTGCTGCTGAATGAAGATTTCCAGGGCAGGTCGACAGCAGAAGGCTCATATTGCTGACACTGCGGCTGCCCAAAAATTTAAAATAACAGCAACTGGAGAAAAGGTAGGTAGGGAGTCGAGCAAAAGAGAGATGTGCCGCAGAGTCCCGCTAGGGTGGGGGAAAGGAGGAAATTACATATGCTACACGCCAAAGATTTAAAATTAGAGCATCCAGAAGAGCAGAGTCACCACAAATTTTTGTGGCTTCCTATTCTGACCCCTATACCTTGGCTCATATTTAAGTTAGAAGACTCAACTGTGTCCCCACCTCCACTGCCACGGTGACCGGAAATCTGAAGTGTCCCTCTCCTGCCCAGGCGGCCAGGCCATCCAGTCTCTCAAACCATCCCCTCCAGCCATCGTCATGGCCACCACAACCACTAATTGTTACATCAACTTCCTGTGACATCAAAAGGCGGTGTGGGGCTAGCATGATCAGAGTATCAGTCACACTGCTCACTGCCAGCAAAGACCTAACCTTTGGCAGGCATGTTGAGGCTGTGGCAGTTGTGGCAGTGGGGGGAATTGTTAACTTGGCTTATACTGAAATCAGCTTATATTTGAGTATATACAGTAACCCAAAAAGCTCTGCTGAGGCTCTGCCTCTAGACCACCTAGCATTAACCAGACAGTGCCAGGGCAGTCAGAGGCAATATTCAGCAACACTACCTACTTAAGTGCTGCTGAATATTGCCAAATAGCCAGCTCAGAGGGGTTTAACCCTTTTGAATACTGAGCCCTCTAATTATGAAGATTGTACTTTACAGGCTATGAATCAATACTGTAACTTGGCACCTCCACTTAGGCATGTTGATGATATCAGCTGAGTGCCAATGCTATAAGTTGGAAATTTAATATCATCCCTCTTCAGAAAAAAAATACTAATTACTAAAACAACATCCAGGTCTTAAAATTAAAAGCACAATGATTTTAAACTCTCACCCTTATAAATAAAACAATATACAATTCTCCAGCAACAGACAAATCCTCATAAAATCTCCCCCAATCACACGGTTAAAATATAACAACAACTTATTTTTTTCTATAGTGCTACCAGGCGCAAGCAGCACGGAACATTGTATATGCAATAGACAGACCCTTCTCAGAAGAGCTTACAGCAGACTCTGTCAGGCTTATTATCCTTTATATCATCATCCTCCTGCCTGATCTCTGCCATATTTCTTTTTAGCTACCCTCCTTGTCCTAACCCAGGTCATAGATCATCATTTGTGTCGCTGCTTGATGATTACAGCAGTCTTGTATTACTGGGCTTGAAGCAGTGCACCATAAATCTCAGGCTCCAAGATGCAATGGCATTTAAAAATTATACTGTACACATGTAAATTTATAATCTGTTTGTCTATGCATTGGGGCTCATAATTAAAAAAAACAAATACGTCTAAAAACCAGCCTAAATCGGTACTTGGACAATCTAAAAGACAAGTCATCCAAGTGCTGATAATCGAAACAGGTTTTAGACGTACCTAAAAACAGCTTAGGCCTTTTCAATGCTGCTGTATGACCAGAACTAAAAGGGGTGTTTTAAGAGGAATGGTGAGGGCAGGATTTGGGTGGGACATGTGCTATTCTAAACTTAGTCGTACTGTAAGTATAACCGAAAGTTTAACGAGGCTGCCTGGACGGAACTTGGACATTGTGACTTAGGCCATGTAAAACCAGGTCTAAGTGGTAAAAAGGTATCCAAAGTGACCAGATAAACACTGTAGACACAAAGTACAGACCCACACACACTGCCCCAGTGATCACTGACCACCCCCCCCTCCCCACACCATAAAAATCGGAATAGAAACATACATACCTGCCTCCAGAACATCAGCATCTGGCATAGCAAAGCCTAGTAGAGCAGCACAGAGGTGGCTTAAGTAGTGTGGGGGGAGGACCCAGACCCATAAGCCACTCTAACCACTGCATTTATGGTAAAAAAAAAAAAAAAAAATGTGTGTCCACCAAAAAAACCCCCTAAAACCCTACTCTACTACCCTATAGGTGGCATCTGCAGCCATAAGGACTATTGGGGTTGTAGACAGGTGGGTATAGTAGGTTTTGGGGGGGCTCAGCATGACCTGAAAGGGAGTTGTGGTGAGATGTTTCTGTGGCATCCTTTTTGTGAAATTCGCAGCAGTGCCCTGTAAGGTGCTCCACTACTCTGTTGCCATGTCTGGGTGTCCAGTCCATCACTTTGCTGGCCCCTCCCACATCCAAAAGGTCTTTTTCTAGCAGTTTTTGAATTGGACAAATTTTTGGATGAGAATGGGGTATAAAGATAGACAACTTAGCGGTCTGGGTGATCAAAACGGTTGGATGTACAGTTAGACGATTCACCCCCCCCCCCCCCCCAAAAAAAAAATATATATATTTTCAATGTATTTTTCGTGAATGGATTTTAGACACTGCCGAGGGCGACTAGTAACTTAGGCCCAAAACGGACTTAGACGCTTCTTTCGATTATGCCCCTCCACGAATGTCAAACTTGTTACCCGTTCTGAGCTTGTTGGGGAGGACGGAATATAAAACTAACCAAATAAATAAATAAATAACAACATCTATGTGCAACGATGCTCTTACCGAACTGGCACTTAAATTTAGGTGCAACTTTTGAAAGGTGTAAATGGAAATAGCTAAGTGCATCATTTATTTTATTTATTTTATTTAGTTATATTTTTATCCCGTCCTCCCAAAAGCTCAGAACGGGTTACAATTGGACATTCACAGTGTAAGATAAGGGCATGAGGTTACAGACAGTCGTCTACAAAAGGAGTTTGTCTGCACAGCATCATTAATGGAAAAGGAAGGTCTTCACTGCTCCTTGGAAGGCCATCAGTGAGTCATGGGGTGCTTATAAATTAAAGTATTATATAAGTTCTGTATGTAAGTTGGAGACACGCCCATGCTCTTCCCATGCTCCACCCTTGTGTATGTCCCCTTCCAGTTACCTACTAAAGCATTTGCACACTTCGTTATATAATAATGCATAGTGCGCTTGCATGTATAACTGCTAATTCTCTTAGTACTTTTACACACGAGGCATGCATCATGGCAGACACCATGTTATAGAACTACCCTTCATGTGATTCTGGTACATACTCCATTTCTTCTAAAGATGAGCTCATTTTTTTTGAGATTTTCTTTCTTAATTTTGAATAAACATTAAATAAAAAGGAGCAGATTGAGCATTTTCCTGGAACAGTTCCGTTATAGTGAGTCCTGCTTGAAAGCAGAGGGTTGGACTGAATGACCTCTGGAGGTCCATTCCAGTGCTATCTCTGATCCTATGACTCATGATCTGCTTGAATGACATACAAGCCTCATGTTGTTCCTGCATTCCATACAGCTGTGTAATACAAGGGGCCTGTTTTTTTCTAGAGTGCTGATTAAACTTTGCAGCAACTCAGTCTGTTGTTCCTAACTGTATCTTCTGACTTCTTTTCATGTCTAGCAGTCCCTAAATGCTTTTCTTTACTGCTCAGGTAATGTTTTTGCAACCTCTTCTTTATAGCTCAGTATATGGTTAAGGCCTACACCCACTTTTCCCTACATAAACAGTGACTAACCGATAAGGCATTCAGCTACAAATTATATTATCAGAAACCAGATAAAATGATGTATACAGGAAAACATGAAGTAGCTTGCTTGCGCACAGGTTTGTTACTCATAGCTTCCAGTTTAGAGTATTCTCATGGAATGTAGAAAAACACACATGTGGGGAGGGGGTAACTTTATTAAAACTGATTTACTTGCTGGGAAAGGATTTTATAAAACTGTGTATGGATATGGGTGCATGTAAAAAGTATATCTATTCAAATATCATGTATACTTTTAAACAGACCATATGTAGGTATTCCCAAAGGCATGGCTTGAGCAGAGCACGGGAAGAGTTATGATGCATATGCATATTCGATAAACTACTATATTATCAATATTCCCTTTAGGTCTTCAGTGGCACTACTCGAGAGCTCAATTAATTTTCATTGCCCTGAGCTTTCTATGCCTGCCTCATCATTGGTGCTTTTATCATTAAATCACTAATTTTAATAGAAGTATGTTCTTGCAGGGGTTTGTACCTGAGAAAGCCTTTGTGGTGAAACATGGTTCATGTTTGATGAAAAGACCCCCTAGCTGTTGGACTGTTGATGAGATAAGTAGAATTTTGTTAATTAAAATGAAGAAGAAAAGATTATTTATTAGGAAAAATTGATTTGATTTAATGATGGAAAGACTAATTACGAGGCTGGCACGTAAATGCTCAGTGCTATAAAAACTAATTGAGCTCTGAGTGGTAATGCTGAAATCCTAAAGAGAATATTGATAATATGTATAAACCCTGAAGTTCCTGTAAAATAGAGCTTTAATGGACTATGGGGAATAAGAATCGGTAGCCTTGGTAAGAAGTCATATTTTATAAATTAAACATCCATGCACATAGTTACATCATCTATAGGAAGCCTATGCTATTCTGAAGCAGCAGGAGTGGGCTAGGCCCCTAAACCAGAGGTTAAGGGATTGAGACCTTTCTCTGCTGTCTTTATCTGCTGTTCCTTTCCCCTTCTGATGCCATGCTATTGCTGTTGCCTTCAGGAGGCTCAAGCTGACAAGAGCAGTGGCTTGTTGGTCTAGGAGTATGAGGTTTTGCCCAGTTCTCCTCCTTCCCCTTCTGTTCTGGGAGAGCAAAATAGGAGGTTGGTACTAGTCAAGCTATTTTAGGGAGGATCTTGCCAGGTACTTGTGACCTGGTTTGGTCACTGTTGGAAACAGATTACTGGACATGAGGAAAGACTAAAAAGGTCAATGCTCTTCAGCTTGGAAAACAGATGGCTGAGCGGAGATATAACTGAAGTCTACAAAATCCTGAGTAGTGTAGATCGGGTACAAGTTGATCGATTTTTCACTCCATCAAAAATTACAAAAACTAGGGGACAATTGATGAAGTTACAGGGAAATACTTTTAAAATCAATAGGATGAAATATTTTTTCACTCAGAGAATAGTTAACCTCTGGCAAAGCGTTCCAGAGCTTGTGGTAAGAGCAGATAGTGTAGCTGGTTTTAAGAAAGGTTTGGACAATTTCTTGGAGGAAAAGTCCATAGTCTGTTATTGGGAAAGACATGGGGGAAGCCACTGCTTGCCCTGGATTGGTAGCATTGGAATGTTGCTTATTTTGGGGTTTTGGCCAGGTACTAGTTTTGGTCACCGTTAGACGGGCTACTGAGCTTGATGGACAATTGGGCTGACCCAGTAAGGCTATTCTTATGTTCTATGTTTGTTCTGTCCCAGTATGGCAACTCTTATGTTCTTTTGGTCTGTTCTGGATCTGTTTCTATTCTATGGGCACATATAGAATAGAAACTACAGACCGGTGAGTCTGACCTCGGTTCCGGGGAAAATGGCAGAAGCACTGATAAAAGAAAACATCGATGAACATTTTGAAAAAAACGAACTTCTGATAACCAGCCAACATGGTTTCTGCAGGGGGAGATCGTGCCTGACTAACTCATTGCACTTCTTCGAGGGAATTAACAAACAGATGGACAGAGGAGACCCCATAGACATCATATACCTAGATTTCCAGAAAGCCTTTGACAAAGTGCCTCATGAACGTCTACTCCATAAACTGAAGAACCATGGGGTGGACGGAGACGTGCATAGATGGATCAGAAACTAGTTAGAGGGTAGGAAACAGAGGGTAGGGGTGAAGGGCCACTACTCAGACTGGAGGAAGGTCACAAATGGTGTTCAGGCCGCTGCTTTTTAATATATTCATAAATGATCAAGAAACAGGAATGAAGTGTAAGATAAAATTTGCGGACGACACCAAACTATTTAGTGGAGCTTGGACAAAGGAGGACTGCGAAGAATTGCAAAGGGACTTGGATAAACTAGTGGAATGGGCAGAGAGATGGCAGATGAAGTTCAATGTTGAGAAGTGAAAAGTATTGCATGTGGGAAGCAGAAACCTGAGGTACAATTATACGATGGGAGGGATGTTATTGAATGAGAGTACCCAGGAAAGGGACTTGAGGGTAATGGTGGACGTGACAATGAAGCCAACAGCACAGTGCGCAGCGGCCGCTAAGAGAGCGAATAGAATGC
The DNA here is from genome assembly GCF_902459505.1 of Geotrypetes seraphini. Taxonomy (NCBI): domain Eukaryota; kingdom Metazoa; phylum Chordata; class Amphibia; order Gymnophiona; family Dermophiidae; genus Geotrypetes; species Geotrypetes seraphini. The sequence goes on along the minus strand of NC_047084.1, from coordinate 182,912,600 downwards.
TAGGTATAATCAAGAAGGGTATCACAACCAGAACGAAAGAAGTTATCCTGCCGCTGTACCGGGCAATGGTGCGTCCGCATCTAGAGTACTGCGTCCAATATTGGTCACCGTACCTTAAGAAGGATATGGCGTTACTCGAGAGAGTTCAGAGGAGAGCGACACGTCTGATTAACAGGATGGAAAACCTTTCATACGCTGAGAGACTGGAGAAACTGGGTCTCTTTTCCCTGGAGAAGAGAAGACTTAGAGGGGAAATGATAGAGACTTACAAGATCATGAAGGGCATAGAGAGAGTAGAGAAGGATAGATTCTTCAAACTTTCAGAAAATAAAAAACCAAGAGGGCATTCGGAAAAGTTGAAAGGGGACAGATTCAAAACGAATGCTAGAAAGTTCTTCTTTACCCAACATGTGGTGGACACCTGGAATGCGCTTCCAGAGGACGTTATAGGGCAGAGTACGGTACTGGGGTTTAAGAAAGGATTGGACAATTTCCTGCTGGAAAAGGGGATAGAGGGGTATAGATAGAGGATTACTGCACAGGTCCTGGACCTGTTGGGCCGCCGCATGAGCAGACTGCTGGGCATGATGGACCTCAGGTCTGACCCAGCGGAGACATTTCTTATGTTCTTATGTTGCTTTTATGAAATAGGTGTCTTTGTTGACATGCCACTTAGGTTATAAAAACCAAGCCCACTAAGGGCTAATTTTATAATAGAGTGCCTGTGAAAAGTATGAAAATATGCCTGTTTTATAAAGACAATAAAGTAGCCTATGTACCTTCATAAATAGGCACGTACAATGACCGCCAGTAGATAACAAATGTTCTAACATAAATGTATACCTACTCTAAAGCATGTGTTCACATAGGGCCATATTCTATATATGGCACCTAAAAAATTGATGTCGATTAGTACAGCACTAAGCATGATTCTACATATATTAATCAGGCAACCAGCTCAGTTTCTATTTTCAAGACTTCAGTTCAAACCATCACCATAAATCACATGTAGAGTCTCATTTAACTTATTTATCTTGTTTAACTTATAGACCTCAGTGGTACCGCCTGTATGCCCCTATACTTTTAGATCATACAGTATTCAGGCACCCCTAGTCGTCATCGGTCTCAATAATACATACTTTAGATATTTTAAATCATTTATTTTAAATAATTAAATAAGTAGAAATACTCATCTTCATCTGGTTAAATCTATAAACGCGGGGTACATGAGCCGTTTGATTTAAGGGGGATTTCCTTGATAAAGCCCTTTGGGCGAAACATAGATCTATGATGAAGATGAAGATGAGTATGATGAAGATGAAGATGAGTATTTCTACTTATTTATTTAATTATTTAAAATAAATGATTTAAAATATCTAAAGTATGTATTATTGAGACCGATGACGACTAGGGGTGCCTAAATACTGTATGATCTAAAAGTATATGGCATACAGGCAGTGCCACTAAGGTCTATAAGTTAAATAAGATAAATAAGTTAAATGAGACTCTACATGTGATTTATGGTGTATATATATATATTATGCACACCTTATAGAATCACGCTTAGCTCTGGTATGTGCCAGGGATGCTGGTTCCCAACTAATGACAATTAGGCAGACAAATTAAATATCTATAACAATGCACATAAATTCTGGAAATGACCTTCTATGCCCTTCCCATGATCACATCCCCTTTAGAGCTGAACACTATAAAAATTAGGTGTACATGTCATAGAATAGGTTGCAGGGTAAATGTGTATATAACTCCACATTACTGCCAATAATTGATTACACTGGCAAACACTCATTTTGGTGCCTCAAATGTTAGACCTGTTTCTGGGTATATTAACATAGAAACATAGAAACATATTTGACCTGTTGATTCCAAAAATTGTGCCAGTTTTCTCCCATCAGATTTAGATTTTGAGATACAGAACATGTACCATATACCACTCTGTTTGTCCATTAAAAAATCAAGATTTTTTTAATGTAGTGTTTAAATTAATATCTTTTAACCAAGAAGAAAACATATTAACAATTAAAACAAAAGTGTGCAATATGAAAATCTACTTATTTCATAACAAAAGCACAAGTTTATGATACAAATTTTCCAGTCATTCAACATACAAAAAGCTCCTTTTGTAAGATTTCTGAGAGTGGGATCTACCAGGACAATTCCGCATAAGATTCCAACAATAGTCTGCCATCATGTGTGCATCCCATCTTCCTTGGTATCTGGCTTCCGTTGTTTTTATGTCTTGGTGAAATTTTTCACATTGCTCTTCGCTTAAGTCACCAAGGTTCTCTGGACAGCAATCTAAGTCAGTGTTCTTCAACCTTTTGACACCTACGGAATTGTGGACTGGCACCAGTCTATGGACCAGCGGTTCAAGAACACTGGGCTAAGTTGTGGGCCAGACCCCACCCATCTCCACCCTAGACCCCGCCCCCTTAATAGTACTAATTATTTTTTCCATTCATTTTTCATATATACACACACATACAATATAATCTTATTAACAACACATTATGGTTAACCACAAAACTAAACTACACAAAGCATACTGTATGCTTCTCAACATTCATTCCTACCAAAAAACAGATAACACCATGCAAATACGGGACCACAAACTAAAAGTACTAATATATACAAACAAACCCTAAGATTCAAGACTCTGCATGCAGTACAACCCCAGAGAAAAAGAAACAAATGCATTTCTTCTTGAACAGTGCAAAATACAGACACAGCTGTAAATTCTCAAAATTGACACAATTCAATCACTAAATTCAAAAATTAAATCATCCCTCCTACCTTTGTCATCTCCCTCCCTCCATGCTGTGCCTTACCTTCTGGCCTGCTCCCACCTGGCCATTTTATGTTGCTCCCAGTGTTATCTTCAGGACGGCTCCCTCTTCCTCACTGCCGTAGTGCACAAAACCGCAGACAGTGGCTCCTCGAGCGACTCGCACCTCATCTGGAAGCATTCCCTTTGATGTGATGTCAGAGAGAAGGCTTCCGGTTCAAGCGCAGGATGCCTCTGCCCACAGCTTTGTGCATTCAGCACTGAGGAAGAGGGAGCCAGCCCGAAGATTATGCCGCATCGATCACACTGCGGACCGGCGATTGAAGAACACTGTCTTGGGCCCAATGAATGTACCCAGTCCTGTGGACCGGCATGAAATTTCTGCAGACCGGCAGTTGAAGAACACTGATCTAAGTGACTGTTCAAATAAGCCTGTTGAAATGAGAGAGCCTATTCTCTAGTAATTGTGTGTAGTTGTCTTCCTTCTTGTTCCCAAGAGAGTTTTTCAGAACAAGAACAAATGAAGACCAGGCACATGATTTGATTTCATTTATTGATGCTATGAAATGTGGGTTATTTATAAGTTATCTGATCTGTGTACCATCAAAAATTCCTGCCTTATTTTTTCCATGGTAAGTCCAGGTAACATAATCAAAACAAAAATACATCTAAAAACCTGCCTAAATTGGCACTTGGATGACCTAAAAGACAGGTGCCGATAATTGAAACAGGTTTTAGACGTATCTAGAGGCAGCTCAGGCCTTTTTACTGCCTCTGTACACCTAGAGCTGAAAGAGGCGTTTTAGGAGGAATGTTGAGTGGGATTTGGGAGGGACTTGGGCCGACCTAGACTTCGGGCTCCTTTTACGAAGCTGCAGTAGCGGCTTTAAAGTTCATTACTTTTAATCACGCGCTACCCCCTGCTCAAGAGGAGGTGGTAGCGGCTAGTGCGGCCAGCGGTTTAGCGCACGCTATTACACATGTTAAACCACTACAGCGCCTTCGTAAAAGGAGCCCTTAGTCTTACTGCAAGTATAACTGAAAGTTTTACGAGGCTACTTGGATGGAAATTATATGTAGTGACTTAGGTGATCCAAGAATAAAACTATACAAATTAGGGTAAATATTATCAATTACTGATATTCAATTCATTAAAATGCTATACCAAGAATAGCAAAACATAAAATTAATTAAATGTTTAATTTATTAATTTCTTTAATTCAATTCATATCCTAAAAACTAACAAAATTTATTTCATCCACATTTAAAATCTACAATAACAAGTAATACAAAGTGCAGAGTGCTACTAATGACAAAATCATAAGCTAGGAAAGCTACAGGTACTGTCTAAAGCTTTTAAATAGAGTCCATCAATCAATCTTCAAGGCTCTTAATGATGTTAAGTATTGAAGCCATTCAGACCCAATAAAGCTCACTTAACTTGATGATGAGTCAATTAAAGTCCCAATATCTTCTTGAGTTGTAATCCGTAGACTTGACCATGCCAGTTGTCCTTATATTCATGATCCAATAAGAAATGCTTAATCAGTTCTGAGGCTCTCTCTTCTTAATCCTTATTGTTTTCCAGTTTTAGTAACTTATATTGCTCAATCAGCATAGGCCTCCAACTCTAGCTGAGTTTCAGTTGAGTCCATCATCAGGGAGGTTGAAGATATAAGTACTGAAATTACTTCTGATACAGACCTCCGGCTGAGAGTTCCTGCTGGAAAACATCAAGTCAAGACGAAAATGGCTTGAAACAAGCAGAGTGGTGCGTAAAATCGTTTTTCTGCTCAAAGATACATACATTTTTTTTAGCTCATACATTTATCTGTGTACCCTACATCATCTGGACTCTGAGGAAGGCGGTCTCACCAAAACACGGACCATGTAGGGTCCGACAGGACAATCATACGTGTATTACAAATTCAGACTTTTATTTGTATTTTTATTGTGAAGAGCAAATAATAAATCATCTTCCAGAACATCCACATCCACAATCTTTTGTTTTTATCTTTGGATTTTTTTTACTGTGGAACATTGGATCTTCCTTTTTGTTTTGTTAGGCGATCTAAAACCAGGTCTAAGTGCCCAGAAGGTATCCAAAGTAAGCAGATAACCACTGCAGACACAAAGTACAGACCCCCACACACATTCCCCCAGTGATCACTGCCCCCCTGCCCCCCCCCCACACACACACACACCGCCATAAAAATCGGAATAAAAACATACATACCTGCCTCCAGAACATCAGCATCTGGCATAGGAAAGCCTAGTAGAGCTCTACAGAGGTGGCTTAAGTAGTCTGAGGGTTGGGCTAGTGAACTATAGAGAGGAAGACCCAGGCCCATAAGCCACCTTAACCACTGCATTCTACTGTTCTGCCACCCTACTGTACTGCCATAGAGGTGGCACTTGCAGCCATAAGGGCTATTGGGGTTGTACTAACTAGGTCTCTGCATACAATGGGACCTGTAAAATAATTTGAGTTAGTGGTAAAATAACACATCTTATCAGAAACCACATTGATAACTACTCCCCAAAGTTACTTGTATTCCTGCTGCATTTAGGTACCCATAGTTATGGCAAGTCTAAGGCTGATTAAATTATAGCCACTCCCCTACGCTGATCCTTCTGCACCCCATGCCACACTCATGCCTTCCCTTCCCACCCCCGTACCTTTTTCAAGTTTCAAGTTTCAAGTTTAATAATGATTTGATTAATCGCTTAATCTAAATTCTAAGCGATGTACATATTGATAAAATTACAATGTAAGGGGGATGATACAATAAATAAGACTAACAAGACTATTGACAAGATTTGACAAAAACTAGAAACATAGGGAAAAAATGGGAAAGAATTACAATGTAAATAAAAGTTGAAGAAACATGTAGGGAAAACACATAGGGAGAGGGTAAAAGAGAAAAAAAAAATTATTATTTTATTTAGATTAAATTGTAAAAAGAAAAGTAAAGTTAGTTCTAAGATTGAAGGATTAAAAGGCCACTTATAATTAGTTTATGAAGGCATCTTTAAAGAGAAAAGTCTTCAGTTTACATTTAAATTTTTCCAAATTAGTTTCTTCCCTTAAATGGCTAGGGAGAGAATTCCAGGTTTGGGGAGCCGTAACTGAAAAAATGAACTGTCGTCGAGTATTTATGATTTTAAGGGAAGGAATCGTTAACAAATGCTGTTCGACGGATCTTAATGTTTTTAAATCTTTGCCAGTGTGAATAGCTTCTCCAGCATGCTGCTCATGCTGGCTTTCCCTCTGACATCATTTCCTGGGCCTGTGACCTGGAATTGATTTCAGAGATTACCCTCACTCCTCCTTTATCAGGCCCAAATTCAGCTGATCTGTGCCTACAGCTGACATAAAACTTGTATTTATCACAGAAGAGTACATTCCCAACAATTAGAATAAATCATCTACACACATGAATCTAGTTTGTGGCTTTAATTTAAATTTAGTATCAAGTGCTATTAGGTGTAACATTTCAAGAAAGCAAAAAAAAAAGAAAAAACAGTTTTAAGTAGGGAACTTTACACCTGATAAAGGTATCGTTACAACAATCAAAGGAATAAAGCAGATTTAAATGGAACATAATGTTCTTCTCCAGATCTTTCTGATAGAAAAATAAGAACCCTCTTTTACTAAACTACGGTAGAGGTGTCTACTGTGTTCCGAGGTTCTAAACGCTCTGACACTCATAGGAATTCTATGAGAGTCGGAGCATTTAGCGCTCCAGGCTGTGGTAGAAACCTCTACCGTGGCTCAGTAAAAGGAGAAAGTAAGACAGGTAGATTGTTTATTAAAATTATTTGATGGAAAAGAACATAAGAACATAAGAATAGCCTTACTGGGTCAGACCAATGGTCCATCAAGCCCAGTAGCCCCGTTCTCACAGTGGCCAATCCAGGTCACTAGTACCTGGCCAAAACCCAAGGTGTAGCAACATTCCATGCTACCGATTCAGGGCAAGCAGTGGCTTCCCCCGTGTCTTTCTCAATAACAGACTTTTCCTCCAGCAACTTGAGCGTTTGTTTCCTGCTTCAATAGGTTTCTAGCTGGAAATGCCATTTTCCAGTCAATGGTGCTGTGAGTATTGACAGGTTCTGACTCCCCCCCCCATACACACACATACAGAGGGCCAATGTTATATACACCAGGTATAAAGTTGTGAGGGGTCCCCCAAGCCTACCAGCAGACTGCATTGCTTGATCTGAGCAGGCATAGAGAATGACACGTGGACAGAATTCATCCCCATCCCTGCGGATAACGGTGGGAACTCATCCCGTGTCATTCTTTGGTGTCAATCTCAACCTCAGTCCTTAAATGCATTTTAGGAAATTATTGAAAGCTCACCTGTTTGTTAAATTTTTGGAAAATGTAACATTTGTATTATGCTGTGAATTAGTCCTCTGTTATTTCGTTAACCGCACTGATCTGCAAGGTATTGCGGTATATAAATAACTTTTAGGTGATGTTAACAGTAGCATTGTTTAATGCAAGGCTTGAGGGTCAGCGGCTGTGCCCATTCGTACTGTGATTCTTCCCTCTCTCCTTAAGAATGGCATGGGGATGGTTTCCCGCAGTTAACCATGGAAATGGGGACAAATTCTGTTCTGCTCTCTGTGTAATGAGATCCCAGAGCAATTGCTGGTTTCACCCCCCTCCATTAAAAAAAAAAAAAAATGCCGCACTGGCTCTCACTGGAGAAATAGTTGACAGGAATCCTTTGGGACCCTTAGAGTGACAACACATAGTTAAATATTCTAATACATTGAAACCAGGCTTACCAGAAACTATTGGGTTCTATATACAACAAAATGCTTCAGTTTTAAGACATGTCAAGGGAATATGGTAAGGTGTTTAGTCAATTTTATTATTTTTAGGCTCACATTAGGATCATTCTGTCTTCCATAGATCCCCCTTCAATATAAGCACTGTTACAGCTGATGATTTATGTTACAGAGTATCAAAGAGTTCCTTTATATAAAAACTTAATTTAAACACAAAGCTAAATTTCAGCTTAAGTGTTCTTCCTCGAAGCAGGTTAAGTTTAAAACACCAGTCCAGAGAAAATGTCTTGGCAATGAATAAGGAGTAGTTAGAGGAAACAAGGGACCTAGCTCTTGGAGTTGGTTTTATACACAAATAATGGGAGAAATGCCTTAATGAAACAGGCCTTAGCTCACTATAACCCTTTTATATCTTTCTGAATTTTTTTTCATTTACAAGAAGATAATACTGATAAGGAGTGTCATTTTATAACAGGTTGCCAATGTATGAAAACTATATAGGGTCCCATTTTATGACTAGTTAGAGGTTACAGTTTTTTTTAATACTTTTATTAATACTTGATATATACCACCTGGTCTTCAGAAAGGTCTAGGCCATTTACAGAACAAAATAATCCATACAATTGAAAAGAACTCCACAATGACAGGAAAGTAAAACAACACAACTGACCGAGATTACCGTATTTTCACGCATATAACGCGCGCGTTATACATGATTTTACAAACTGTGCATAACCATGCGCGTTATACGTGTGAGCGCGTTGTACAAATTTTTTTTTTCATTCTGATACGGCATTCCCCCTGCGAACCGGCATCCTCCCCCCCCCCGCTCGCGTCACCCTCCCTCCCCCGTGATCCTACATCCCCCCCAGCACCGCAAAGACAACTCAGCCCAGCCCAACCCAACGAGGGAGGATCTTCGGGCACTGGCACTGGCGCATCCTGTGCATTGGTGCCGGTGCCCAATCGGGTAAGAGTTGTCTTTGCGATGCTGGGGGGGGATGTAGGATCGCGGGGGAGGGGGGGTGACGCGAGCGGGGGGGAGGATGCCGGTTCGGAGTAGGCAGGAGGAGGTTTAGCATGCGCGGTGTACGCATGTGCACGCTATATTAAAATTTTATTACATAAATGTCTGTTTCCCACGCGCTATACCCGTGTGCGCATTTTACATGGGTACGCGGTATATGAGTGAAAATACGGTATTTATATGAGCATTCTAAACAAACAGGTCGTGCTTCAGCAGCCTTTAAGGCCATTTTATTTATAGAAAATATTTTTTGATATTTTGAAAAAATAAAATATTAAAAATGGGGTTTTCCGGACTAATGAATAACTAAACCAGCATAACTGTTAGACTTCATTGTGTCTACGGTTTGGTTTTCCACTTTGGAGAGCAAACATTCCCACATTATTTAATTATTCAGTTTTCTATACCGTTCTTCCAGGTGTCAGGGGAGCTTTTTCTTCTTTTTTTCACTTTAGAGAGCAGACATTCCCATATTATTTTATTTATTTATTTATTCCATTTTCTATACTGTTCTCCCAGGTCCAGGGAAGCTCAGAATGGTTTACATGAATTTGTTCAGGCACTCAAGCATTTTTTTTTTCCTGTCTGTCTCAATGGGCTCACAATCTATCTAATATACCTGGGGCAATGGGGGACCAAGCGACCCACCCAGGGTCACAAGGAGCAGCACAGGCCTGAACTCACAACCCCAGCCTTATTTTAATGAAATAAAACCACTGAGAAGAACCTAGCCATTTTGCCTCAAATTGAGATACACAAAGCATTTGGCAATGCTAGGAGGAATAGGACCGCTGTGCTCAGCGTGCTCAGCCGTGCCAGTCCTCTGCCCCAGAAAAAGAATTGACATCAGAGGCGACAGAGGACCGGCACAACCAACAGCACTCACCTGAGCAGAGCGATCCCGCGGATTTTTCTTCTTCTTGCCTCCATCAGGTATTCCCCACGGATGATGTGTTTCATGTGGATCTGCAATCTCCTTCCTTGCATTCTGGTCGCTGGGAGCCAGTGGCGTACCTAGGGTATGTGGCACCCGGGGCCCATCATTTTTTGACACCCCCCCCCCCCATGTAAAAAAATATTTTTTGTAATGACCATGAAACGGAATAAATGGTCAGAATAGAAACAAGCAGTGAAAATTTTCCAAACATAACATAACATAAATTATGTCTGAATTGTCATGACATCAGAAGTACATATGGAGTAGTTGCAGGTGATGCTTGGGACAGTTCTGATTGTGTTAGTTCGGTTTTATGTGTTTTTTGAATAGAATGGTTTTTATTTCTTTTTGAAGGTTTTGCAGTCTGTGGTCGATGTCAATTGGTTGTAGAGTTGGGGGTCGAGTGTTGCAGCTCGAATGGCTAGGAGGTTGTCGAACAGTTTTTTTCTTTTGACGTTTTTGGTTGGAGGGTGTGTGAATGGTGCGTGAGTTCTCCTATGTCTGTTTGAAGTGGATTGAATTATTTAGCTGAAGAAATTAGTTACCCCCTCATCTCACACACATTAATTCTCTTCCATTTTTGTTCCCATTATAAAAAACACTGATAAGTTCCCAGAAAAAAAATACATTAAAATAAGAAGTGAAAACAAAGGCCCCTACAGATGAGAACATAACATAAGAATAGCCTAACTGGGTCAGACCAATGGTCCATCATGCCCAGTAGCCTATTCTCATGGTAGCCAATCCAGGACACTAATACCTGGTCAAAACCCAAAGAGTAGCAACATTCCATGCTACCGATCCAGGGCAAGCAGACACTTCCCCCATGTCTTAATAACAGATTATGGACTTTTCCTCCAGGAATTTGTCCAAATCTTTCTTAAAACCAGCTACACTATCTGCTTTTACCATAACTTCTGGCCACTTCATTTTTAAGTTTAGATCTTTCCTTTCAAACAGAGACCTTGCTAGATGTCAAATACAGCACAAGATAACTTCACATGGACTTAGCTGTGCAGGAAATGTGAATCTCCTCATACACCCACCATATAGTGCAAAAATGTGCAAAGGTCTGTTTTTTTCTTTAGATCACTACATAGCATAATGCCACACAAGCAGCGCTGTTACAAACATATTCTGTAGGTCAATGCTAAGGATAACAAAGTTTCCTTCCTTGGACCAGAAGGAGATACTGATAAACCACTGGAAGAGATCCCAAAACAACACCCAAAGACCCACTCAGTGTGTGAACCAGTTGAGTGGAGTGGACTAACTGGGGGGTGGAAATGGGCCCGGAGTTTGCTCAGCAGAATTTCCCAGACCACCTCTTCCTCTCAACACATTGACACGCTGCCACCACCACCACTAGGAACACCTCACTGGTAGGCCAGCTATGCTATAAACTTTATAAAACACGTTATTATATTTTCTTATAAAGCACATATTTTAACTGAACTCTCTGACATCCTCAGCCTTTCCATTCACAAAAATAGAAGGACGAAAAGTTCCCATTTCCTGCTGTCTCATGTCCCCGGCCTATACAATATTTTTTTTCTGCAGACCCTTCAAAAGTCTGACCAAATCCTCGTTTCACTTGCAATCTCTACCCAATCCCAGGTCCTAAAGTCTAAGACAGTAGCGCAAACTAATGCCGCCAGATTCAGGAAAAAAAATTTTGATTCGATTCAGCCTATTGAATTGGTTTTTCAATTCGATTTTCCTGGCCAGTTGGGTGATTTTTTTTTTTCAAAACTCCTGATGGGTTTTATAGCTTTTTCACGCCCTTTGGCTTCTCCTAACCACACTAGCGCTATGGTGTAAATAAAATAAAGAAACAAAAAGGACTTTTCCTCTTTCTGTTAAATCCTAGCTCACGTTTGCAGTCCAACACCAGCTCTGGCAAGATACACATTTCAAATCTGACATATTATAATCACAAAACAGAAAATAAAATGAATTTTTCTACCTTTTGTTGTCTGGTTATATTTCAAATCTTGTTGGTCCAAGGCTCTGGTTTTCTTCTGATAACTTGCTTGCCAGGGTCTCCTTCTTTCTTCTTTCTGCATGCTAACCATCCATCTGCCAACTCTGTCCATCCTTTCCATTTCCCTTCCCTCCCCAGGAAGTCTGGTATCTTTCCTTTTTTTCATCTCCCTCCACAGATCCACCTTTTCTTAACTACCCTTTCATCCAGCATCTCTCCTTCCTTCCCCACCACCCCAGAGTCCACCATCTCTCCCTTTCTTTTCCCAATTACCCTCCTATCCAGTATCTCTATCACTCCTCCACACCATCCCTTGTGTCCAATTTCCCTCCCTTTCTGTTCCTTCCCTCCCTAAATCCCATGGTCCATCATCTCTCTCCCTCTCCTCTATTTTCAGACCCATTATTTCTTCCTCCCCCCCCCCAAAGTTTGGCATATGCACGTCTCTTTGAACACCCCCTTCCCTCCGTGTACTTCTAAACCAGGGTCCCCTCCAAAGGCCTGTCCCCCCTTGAAGGCCTGTCCCACCCCCTTGAAGGCCTGTCCCACCCCCTTGTAGGCCTGTTCCCCCCCCCTTGAAGGCCTGCCTGCCTGTCTCCCCCTTATAGGCCTGTCCCCCCTTGTAGGCCTGCCTGCCTGTCCCCTCCTTGAAGGCCTGCACCCCCTTGAAGGTCTGCACCCCCCCAAAGGCCTGCACCCCCCGAAGGCCTGCACCCCCCTGAAGGCCTGCACCCCCCTTGAAGGCCTGTTCCACCCCCTTGTAGGCCTGTCCCCCCCTTGAAGGCCTGCACCCCCCCCTGAAGGCCTGCACCCCCCTGAAAGCCTGCACCCCCCCCGAGAGCCTGTCCCCCCCCTTGAAGGCCTGTCCCACCCTCTTGTAGGCCTGTCCCACCCCCTTGAAGGTCTGCACACCCCCCGAAGGCCTGTCCCCCCCTTGAAGGCCTGCCTCCCCCCTTGAAGGCCTGCCTGTCCCCCCCCCCCTTGAAGGCCTGTCGCCCCTTGAAGGCCTGCCTGCCTGCCTGTCTCCCCCCTCCCCCTTGAAAGCCTGCCTGCCTGCCCGCCCGCCCCACCTCGAAGGACCGCTCGCCCCCCTGACCTCCCCGCACCACCTATGAAGCAGCACTACCTATGCTCCCGGCCTTGCCGTTCAGTCCCCCCCCCACCACCCCCGAAGGACCGTTCGCCACACTGACCTTCCTGCACCACCTATGAAGCAGCCGCAGCAGGATCGCGACGCAATCCCTGCGCTGCTTCCTGCGCCGCGGTCCCGTCCCTCCTCTGATGTCAGAGGAGGGGCGGGACCGTGGCGCAGGAAGCAGCGCCCAAGCAGTTCAGGGATCGCTGACGCTGCGGGCTGCTTCACAGGTGGTGCAGGAAGGTCAGTGGGGCGAGCGGTCCTTCGGGGGTGGGGGTGGGGGTGGGGGTGGGGGTAGGGTGGGGACTGAACGGCAGGGCCGGGAGCACCCCGTCAGAGCTGGCACCCGGGGCGGACCGCCCCTCCCGCCCCCCCCCCTTGGTACGCCACTGCTGGGAGCAAGTGACAGTGTCTGTAAGCAAAGCTCACAAAAAGAGTAAGAGCAATCGCTCACATGCTCACCTTAGAGGAAACATCGCTGCAGACCATGACCCTTAGAGTCTGTGTCCTTCAGCAGGCCAGAGCTGTCCAGGGACCAGGAGCCTCTGCAGTACCAAATATCCAGCTAGTGCATTAGAATAAGCACATGTTAATTGGTTAACAAAGAGTTAACGCGGCAGCACTTAGGGCCAGATTCTGTTAATGACACCTACATTTGTAGGCCTCTAGGTGTGTCAATCACGCGCTAGACGTCTCTAACAGAATCACGCCTCGATTATAGATGTCTACATTGAGTCTGGGAGGTCACTTGGTCCCCCATTGCTCCAAGTATATTAGATAGATTGTGAGCCTGCCAGGACAGATGGGGGAAAATGTTTGAGTACCTGAACAAATTAATGTCAACCGTTCTGAGTTCCCCTGGGAGAATGGTACAGAAAATTGACATAAATTAACCATTCCATCACTTAAAATTATTAACACTAGACGTCAATTTATTTTTTCAGTAACAGCTCCTCAAACTTGGAACGATCTTCCCATTTACCTGCGGAATGAGCAGGATTTAGGAAAATTTAAAAGCAATTTGAAAACATTTCTTTTTAAAGATGCTTTTAATATTTAATTAAATAGTTTTTAATTTGGTGATGTTCTTGTACTGTGTTAAGCTACGTGTTAACTGATTTCCCTAATGTATTTTTCCTTTGTTTTACTTTTCTTTATCAATTGTATTTCTAACCCTTATCCTACCCTATGTCATGAATATACAATATTATGTATTAGTTTTTACCCAATGTTATTATTTAAAGTTTGTTTTGTACTGTATTGTCCTTATTTGATTTTATTTAATATGTTCATCGCTTAGAATTTGATTAAGCGATTAATCAAGAAAAATAATAAACTTGAAACTTGATAAATGAATGAATGATATTTTCAGTGGGAAGAATACAACTGGTGAAGATTTGGACAGGGTTTTGCACTGGAACACAACTGTTTCAACCCCCTCGATACAACTGTGGGCCTGCAGCTTGCAGCCATTGCAAAGCAGCATGGATTCACAAACGGAAACCCAAAGCAGCGACTTTGTTAAAAGTTTCAAAAACACAGGCTGAGCACCAGAAAGCAAGCAGACTGGGAACAGGTGGCTAAACCACTGATGGCAATCTTAGCCAACAGAATGAATGAGTGCGCCATTCGAAACCTTGGAAATCGTACGTCAGTATGTTTGTTCCATCTAATAAATGGAAACCTCTGAACTAACTCTCTGATGAAAAGAGGCTTAATATATGTCTTTTAATTAGACTGCACTATTGGAACACAATATTTGTGATAAAAGAAGATTTAATAAAGCATTTCCCTTTTTTATTACTTTGATTTCTTGCACAATAATCTGCTTAGCCAAGCAAAATGTTTCACTTCAAAGGCAGCTCTGTCCAACCTCCCTCTACCCAATTTTTAACTGTTGGAGGAGTAACAAAACATAGACAGAATAATATTTGTAACTTGCCAATGTTCTGAGAAGTGAAAATATCTCTCTTATCTGTCTACTATGGTCTCAGCTCCAGGACGTTTCTTTCCACTCACTCTCTGAATAATCTAGGTTATCATGCAGATGTAATTGGGGGTCCATTCATTCAATCTGAAGCTGGAACATGTTGATAGAGATCCTTCCTGTTGAAGCAGTGAAATAGAAGATTATTAACCAGATACCCCTTGGTTAACTCATGTGACTATGCTGCAGCTTTACGAAGCCTTGTTGGTCAACTGGCTGGAAAATACAGGGCTGTATCAGATCCAAAATTGTAATAGAAAAAACCCAATAAGGGAAGAGTACAAAATACTGAAGTAGAAAAAAATCACCCCAACCCAATTCTAGACGGCATAGCAGCAGACGGAGCCTTAACTAACTACTAATCAATAATCAAATCAGATCAAGACCGGTGTTTAAATATTTAGTGTAAAGGGCAGGTCCTGGGTTTTCACAGCTTGCCTCGGGAAACCTCCCTCAAAGCACTGCTGCCACAATAGTATACCCAAAAGGGTGAAACCTCCCAGGACCTTACTCCTATGTGAGAAATCAATGTGAAGTCTTAATTAGCGCACAAAAAATAAGAGTGCTTTAGACTTCCAGCGGAAACATGGCACTGTAGACAGCGTGCTGCTACAGCTCCGCTACACCAGACCACGGCGCGGCAATTAATCTGCTTTTCTCCCTCTGATTCAGGCTATCCGCGGCGCTGGGGAGTTTGCTGGAGACGAGGCGCGACTAGGATCTCACCTACTTAGCAGCCCTGCATTTTAGGTCGCAGGACGCCCGGCGGCCACGTGGCGCCGCGGACAGCGTGCGGCTGTGACTCTGGCCCACCGGAAGGCGGCGCGGTTCTTCCCCTGCAGGCCAGACATCGGGTTCGGTCTTCTCCCTGTGCTGGGGAGTTTACTGGAGGCGCGGCGCGACTCGGAACTCGCCCACATAGCAGCCCTGCAGTTTCGGTCTCGGGACTCCCGACGGCCACGTGGCGCTGCAGAAAGAGTGCGGCTGCGACTCTGACACGCCAGAACGCGGTGTGGCTCTACCCCTGCAGGCCAGATTTCGGGTTCGGTCTTCTCCCTGTGCTGGGGAGCTTCTTGGTGGCGCGGCAAGATCTGGGAGCCTAGGGTCGGATCGCCATGGCAACTAAGGCGGTCCGAAAAGATCGGGAGCGGAGTAAGCTGCCAGAGGCCAAGATGGCGGATCCTGTGGCACCCCCGTCGCCGGAGGCTCCTCACTCATCCTGGGTTGCCGCAGTTACGGCAGAGGTTCAGGCTGCCCTTGAGAGCACTCTGGGGGACAAACTGCAGCGCATACTTGATAAACTGGACACGTTGGACCAGCGATTTACCTCCCTCACATCGGAGGTCAAGGAGACTCAGCAGCGGGTGAGTGCTGCGGAGGATCACGTCCAGCAGCTTGCCCAGGAGCAGTCCGCCCACACTACAGCGTTGGCTGTGTTGCGTGCCAAGGTGGATGACCTGGAGAACAGGTCCCGCCGTAATAACCTTCGGTTTGTTGGCCTGCCCGAATCGGTGCAGGACGTGGAGCTGGGGGCGCTGTTAGAACGCTGGTTGCCTGAGTCTTTGTCTCTATCATCTTCCTCGGGCCCCTTGCGGGTGGAGAGGGCGCATCGCTTGGGGCAGCGGAGAGAGAATGCTGACAGACCTCGAGTGGTCATTTGCCGTATCCTGAATTATCATCATAAGATGGAGATCCTGCGTGCGTTGCGGCAGGGCAAGAAGCTCTTGTATGACAACAAGCCCATTCTTTGCTTCCAGGACTACTCGGCGGAGGTCTCTCAGGCACGGCGCAGGTTTTCACCTTTATGCACCCGTCTCATCCAGCGCCACATTGCTTTTTCTCTGCAATACCCGGCTCGCCTGAGGTTGACACATCTGGGTAGAGCTCATCATTTCGACACCTTGGAGGCCGCACAGCGTTTTGTGACGGAGATGATGCCTGAAGAACCACCGCAGGGAGCTGCTGTGGACTGAGGAGACCCATTTCTGGGGACTGGTCTGTGGTTTGAGTTTGGACTGGGGTTTCTCTCTTCTCCCTCTGCGTTGGGTCTCTGTGTTTTCATGAGGGACTGCCTGGTTGGTGTGTGTGAGCATGGAGGGGGGTTGCCCTGGTTGTTCTATGTTAGTTTGGGTCTGTTCCTGGCCTATCCGGTTATTTGAGCATTGGGGATTTGGCTTGGTGAGTGTGCTTGAGAGTAGATGTGGTGGCTGTGGTGTTCGGGGAGGGGAGGGGTGGGTTGAGTGTGAGTGTTGAGTGGGGGGTTTGGCTGCTGGAGGATGTTTATTTCTATTCTCTGAGTTTTGGGGTCTGCGGGTCAGGGGGTACTGGTCATTATTCCCGTGGGAGGGTGTACCTGGTTTCCTGGAAGTGATGCCCTTTTTGGGGTGTCTTGGGTGTAGATTGGGTGAGGGTTGGTTGTGGAGGGGGGATAGAGGGGTGGGGAGGGGGGTAGCTGGGGGGTGGGGAAGGGTCTTGAAGGGTTTCAGGGTTTCTGTGGTGGGGCTTTTTGTGGAATTTTGGGGGGGGGGGGGGGGTTCTGTGATCTGGAATTGACTTGGTGGCAGGGGTATGGCTCGATTCTTGGGGCAGGGGGTGGCGTGAAGCCGGGGGGGCGGTGGCTGGGACGCTTCTCTGGTATTATACTGGTTCTTTCTTCTTGTGCTACTTGTCTATTGAGTGGACTGCTCTGGAATACACTTTAACTTCTTGGAATGTTGGGGGGATCCACTCCCCTATTAAGCGCTCCAAAATATTGCAGCGTTTGAATCGTTCAAAAACCTCTATTGCTTTTTTACAGGAGACCCGTTTATCCTCAGTGGAGCATGCCAAGCTCTGTACCTGGTGGGTGGGTTCCTATTTGGAGGCGCCCGCCGTTGGGGGAAAGGGAGGTGTTATTATTTTGATCCGTAAGGGTCTTCGCCTACAAACCCAGAAAGTGCTCCACGACCCTAGTGGGCGTTACATCGTTGCCCTAGTGTTACTTGACAATCGGCCCCTTTTGCTCTGCAATGTCTACGCTCCTAACAATCCTCCGGCCAGGTTTTTTCGGGGGCTTCGCAATCAACTCTTGCAGTTTGGAGATGTTCCGATGCTGGTGGGCGGGAACTTTAATGAGGTACCGGATCCAAAGTTGGATCGCTCTGCTTCTTTGGGTAGAGAGACCTCCAAACTTTATACGGGTGGTCAGCTTTTGGAATCTACCTTTGGGTTGCTTGATGTGTGGCGGGTGCTACACCCTTTGGAGAGGGATTACTCCCACTTATCCAGGGCGCACGGGACGCTTTCCCGAATTGATTTTATCCTCATTTCTCGCGCATTGCTTCCCCGGGTATTGGGGGTTGATATGGGCCCCATTGAAATTTCTGACCACGCTTGGGTGGGATTTCGGTGGACTTGGGGAGACTCTCCGCTCAATAGAGGGTCCTGGCGGTTTCCCTGTTATCTGTATAGGGATACTCGTTTTCATGAGTTTTTGATACAGCGCTGGCATGATTTTCAACATAATAATCAGCAGCATCGTGATGATCCCATTCTCTACTGGGAGGCGGCTAAGGCTGTTTTACGGGGGGATGTCATTGCTTATGTGGCCAGGGAGTCGAAGCTGAAGTATAGGATGATTCTGGCTTTAGAGTGGAAGGCAACTGTATTGAGACGTCAGTACGGCAGGGCGCCCTCATTCCTGCTTCGTGCGCAGATTTTGGAGGTCCAGCAGGAACTGAATGAATTGTTGCATCTCCGGGCTCTGCGGACGAGGGAGTACTTTAAGTTTCATTTGTTTCGGTTTGCGAATAAGAGTAGTCGATTGTTGGCGCGCCTGAGAGCATATCGGCTCTTCGGGGCTCTTCTGAGGTGCTGCATCATCGGCCGGAGGAGATCTGTGAACTGTTGCGGGAGTTTTTTGCTGAGGTGTATACAGATCCCGGCCCCGAGCTTTTGGATGGGCAACTTTATCTTGACAGCCTCGATTTGCCTTGTTTATCTCAGCGGGATGCAGCCGTTTTGGATCTTCCCATTACCGCGGAGGAGGTGGAGGGAGCGATTGGGGTCAGTCCGTTGGGAAAGGCGCCGGGCCCGGATGGGTTTCGGAGTGAGTTCTATAAGTTGTTGGTGACGGACATAGCGCCAGTGCTGGCTGAAGTTTATAATCTGAGTGTTGCTAAGGGCTTTCTTCCTCGTTACGTAAATTTAGCGTCTATTATAGTTCTCCCGAAGCCTGGTAAGGATCCTCTCATGCCTGAATCGTACCGTCCTATTTCATTGTTGAATTATGAGGCGAAGCTTTTGGCTAAACTTTTGGCTACCCGCCTGGCGCGTGTTTTGCCATTGGTGATCTCGGACTCTCAGGTGGGGTTTGTACGGGATAGGCCGGTAGCTAAGAATATCTGGCGCAACTTGTTAGCATTGGAACGGGTGGGACAGGACGGTAGCCCCTCCATGCTCATTAGTTTTGATGCCGAGAAGGCGTTGATAAGGTGCGGTGGGGTTACCTTTTTGCGGTGCTGAGGACGTACGGTTTGGGCCCCTTCTTTTTTGGTGCAATCCAGGCGCTGTATAGTGATCCAGAGGCGCGGATTTTGGTTAATGGGACTTGCTCTGTTTTTTTTCCTATTTGCCGAGGGACTCGCCAGGGCTGCCCCTTGTCACCGCTCCTGTTTGTGCTTTCTTTAGACCCTCTACTTCGGGAGCTTCAGGCAAATGCGGATATTCGGGGATTGGTCTTGGGAGATTCACATTTTAAACTGGCAGCGTTTGCGGATGATATATTGGTCTTTTTAACGGACCCGCAGCGTTCCTTGCCCGTATTGTTGGAGAGCCTTCGGGAATATGGAGATTTCTCTGGCTTCGCCTTGAATTTTGCGAAATCTGAGGCGCTGGCTTCCTCGGTTCATCTTCAGTGGTTTTGGGGGGATAGTTTCCCGTTGCGCTTGGCTGACTCCTCTTTAAGATACCTGGGGATCAGGCTGACTATGGATGTGGCCCAACTGTATCGTCTTAACATAGATAAACTCCTTGCGGATACTAAACTGTTGCTAGCCAAATGGCAGGCGTTGCCGCTGTCTTTGTTGGGAAGAATTCATTTATTTCGTATGGTTGTCTTCCCGAGGTGGCTTTACGTTCTTCAGACTCTTCCCATTTCTTTGTTGCAGAGGGATATTCGTTCCCTCACCTCCCTATTGACCCGGTTTTGTTGGGGTGGACGGAGACCTAAATTGAAATGGTCCTTGTTGGTGGGGCCTGCCTACGGGGGTGGTTTGGGGGTGCCCGACATCAGGGTTTATAATCAGGCCTGTTTGCTTCGTCATATTAGTGATTGGGTGTTGGGTACCTCTTTTTATACGGATCTTTCTCTGGAGAGGGATCATTTCTATCCTCTTCATCTTTTGTATCTCCTCCATGCCCCGTTATCTAAACTGCCGCGACTTTGTAGGCGTAGTATCTTGTTTCGGTCCTTGTGGACAGTGTGGCATCAAATCCTTCGGTTATGGCATCAGGACTCTCATACTAGTGCCCTTCTACCGTTGGTGAGGAATTTAGCTTTCCCTCCGGGGGTTGGACCTTCCGTGTTTGGTCGTTGGAGGGCTCGGGGGGTGGAACAGTTGCGGCATGTTCTGCGGGATGATGGGTCTCTCTTACCTTGTGCTGAGTTAGCGGGGAGGGGGGTCCCTGAGATTGGACTTCCTTTTGCTTATTGTCAACTCAGTCACTACGTGGCTTCCCTCCGGGGGACTTCCTTGCGGGGGGATTTTGGGACCCGGCTATGTACTTTTTTGACTGCAGATCCTGATACTAGGGTCCCTATTTCTGTTTTGCATGGCCGGATCCTGGCTCTTTGCCCGCCTAGGGTTTTCCCTGTTATTTTGGAGGCATGGCAGCGGGACTTGGGTAGGGACTTGGGGGATAATTTTTTGTTAACTACCCTGAAACGCACTGCGGGCTTGGTACATAGTGCTGAATTACGTGAATGTCACTTTCGCACTGTTTTGCGGGCCTATGCTTCCCAGAGTCAGGCTTACCATATGGGTTGTATTGATACTCAGTTATGCATCCGCTGTTCGGTGGAGGTAAATTCTTATTTTCATGGTATTTGGAGTTGTGAGGGGATTCAGGCCTTTTGGAAGGCGCTGGCCTCCTTTTTACAGGGCTTGTTGCAGACCCCTGTGCCAGTCTCAGTGCTTTCCATGCTGTTTGCCCAAATCTCTTTTTTGTATATGTACACTTCTTATGAAAAATTATTTCTTAGTAAATGTTTTATTTTGGGGAAGAAATGTATCTTGTGTTGCTGGCTTTCTTCTGAGCCACCTTCCTTCTGGTATTGGAGGAATCGCCTTCATGAACTTCTGGGTTGGGAGGCCCGTTTGGCCTGTTCTTCTCGTC
Organism: Geotrypetes seraphini; assembly: GCF_902459505.1. Taxonomy (NCBI): domain Eukaryota; kingdom Metazoa; phylum Chordata; class Amphibia; order Gymnophiona; family Dermophiidae; genus Geotrypetes; species Geotrypetes seraphini. Next base: position 182,891,549 of record NC_047084.1, on the reverse strand, counting down.
GCCGGAGCAGAGACTTTGTTCACACTTGGACTCCGTACTTGAACATTTTGACTCCTGAGAGTCGTAGCCGTGTTTTGAATAGACTCCACCTCTGAATCTGTGCTTCTATTTGCATTTGCTGTTCCCTGCATACGAGTTTTCTGTATCTGTGGGGGGATGGGGAGGGGAGGGTGGGGGGTTGGGGATTCTTTGCTGTGGGGTGGGGGTGCGGTGGGTCCTCCGCGGTTGTCTGATGAAAATGTATACCATGGTTGTTATTGCTGTTGTATTTACTATTGCTTAATAAAATAGATTTGAACAAAAAATAAGAGTGCTTTAAAAAGCTCAGTCCTCTGCTCCCATCATAGAAGGGCAATACAGCATCCAGAATTCTTGCCTATGCCACAAAGGGCAACAAAATCAAAGGTCCCAACTTTATCAGATGTCATTTCCTATGTGGGGGGTTTTCACTATGTTATTCACTGACTTTGTAACCAGAGCTTGACTGGGTTAACTAGCAACCCGTTACAGTATGTAAACCGAGTCGAGTTTAGTTAGTTTTAGTTAGTATACAAGCATTGCCCCAAAATTCAAAGTGATTTAAAGGGCCTGGAATGGATCCTGGCTATTTAAATTTCTTCTGCAAGGCTAACCGTGAATATTCAGTGGCACTTAACTAGTTTGTGCTGTTGAATGTCCATGGATGGGGCCTAAATCAAAACTGGCTAACTTGTGGGCATTTCAGAGGCAGAGTTGGCATTTATCCAGTTAAGTGTTGATATTCAGCCTTTAATTGCATAGCTGCAGAAATCGTGCTGCATGCAAAGCAGTCCTATCTTTATGTGGTTCATCTTATGAGGTTAAGGGATGAATATTGTACTTAACTGCATAAGTTTTAGCGGCCAACATACAACCGGATATTTAATGCTGGTGCCTGGACATTGAATATCTGGGAATACAGCCAGCAGAAGACATAAAAATGCTGATTGCTGATAGCTGAATATTGGACGGTGTGTAACATACTAGAGGTCAACTGAATTTCAGTTTCGGATTTAGCACCTAAACTGGCCTGAAATCCAGGTTCGGGTTTCAGCCAAAAACGCTGGTGCATTTTCTGGCTAAAACGGAAACTCCCCACCCATGCCCCCAGTCTGTGCGGCCGTCACAAGCTGGGACCAGCGCCCCAATAAAAATAACATCCTTCCAGGCTGCCTGCCAACTCATCCCTCCCCTTTTCCCCAGGCCTACTTTCTAAAAGCTCTGGTGGTCTAGTGGCTTCTTGAGAGCAGAAGTGATTGCAGGTCACTCCTGCTCCCATCCCCTGGGTAGTACAAATGGCATGACTTCCCACTGCAGCCTCGCAAGATTGCCATGGGAGGTCGTGGCTGCCATTTTGGGATTGGAATCAGAATGGGCAGGAGGAATTCCTAGTTGCTCATACTCATGCCATTTCTAATTACAAAATTGCAGTCACATCCTCCCATAGCAGTCTTGTGTGGGTGAGGGATGGGAGAAGTTGGTGGGCAGCCCAAGAGGATAGTATTTTTGTCAGAGGGATGGGCTTCCAGCAGCAACAAGCGTGTATGTGGGGGGGGGGGGGGGGGGCAAGGCTACCATTTCAATTCTGGCTTCTGTTCCAGCCAAAAATAAGTAGTGAATTTTGGCAACAGATTCTGTTTGTACTGGAACTGAAAGCCCCAGTTGTAGTTGCCCCTTATAACATATACTATGTTGTTTCCAAAGCATTCTCTTTGTGTTGTAAGGAAAAGGGATAGGACTTGATATATTCCTTTCTGTGGTTATTTCACTTCCTGGATCCACGCCTAGAAAGTAGAAAGTGACGTCAGAGGAAGAGCCGACGCTGGCATGAGCAGCCAGGAACACACATGACATGAGGGAGCAGGGAAGGAGCGGATGAGGGTAGGGAGGGGTGCAACCAGCCCGGGCACCTCTCACCCTCGCTACGCCATTAGGTAGTTAAATTGTGTAATTTGATGTCTTAGCATTTATTCACTACAAGCAGATCAGTAGCTTAATAGCATAGTAAATGGCAGCAGTAAAAGACCCCCATGGTCTATCTATTCTGCCCAACAAGTTGACCAGAGCCTCGCCCACCACTTTATATAAGCTTGGGTCACCCATGTTTAAATACTGGTTGTGAAGTGATCACCATACCAAACATGATGGGGATGAAATGTGGTACAGTACTCCCCTGAAATTTGCGGGGGTTCCGCTTTGACACGCAGCTCCTGATTGGTGTAGCCTGACTTTAGTACAGGAAGAGGCAGTCAGAGTATACTGCGAATTAGTGAGTCCGCGATTCACAAACCGCAAATTCACAGGGGAAAACTGTAATGTATATGTATTGCTGACAGTATTCAACTTACCAGCCATGATGCCTTTTCCTCCCTCCAAAGCTGCATAGTTCCCCGCTCACAGTATGTGACAATAAAATGATCAATACACTGGAGCTGTCAAACCTTCAACTGTCTCTCGCCATGTGCGGGACATAGACTGTACAAGTCTGTCCAGCCTCAGGCTCCGCTCCTTCCATGCTAGCTTTTCTTTTTCTCTCGCCACATGCGGGACACAGACTGTACAAGTCTGTCCGGCATCGAGCTTCACTGCCCCATGCTCTTCATTTTCTCTCAACACATGTGGGACACAGACCATACAAATCTGTCTGGCATCGGGCTCAGCTCCCATTATTCTCGTTCTAGGTCAGGGGTGGGCAAATTCGGTTCTCGAGGGCCGGAATCCAGTCGGGTTTTCAGGATTTCCCCAATGAATATGCATTGAAAGCAGTGCATGCAAATAGATCTCATGCATATTTATTGGGGAAATCCTGAAAACCCGACTGGATTCTGGCCCTCGAGGACCGGAGTTGCTCACCTCTACTCTAGGTAACATCTCAACAGCAATATTGTGTTTTCATCTTCTTTCTAAGCATCCCCTGTGTGTATCCCATGCATTTTTTTGAATTCGTTCAGTTTTAGATTCTATCACCCCGCTCAGAAGGGCAGGTTTGTTTATATATTAATGCCTTTTAAAGGTCTGTATCATATCAACTTTCTCTCTCCTTTTTTTTCCAGCGTATATACTCGTATATTCAAGTCTCTTCTCATACATCCTATGGCACAAACTCTGTACTGTTCTGATTCACTTCAGCAAATGTTCTACCGCTTTTTAGTGCATCCAGATTAGAGAAACAATTTGAGATTCCTGTGGTATCGCAATCATGACCTTAATCAGGAGGCTGTAGAATACCGAATGAAAGTCCATGTCTTTGGTAATAGTCCATCACAAACTCTGTACCATTCGTTGCCTTCCTCTGAACTGCCTCAAGTCTTTTTACATCCTTGTAGAGATACAGCCTTTTAATGCGAAATTCACTGCACTAACCTCTGCTCTCGAGGCTCAGATGTCTGCGTTAACATCTGAAACTGCTTGGGCTGAGAACTTTTCAGCACCCCCTCATAATACAGGCTAAAATGTACTGGGGGGGTTAATCTTTGGGTGGTGGGAGGAGGACGGTGACCACTGGGGGAGTAAAGGGGGGTCATGCCGTAATCCCTCCAGTTGTCAACTGGTCATTTTGGGTACCTTTTTAGCATTTAGATGCTTTTAAAACACGTCTAGCTCCAAATGTCTATAAAAGCCCAGGACCTTATGCTAAAGGTTTGATTGTGCCTGACGAACGTCCAAGTCCTAAAGCCGCCCTAAGTCTGCCCAAAACACGCCTCTAACACGCCCCCTTAAGATTTGGATGCATAGGAGACAAAACAACCAGAAAGACATCTTGAAAGTCTGTATTGAGAATGCCCACTTGAATGTTTTGACTAGTAAGACATCCAAGTGTTGGTTGCTCTCTTCGGGATGTCTATCTTTGTTGAAAATGAGCTCCATAGGTAACTTACCCTCTTTATAGTGCCAGCCCAGAGCAGAGTATAGAGAAGATATGACGCATCTACAGTAGATCTTTCTCATTTGAACTCACAGACTCTTTTCAAAAACACACTCAATGGCCACCAGTTATCCTCTTCTATTGCAGAAGGTATTGATCAATAGATATGAGAAAATGAATGCTGACATGTTGGGGCATAGCAGTTTATTTAAATTGGTTTGGGGACTATTGACATCTCTTATTTCTTCATTACAGTTGTCTTTTGTCTTTAATTTTTGTTTATTTCCATACACATCCAAGGCAGGGGGAGGGTGGTGGGAGGGATACTTTTATCTTAATTTTAACCCATTTGAATACATACATCCAGGTGGGTGGGAGGAGAGTGGGATTACGTTACTACTTTAAATAGGGAAAGGTTATTGAAAGAATCTATGTATTTATGTTTTTGTTGACTAGTTATTGGATGGGTGAGTAGGTTTAAATACTCATATATGTTTGTAAGATAAAAGTGCTTTTCTTGATTTCTTATATGTTTATATACTTCTGTATTGCACTGTTGATATATGAAAATCAATAAAGATTTTTTTTTTAAAAAAGAAGATATTGATCAATTAGAATGAGGCTTGGACCTCCAAGGAAATCATCCTCCATATAGATGCTCTTTGGTGTACTTGTTGATAACTGTCCAATTTGTGTCTCATGCCTTTTTGTCACATAATATTTTAACAATTTCACTGCCAGAATGTAAGGTGGTTTTATGGCCCTTGTTTTATTACAGTTTATTTTATTTTAAATGACACTTTGACAACTAATATGAACTTGAGGTTAGTTCTAGAAGAAATATTTACACAGAAAGAATGCAAAAAGTCAATGATGTAAACGTCATGCCAACCAACTATGTAAATAACAAAAAAGATGTTTAAATGAAAATAAAACAATGGTACAATATAAACATTTCTCTTTTTTTTCAGTTTGGATTGATACAAGCTTCTGAGTTGTAATGACACAGAGGTCAAGAGAATAGAAGTTAAACATTGGAATTTTTTTCTGGAATTATGGTACAAATTAGTACATTGAAGTCTGATTCAATGGAGCTGATGTGCGAATGATAAGCACCAATGTACTAGCATCGGAGCAGAGGCCCTTGCATGCATTGGTCACATTCGAGTATGCAGTTCCTTATAAAGATTTATTGACATATACACATAAAGGGGAAAATTCTGTTTAGGACACCAGTCTCAGCAGTTGCTTAAGTTGCTGCTGAAAATCACACACCAGTGTCCTATACAGAATCGCATCTGGCCTAACCCCACCTAACCACCCCGATTCTCTAACCAGCGCCCATGTCACAGGTGCCAGTTAGAGAATCACACCTGATCCCTTGCCATCAGATGATTGTAGCAAGGGACTCTCCCTGCCGTGATCAGCTGAGCGGCCGCGGAAGGGAACCCCAACCCCTCCCCATAAGTTGGCTGGCAGGAGGGATGTCCACTCCCTCCTGCTGCCACCCCCGAAGCCCCCCACATTGTCCATGGCAGGAGGGGTGCCCACTCCCCCCTGCTGCCAACCCCATCGATCCCCAAAAACACCCAACACTTCCCATTTTGCTGGCCTACATTTCAGGTGCCTATCGTGGCCATAGGGAGACACCGAGGGCCACTTAAGCTCGCCCAAGGCCACTTCTGGGTGAAACCACGTCCACACCCAGCCTTGGGCAAAGCTTCAGCGTCCCTAGGCATCTCTCTGTATCCATGACAGATGCCTATAGCGTAGGCGGCCTGTCTCTGTTGGGTTTTGTTTGGGGTTTTTTTTTTAAGAAAACGTGTGTACTGATTGGCTGGTTAGACAGTGGTAGGTTGCTACTGCAGGTGATGGACTATTACCAAAGACATGCACTTTCATTTGGTATTCTACATCCTCCTGATTAAGGTGATTGTGATACCACAGGAATCTCAAATTGTTTCTCTAATCTGGATGCACTAAAAAGCAGTAGAACATTTGCTGAAGTGAATCAGAACTCCTAGTAAGCTACTGATCATATCATGCCCAGAAAGCAACACATTGTTAAGTGAGATTCCCTGGAACTGAGCACTAGGGTCAAATACAATCCTAATCTGGCCTGGCTTGTGTGGATGATATATACCACAGATAGGTAAGTATCAGCATTCCTCATTATCTTTCAGTGGTGGAACTGGTTCTGCATGGTCATTGTCCAGCATGTTCTGCATGAATATTATGAAGTGCTGTTTTGTCTCATGGGGGGGGGAGGGTCACATAGTTCCCTGCAGTGAAGTGAGTCATTATAGAGCTTGCTCTCTGTTGTTTGGAAGTTGTATTCTGGGTGTCTGAAAGAGTAGATAAGTCACCCAACTGTTAAACTCATCTTTAGAGAATTCCTGGTCCATGATCTTGAGGAACTCTCTATCCTCAACTGAAAGAGTTGATTTGTCATCATCCTTGGTGACTTGGAACACTGTATTGCCCAGATAATCTTATGGATCTGTTGGTAAAATGCTCTGATAGATGATTGAGCTAGGTTCTGGTTCTTTCCAACTGTAGACTATTTTTACTTGTAGATGGTTCTGACAAGGCTTGAATAAGGTAGTGTAGATGTCTTGTACACATCTACACTTGGTTTCCTCAGCCCATTGAGGTAGACATCACCTACTGTCACCCATCCGAGGGTGAGTCAGTAAGCATATGGAGCATCAGCTGGTCCCACCTTCAACTTGAGAGCTCTGACCAGGGCCGGTGTGTCTCTTCCTAGTAAGAGCAGGATTTTGGCTTTTGTATCAGAAAGTGACATCAGAGGGAAGGCTCAGTCAGCATTAACAGTAGGTAGGAGATCCTGCTCATTGCCAACAAAGATTTGAAGAGGTACTGGGGTGCATAGCATGGCGATGCAGGGAAGAGCACATCAGGGGCATAAGACTTGGGTGCCTCTGCCCCAGGTGCAAACTTCCATGCCATGCCACTGAATATATGAATTAAATAATTTAATATATCGAAAAAAGGCACCATATGAGCAGATCTTTTTCTACAATACTACCAGAATTTAACCACCTCCCTTCCTGGATGTCTCAGCCTTGATTTCTGCATTCTATCTTAAAATGGGGCTGATAACCCAGCCCAGAATAACAGATTTAAGTCATATTCCCCAAGTGAACTTTTGGTCATTCTAGGCTGGGTGCAAAACACTGAGCATTTTTGTCACACATACAAAATGGAAGTAATGCCTTGGTACACCTAATCCTATTTGTTTAACAAACAAATTCTACTACTACTACTACAAATTATTTCTATAGCTCTACCAGATGCACGCAGCGCTGCATAGAGTCACAAAGAAGAAAAAAACCAGTCCCTGCTCGAAAGAGCTTACAATCTAAACAGCCAAGACAGACAAATAGGAAGTCATGTATACAGTTAAGGGGAACGGTTAATCAGCTGGCTGGGTTGGAGGGCATTGTGACATAACTGATGAGGTTGGCTCTTATTGGTGGAACGAGGCATTATATGACATGACAATCTCAGCTCTGCTTCCCAAAGACAAACAGGATATCATGGATACAGTTAAGGGAAATGGTTAATCAGCAGGCTGGGTTGGAGGGCAGAAGAGTAGGGTTAAGGAATGAAAGTTATATCAAAAAGGTGGGGTTTCAGTCTGCTTTTAAACAAGGGAAGGGGCCTGACGGACAAACTCGGGTAATTTATTCTGCTCTAGCAAAAGGTCTCTATAGTAAACAAATTTGTTGGTTCCCAAATAATGTGCTTTGAATTCATCAGCACCCTGTTAATCTTGGATGTTTGGAAAAAAAAAAAAATGCTCTATTGTATCTGGTGCCCTAGAAACAAGTCCTTAATGGACTAGCCATTGATTATTCTTCAGACTTAACCCTGGACAATGACTTCGTTAAATGCTATATTGAATTTCACCACTTCTATTTGAACTACCTTGCTAGTAGTTCTCTGAAGGTTTTATAGTGACCAAAGTGCTGGATGCATATACGAGGTCACTGTGTGGAACCATAGACATGCTATAGGGGTGGACGCTCTAAAATAAAACAGCTGCACAAGAAATGTCTGAGGCAATGTGATAGCCGCTATTAAACCCCACTCTGCAAAGCTTCCCTTGGCTTTGATGATCTTTGCTCCTTCATCTTTTGCCCTAGAAGAGTTGTTACATTTTTGCTGACCTTAGAACAACCTCACAAAATCAATTGCATTTCTTCTCTATGTGTTGCATTAATGTTATATGCAGAAATTTAGATAAAGCAGGCAGTACAGGAAACCTTACCTGTCTCGCATACAAAACAGTTTTCTAGAGGGAGCCTTATATGTCACTTAACATGTGATTTCCTGCATCTGGCTGCACAGGTCAGAAATGAAGAAGCTACAGGGAAGCCCAGAGGATGATAAAGCTTCAGAAAAGTAATTTGAGTGTGTTGGTGCAGTGGTTAGAGTCACAGCTTCAGCACCCTGAGGTTGTGGGTTCAAACCCACACTGTTCCTTGTGACCCTGGGCAAGTCATTTAATCCCCACATTGTCCCAGGTACATTAGATAGATTGTGAGCCCACTGGGATAGACAGGGAAAATGCTTGAGTACCTGAATGTAAACCACTTATGCTATAAGTGGTATATAAATAAATACATTATCTAATAACCTCCCTCCCTTTTTTTTTACAAAAGCAAGAAAGAGGTTTTTAGCGCCAGCAGGCATGCTGAATGCTCTGCACTGCTCTGATTGTCATAGAGTTCCTATGAGCATCGGAGCAGCGCATTTGTAAAACGAGGGGTAAATTAGTGTCAGCCCATGGTCAGTGGTCTTTATTCAGTTTTGAACATGAGTGTGAGAATTGGAGAATCTGTCCTGCTTTGACAAAGTTCCTAGTAGAACTGAAGGACCTGCTCTAATCCAACAAATTTCATCCTTTAATATCTTCACAACCAAGTAAAGTAGTAGTGAATATTAAAGAGAATAGCAGATACCCACAATAGTTTAATAGTTTACCGCATTGTTCACACTATAAGACGCACCTGACCATAAGACACACCTAGGTTTAGAGGAGGAAAACAAGAAAAAAATACTCTGAGCCAAATGGTGTACTAATATATTTAACAAAATATACTAGACTCTGCACCCAGCCCTTGTCACTCCTTGCCAGGCTCTGTATCCAACCCCACACTCCTTGCCAGGCTCTGCACCATATCCCCCCTCCCTGCCAGTCTCTGTACCCCATCCCACCACCCTGCTCTGTACCCTGTCCCCCCTCTGGTGGCCTAGTGGTAGGAATCCACATGAAAAATCATAATCGCAAGAAAGTTTGATGACTACCAGTTTATTGTAATGGTGATGGTGAAGAAGAATACATTGCTAAGAAGAAAAAGGAAAGATGATTTATTAGTGAGGAGTGGAAATCAGAGAGAGAGAGATGAAGAGGTGGTTCTGGAATTTAGGGGAAGAGAAATGATGTTAGGGCAGACTGTGGCCTAATGTGTTATACATTGACTTTTTGGTGTCGTCGCTGGAACCATTTCCCATGACAACAGCATGATAGAGTCTGCTGTATTGCTGCTCATAGCTTGTACACAAACCAATTTGGGGGATCTCTAAACACATCAGGGTCAGGGAATGAGAGGTGAAGAAATGAACAGAAAAGCAGAGTCATTTTTAGAACATTTCTTGTGGCCCTTTATTCCCTTAAAATGAATTATTCTTTGAAATTACCTTTGCTGCCCAGTGACTTGCTTCTCTGTAGTGGGAAATATGCTTCACTGATTGACGATAGAAGGAAACCGGACTGTAAGAAATATTAACATAAGCCTTGCCCTGGCAGATGGCCATGAGCTGTCGTCCCGCACAACCTCCCTGTGTGAACATGGTGCCGACACTAGAGCCATTGTGACATTATGGCAGGAGAACGCACCCTGATTGACCAGTGGGCAGCTGTGACGCGCCGCTAATGTTTACCAGCGCTGTGCTGCTGTTGTTTTATTATAAGAAGCAGGCTCCGGCAGGACAAGGCTCCTTCTCGGTGCCCACCCCCAGCTTCAGCATCTCCCCACCCCCACCCCTGAATCCCAGCTACCCGGGCAAGGACAGCTGTCGTCACGTAGATCGCCCGCCCAGAGCAAGCTGGAGCTGACGCCAGGGCAAACTGGAGCCTTCTCTGGACAAAGAGTCGTAGGAAAGGGGGTGGTGGTAAAAAATTATCATATTCAATCCATAAAATGCACAGACATGTCCACCCACTTTTGGGGAGGAAAAGGTGCATCTTATGGAGCGAAAAATATGGTAATAAACTTAATATGCCATCTTTTATAAAAATCAGAGTGGTGTAAAATTCATAATTATACAATAAAAATAGATGAGAACATTTAAACACCATTAAAAAAAAAATAGGAAAGGTCCAACAAATACAAACCACTGGCCAGTGCCCCAGTACACACTGCCACCCCACACAATTTTGCTGGTGCAGCTGTTTTCTTCCTCCAATTGCTGATGTGCTCCTACCACTGTCCCTTCAACCATCAGGGGTGTGCAGATCCAGAAGACAGCCGGATTGCAGGAGCGGAAAGAAGGGCAGCATCGCTAGTGCTAATTTCAAGTTTCAGGTTTATTTAAGCTTGATATACCGCTTTAATTACCAAAGCAATGTACATTATACAGAATTCATAGTAAAAGAAAAATTTTAAAATATAAGTAACATAGGGAAAAGACAACATAAACTACAACAAATAACTGGTAATACATGCTACAAAAGGGAAATGAATGGGATATATTTTGTAAAAATCAAAGGAGGGGGGATGGGAAGAATGAAAGGGAAAAGGGAATTATCTGATATGTGGCCGTTGTCTGAGTCTCGTATGCATTTAGTCCTAGCTATAAATCTCATAAACCTCTTTAAAAAGAAAAGTTTTGAGGCTGGATTTGAACTTGCTAGGATTATTCTCTTGTCTCAGGCCCAAAGGAAGGGCATTCCACAAAGTAAGCGCAACCAATGAATAAGTGGTGTTGCGTGTGGTATCATAAAATAATTGTTGAACCGAGGCGACTGCTAGAAGATGCTGCTGTGATGAACGAAGAGAACATGAAGAGTCATATGGGATCAACAGACTATCGATAAATAAAGGGGTGTGATTGATTTGGACTGTGAAAGCGAGGAAATGAATTTTGAATGTAATTCTGTGGGTGATGGGTAACCAGTGTACTTTATTTTAGAAAGTGGAGTAACATGATCAAATTATTGGCGTTAAAGATAATTTTTATTGCAGTGTTTTGTATAAATTGTAATCTCCCAATCTCTTGTTGAGTTATTCCCTGGTAAAGAGAATTACAATAATCGAGGAAGGACATGAATACCCTCTAATTTGAACTTTTGTGTTGAAAGTGGGAATTTAAGACCAGATTTTGTCTCCATGATCAGTGTGATGCCTCAGAGTTCTTCCCAGTCAGCTATGTTGTCTAATTTGTTTATGGCGCCCATTGGTAAATCTTGCAGGTCTTGGTGTGAAATATCGATCATATGCGGATGATCTGAAGGGGTTTTTTTTTTAGTTTCCTGATGATTATGAGCAAGATTTTTGTTTACTATTTATGTGAATGTCATTGTGGACTGGATGACAAGAAATTGTCTATGTTTGAATGTTTCTAAAACTAAGATTTTGTGGCTGTCGGTGTCTGGGAAATTGGGATACCCCTCGGTCTCTGTATATGATGGGGTCAGATTTCAGTTCAACATGAGGTAAAAGCTTTAAGGGTTTTATCAGATTCCTCATTGTCATTTAAGGGCCACATTGCTGCTGTAGTTAGAAATTTGTCCTTTACTTTTCAAAAACACTGACTGGGCAGAGGTCTTTGAGGGGCTGCTGAAAAGTTCTCGGTCCAACCAACAACCTTGGGGGCAATCTCTATTGAGGGCTATACGGTACACTTAGTCCAGCGATTTTCTCCCTTTTTTTTTTTGTTCCATATTTTTCTGACAGAATAAAATACACTGGACTAAGTGTACTATAGCCCTTAATGAAGTCTGCCCCAACTTTGTTGGTTGGGCTGAGAACTTTTCAGCAGCCCCTCCTAGACCTCTGCCCAGTGTTTCTGAAAAGTAAAGGCCAAATTGGTCAGAAACATTTCAGTGACATGCTATGCTGAAACCTTTTTCTCAAAAACATAGTTTTATATATAAACATGAAAGAAACATTAGGAAATTTGAGCTTGTATTATTTCGAAAAGCCACCTGATTTGTCCTAGCATCTGATAGCCCTACTTTACGAGTTGTCAAAACATTAAAGAAATGATAACACTTACAAATATTTGTCTCAAAATTCCTGTTACCTTTCAAAGGTATTAGGAAAGCGCTCCCAACTGAAAACGTTTATGCAATCCCAACTGTTGTTTTAATAGCCATATTGCATGGGTGGCACTGGCTACTATTTTAAAACAAGGCAGTGGCTGTTCAAGATCAGCCTTTACTGCATGAAACCCAGAGTTTATTGCTAGTTCCAGCCTAAGCTGTCTATTCTGGCTTGGCCTTAGTATTTTAAACCCAAGTTGTGTGATTTTAATGTACGAAAGAGTAAGAAATACAGTTTATATAACTGAATATTGCACTATGTCATGGTTGATGTGGTTGACCAGGGTGTAATTTCTTTTAGGGGAAGGGAACTGACAAGAACCAGGGTACTGCAGATATCCAATCTGCCTTGCGATAGCTACTTTCGCTACTAAGTAAACTAAAGGTTAGAGCAGTCGGATGAGAACCAGAGAAGCCCAGTTCAAATCCCACTGCTACTCCTTGTGATCTTGGGCAAGTCACTTATCCCTCCATTACCTCAAGTACAACCTTCGGGGCACTGTTCCCTCCAAGCTGAGTGAGAGTCCTCCCTCTGTAGTCCTGCCAGTGGAGGGTGCTGCTTCACTATCACATTTTCGATAGTGGGGGCAAGGCAAGCTCTGCAGGACTCCAGGGAACTTGCCTGCCCCTTGCAATTGGAACACACAGTACTGAAGCACCACCCTCTACTGGCAGCAATGCAGTTGGAGGACTCCCACTCAGCTTAGAGGAGCAGTGCTTAAGGGCCCTTTTACTAAAGATCATTAAGTCTTAATGTATGCTTAATATGAGAGAAAATGCTTACTACAAAACATGCAACAGTATCCCCTTTTCCATGTGCTAACCATTTGGTTTTAACATTTGTTTTGGAAGGGATATGTTATCAGCAGAGAATTTTGCCGCGGCTTGCTGAATAGTCTCTTCTGATTGATAGAAGGTAGTCATGTGGTACATGATAATTTAAATGAGCAGAAAGATGATGACGCCATATTTAGAATGAAACAAGTCTGGCAGTGGGTCTTTCATAACGGTGAAATTGATTTTGAGCGGATAAAACTATACTTATTCTAATTGAAATTTTTTTTTCTCTAATATTTATCTTCTTTTTGATGTTTGTTAAGGATCGCTCCTTGAAACAGCATACCAGCTCCTGTCGGAGCCCCGTTTCAGCTTTTTGAATGAAAGATAAGTTATAGTTTTAATACTATTCAGTCTATAATAGAATTGAAAAAATATTGAATGAATATAAAAATAATATATATAGGTTATGGTGGAGGAAGACCGATGATGAGGCTAGCTACACTAAGCCTGAACTTGAATAGAATATTATGTTCAGGTGTAGCCGCTGAGGTTTGACTCTACTAGAAAAATGCTTAAAATTTAAAACTTAAAGTTCAATGATTGAAATTTAAAGTTCAAAGATTACTTTAAATACTCCGAAGCGGTATCGAATAAAATTGATATTATTGAGCAAGATGAAGATAATACTAAGATGAAGCTATATGATATATATATATATATATATATATATATGGTCTAATACTGTAGTGCTTCACTAGATACATTTGAATACAGATTGATACTTAAGTTGTTTATCTGGTGTTTATGGGCAGAGAATGAAAATGGAAGCACTAACCAGCTAGCATGTTGATATTACCTCACACTAACTGTCTAACACTAAATTAGGGGCAGGGACTAGGGCCTGGATTCACTAACCTGCCCAATCAGGCCCGATTCAGGCAGGTCCGACAAATTCTTCAAGCCAAAATATGCAGATGAGGGCGATCGGAGGAATGCCCCATCTGCAGGCATGGATCGCAGTTAAGCGATCCCCGTGCATACGCAGACCATCTGTAGATGGTCTGCGCATGCCCGTCCAGCTGCAACTTTTTGGTTGTTTTTTTTTAATTCTTCACCTGGGCTGGCTCTCCTGCTCCCCCCTTCCAGGCAATCTTGCCACCCAGACTCTCCTGCTCTCTGCCGCCTTTCGTGCAGTGCAAGCCCACGGGTTTAAAGCAGGGCTGCACTGCGGCGTGCATCCCCACTTTAAGCCCGTGGGCTCACACTGCAGGGAAGGTAGCAGTGAGTAGGCGCTCGGGGCGAACAGGTTCTTGGGCTGAGCTCCATTAACTACAATTGCATGTGCTAGACCCAGGGGAAGAGTGGGAGGTTCGGGGCCGGCAGGCATTCGGGGCAGGCTGGTGGCTTTCACCAGCATGTCACATTTTTGTGATGAGGCTCATTATATATAATTATAAACGTTAATTGGGTGATATATCATGCGTTTATAGTATAAACGTATAAGGAGGGTTAACAACAGTTGTCTTTGTTTTTTTATGCTACATACATTATTTACAGTGATTAATATCAGTCTTTATCAGTTTCTGTTACATCTGTGGTTCATTCATGGCGAAAGCACAACATCGCCCAATTACCGAAGATCTGAAGAAGGTATACAAATTGTACTTTGGCTGTCCACTGGGTGACTAGGATAAGTCTTGGGCTCCATATATCATCTGCACCAGTTGCTCCAACGGACTTTGTAACTGGTTCAATCGACAAAAAGCAGCAATATCATTTGCAATCCCAATGATATGGAGGGAATCGCGAGACATATTAAAGATTGCTACTTTTGCCTTGTGAACACAAGCACAAAACTAAGCACAAAATTATATATCCTATTCTGGATTCTGCTATTAGGCCTGTTCCTCATGATGACTCACTGCCTGTCCCTGTACCTCCACAAGATGGACTTGCTTCTATGGAACATGATGAGGAATGTGATGATGATGCAGCAGCTGGTTACAATCCAGAATTATCTGATCCTGATTATGTGAATAATGAAGATTCAGAACCAGAGACCTTTACACAAGCTGAGCTCAATGATCTTATTCTTTCAAAAGAAAAAGCAGAACTTCTTGCTTCAAGGCTTAATCAAAAGCACTTGCTTGCAAAAGATGCTAATATAACTCATTTCAGAAAAAGAAATCATAACTTAACAACATTCTTCACTGTGAATGGCTCATTGTGCTTTTGTCATGACATCAATGGGCTCTTCAACAGTTTGTCACAAGTGCATTGTCCAGATGAATGGCGGCTCTTCATTGATTCTTCACAGAGAAGCTTGAAGGCAGTGTTACTGTACAACGGAAATTCTAAAGCAAGTATACCAATTGCCCATTCTGCTCATCTAAAGGAGTCTTATGAGAATATGAAGAATTTACTAGAAGCAATCAGTTATAAAACATACCAGTGGAACATCTATGATGATCTGAAGGTCATTGGTATGCTAATCGGAATGCAAGGAGGATTCACTAAATACTGCTGTTTTCTGTGCTTATGGGATAGCAGATCTACAGCTGAACATTATGTCAAGCATGTCTGGCAGTTGAGAGATACTTATAACTCAGGGACACGCAGTGTGAAATTTATGCCATTGGTGGATCCACATAAAATATTTCTTCCACTTCTTCATATCAAGCTGGTGTTGATGGAAAACCTGGTAAAAGCCATGGATAAAGCAAACTCGCCTGGTTTTCAATATCTTGTTAAGAAATTTCCAAAAATCAGCACTGCAAAACTGAAGGAAGGGATATTTATAGGCCCAAAGATCAAGTCCGTTATGCAGAATGAAGATTTTAAGCAATCACTCTCAGCAGCTGAGTTTGAAGCTTAGGTGGCATTCAACTTTCTGGGCAACCATAAGTCTCCTTCATACAAGGAAGGAGTTCAGAATCTTCTTGACTTATATTAGAAACTTGGCTGTCGAACGTCATTAAAAATACACTTTTTGCACTCACATTGACATTTTTCCAAAAAATCTTTGTATGGTGAGTGACGAGCAAGGAGAACGTTTTCACCAGGACATTCAGTTATTGAAGCGTCACTACCAAGGTTTCAAGAATGAGAGTATGATGGCCAACTACTGCTGAATGTTGTGCCATGACAATTCAGACACAACTCACAAAAAGAAATCATACTCTAAGCATTTTTGAAGAATGAACTATCATGGCTTTGGCGGTATATAAAAATAAAATTATTATTATTATTATTAAATATTGGTTGCTAAGTGACACAGTCCAGTATAATTATACTATGCTGTGTGCTTATTTGACTTTGGACCGAAGATACTGCAACATTTCTTTAAGTTGATGCTGCAATTCTTAAAACCCTATATACTAAAATGCTATAAAGTAACATTAGTCAAAACTTTAAAAGTTTACGTGACTGAAAAAAAACTAATAACAGATCTGAAGTGGCGTGAAAAACTGATTTAGAAAAATGTGCTGTGTTGTCAGATGATTCTGAAAAAAAAATGTTTTCTTGCCTTGTGTAATTTATTTCATTTCGGGAAGGGAAATTGAAGATAATACTGAATCTTTAAAGCCCATCCTGGTCTACCTACTAATACGGAGACTAATTCCAGCAGAAAAGATGGTCCCTTTAGTAAAAGGGCCCCTTAGATTGAACCTAAGTCCCCAAGGACATGGAAATGCCTAGTGTAATTCAACTTGAGTTATTACTGAAAACGGGGTGTCAGGTCAAAACCGCGGAAGACAAAGGCGCGTGCCAACAACTGAGCGCAGCGCAGAGGTGCGCGCCAAAGAAAATAACTGTTTTTAGGGGCTCCGACAGGGGTGTGTGGGGGGAACCCCCCCCACTTTACTTTATACAGATTGTGCCGTGTTGTGGGGGCGTTGTGGGGGGTTTGGGGGGTTGTAACCCCCCACATTTTACTGAAAACTTCACTTTTTCCCTAAAAACAGGGAAAAGTTAAGTTTACAGTATAATGAGGGGGGTTACAACCCCCCAAACCACCCACAACGCCGCCGTGATCCGTATTAAGTAAAGTGAGGGGCTCCCCAACAAAAACCCCTGTCGGAGCCCCTAAAAACTGTCATTTTCTTCGGCGTGCACCTCCATCTTGCGCTCAGTTGTCGGCGCGTGCCTTTGTCTTCCGCGGTTTTGTCTATGAACCGAAAACGGTGTGAGCTAAACCCCATCCCCCTTCTATATTCACCGATGGACACTCTGGAAGACAACTGTGTTGTTATATTCCGAAAGAGAAAAAGAAATCATTCCAAGCTGCTGAGATGCTTCTGGACCTAGATTTTGACCCTTTTTTTTTCATTTCCATGCAAAGCAAGCTAAGGAGCTCTTATTTCATGCAATGTTGCAACCCTAAAATCCTGTCAAGATTCACGTTTATAAATTTAGAAGAACATAAAGTTTATCTCGCTCAGTGGTGATTTTGAATCTCAGGCACTTAATCATGTCCAGAAATCATTCTTCAGATGGAGAGCTATTTTACAGCACTAGTAATAATACACTTCTATTTTATTCGGAATTTAAAGTAAAATATAGGCCCCCTTTTATCAAGTTGCGTAAGGGTTTTTATTGCAGATCACTGCGGTAAAAGCTCCGACACTCATAGAATTCCTATGAGCATCAGGGCTTTTACTGCAACAGTCTGCGATTTTAAAAAAAAACCCTTACTCAGTTTGATAAAAGGGGGACATAGGCACAAGTACCAATTTCTGCTCAAAAACATGCAGAATCGCATAGCCCTTCCCTCCGCTTCTAAATAGCTCCTGCAGAAGTTTGAAAACGGCTTTGCAGAACCATGAAACCAGAGGGAGCACTTATTAAAGAGATAAAGAGAAAATGTCAAGTAAAGAGAAGAAGCATATCCTGACCTAAAACAACAAAAGAAGAAAAGCTGGATTTCACTGCAGCAGAGAACTGTGTTAAGGTTCCAGGAATTTAGAAGCAGGCCCGGGGGTGGGGAGAGAGGGGAGCTCTGTATCCTAAACCTTCTCCGAGTTTGCTGCAGCAGCAGGCTGGCAGAGCCCCATGAGGCAGGATGGAAGGGCTCTGTGCGCTAGACAAGGCTGCTCCGCTAGCATCTCAGCCAAAAGCCAACCTGTAATTACAAAGCAAACAAGTATGAAATATTGGATTGGTCTCGATTGTGACAAGATCTAGGCTGTTTTACTGCCAATTTGTTTGTGCAGCTATATTTAAAAGTACTTGATTGAGGAAACATTGAAAATAGCCGTTAGTGTTTCCTTAATGAGACCTCTAGAGGAAAACAACTGCATTCAGGGGCTCAAGCAGGGCCAAGGAGGTGGAGAAATAGTTAACCCCTTAAAGGTCTTGGCTTTTATCAGAAACATAAATGCCTGAGTGTGAAAGAATCTGTGTTACCCTTTATACAGGTATCTGTAGATCAGATGTTTCTAATTAATTATGATCCACAGAAGATGTCAGATTATATTCTTCAAAGTACCTTAGCAGCCTAAAGCCAATTTTAAGGACGGAGATTCTGAAGTATTACTATAACTATAAGCTTAGATTTCTTAAAATGGCTTATTACAAGTGTGAGAGAAATGGATTTCAGTCAGGGCTCCTCTGTCACTTATTGGCTTTGACGTACATATTTCAAAAGGTTTGCTGGACTAACATTGGGAATTAGAATACCAAAGCCCCCAGCCCACTCACCATGTGAATTTTGTTTTGCTAATTTGTTGCCCATGCAAAATACAGTGGATTGAAACAGGGCACTACTGCAGTATTCCTGGTACATAAGAACATAAGCAATGCCTCTGCTGGGTCAGACCTAAGGTCTATCGTGCCCAACAGTCCGCTCACGTGGCGGCTCAACAGGTCCAGGACCTGTGTAGTAATCCTCTAACTATACCCCTCTATCCCTTTTTCCAGTAGGAAATTGTCCAATCCTTTCTTGAACCCCAGTACCATGCTCTGCCCTATTACGCCCTCTGGAAGCGCATTCCAGGTGTCCACCACACGCTGGGTAAAGAAAAACTTCCTAGCATTCGTTTTGAATCTATCCCCTTTCAACTTTTCCGAATGCCCTCTTGTTCTTTTATGTTCTGAAAGTTTGAAAAATCTGTCCCTCTCTACTCTCTCTATGCCCTTCATGATCTTGTAGGTCTCTATCATGTCTCCTCTGAGTCTCCGCTTTTCCAGGGAGAAGAGCCCCAGTCTCTCCAATCTTTCAGTGTACGAAAGGTTTCCATGCCCTTAATCATTCTTGTCGCCCTCCTCTGGACCCTCTCAAGTATTGCCATATCCTTCTTAAGGTACAGTGACCAATACTGGACACAGTACTCCAGGTGCAGGCGCACCATTGCCCTATACAACGGCAGGATGACTTCTTTCGTTCTGGTCGTAATACCCTTCTTAATAATACCCAACATTCTATTTGCCTTCTTCGAGGCTGCTGCGCATTGTGCCGTTGGCTTCATTGTTGTGTCCACCAGCACACCCAAATCTCTTTCAAGGTTACTTCCCAGAGATTTGGGTGTGCTGGTGGACACAACAATGAAGCCAACGGCACAATGCGCAGCAGCCTCGAAGAAGGCAAATAGAATGTTGGGTATTATTAAGAAGGGTATTACGACCAGAACGAAAGAAGTCATCCTGCCGTTGTTTAGCTTTGGACAGTGAAGGAGTAATTCTATAAGGAGCCACCTAGATTTAGGTTCCAAAGATGCACCTGAAAGTCAGTACTCATATACTGTACGTGTGTACATGAATACACACAAAAGTAAATGAGCAGCTTCCAGCTAAGCTTGCTTCTGTAAGTAGGCACTAGCATTCAGTGGTGTGTACTTCAAGTAGGCATGCGCATTGGCATAGTTTGAACAGAACGTGGGTGGGATGCAACATTAAACAACAAATCCCGGTATTCAGAGAAACTCGGAGAAGTAGAGTAGCCGAACCAGGAAGTCCCAGCAGTGGTTAGAGCTACAGCCTCGGCACCCTGAGGTTGTGGGTTTGAATCCCGCACTGCTCCTTGTGACCCTGGGCAAGTCATTTAATCCCCATTGCCTCAGGTACGTTAGATAGAGTGGAAGCCCGCTGGAACAGTTAGGGAAAAATGCTTGAGTACCTGAATAATTTGTAATCCACATAGAATTGTAGGACATGTGGAATATAAATTATTAAAGTAAAGTAATTAATGAATAGTAAAAACAATACACAAAATGATTTAAAAAAATATAAAATATGTATAAATCCAATGAGAGCAGCTAATACTTTATATATTTATTTATTTATGTATTCAATTTTCTATACCGTTCTCCCAGGTGAGCTATAATGGTTTACACTTTCCCCTCCAAATCCGCGGTTTCAGCATCCGCAGGTTCGGTTATTCATGATTTTAAAGTAACATTTTAATTTTTTGGGCTATTTTAAGCCCCATAAGCCCCCCCCCCCCTCCCTTAAGCCTTACCTGGTGTTCTAGCGGGTTTTTGGGGCAGGAGTGATCTTCCCACTCTTCTTCCCTGTACAGATTGCTCATAGGAATTTTTCTTATTGCCTATCGCTTCCTTCACTAATTTAGTTATCCACGCCGGGTCTTTTGTTCGACTCTTTTTGCACCCCTTTTTGAATCTGGGGATATACAGATTTTGTGCCTCGCTCACCGTGTTCTTGAGAAAAGACCAGGCATGTTCTACTGTTTGCCATTTTTTGGAAGCGTTCCTAAATTTCTTCCTTACCATTTCCCTCATTGCTTCGTAGTTTCCTTTCCTGAAGTTGAAAGTTGTCACTATGGTTCTCTTTCCTTTCGGTATTCCTACCTCAGCCTTGAACTTGATCATGTTATGATTGCTATTTCCCAATGGTCCCACTATCTCTACTTCCTTTGCAGGTCCCTTAACCCATTTAGGATTAGATCCAGAGTGGCATTTCCTCTCGTTAGTTCTCTAACAAGCTGCTCCATGAAACAATCTTGTATAGCCTCCAGGAATTCTGTCTCCCTAGCGCATTTTGAGCTTCCAAGACTCCAGTCTATCCCGGGGTAGTTGAAGTCTCCCATAATAACCGTGTTACCGCTTTTGCATTCTCGCTTCATCTCGGCTTCCATTTCTTCATCGATATCTCTGGTTTGCCCGGGTGGACGATGATTGCATTAACTCATCAAACAATGTACTGTAGGTGAAGGAGACGAACCCTGGGGAACGCCACAACTAGGTCTTCACAAATCTGATATCTCATCATTCATCTTCACTTTATAAGACTAACTAGTTAAAAAACTAAAACATTGTTACATATTCCAAACATGTTTAAGGTCTATAGCAAAAGTGCATGATCTACAAGGCTACAAGGTCAAAAGTGCTAGACAAGTCAATCTGAATTATTACTGAGCTTATTCCTGATTCAACCAACAGTTACCCAATGCAGAGCCCAAATCAGTCTCTTTAAATCCTTTACAAAATCCGGATTGAGATTTATGAAGAATCTCAAATTTATAACATAGCATAACAGCTCATTTATATACCACATCTTCCTCGCAGTTCTGTGTGGTTCACAATTCCAAGATACTGCACATTTGCTGTGAAATGCAATTCAGCCTATTTAGGTACTTTTCCAAATAAGTAGGTCTTTAATGATTTCCTAAAGCTTAAATATGAGTCAGATGTTAGAATCAATGTGCCAAAATTACGATCCCAAAAGGCCCGCCTGATAAGCCAGTATTTGATTCAAAAATCTTTTATACTGGCAACCCTTTACTGATGGAAATTCAAATAATCTAGGGCCTCATACAGAATGCAAGTACCTGCAAACTTAAAATGATCAGGAAGATAAATCAGAACCAAGCCATTTATCATCTTATAACACATGCAGCCAAACTTAAAAAGTACTCTGGCCACTATCTGCAGCCAGTGTAAATGTCGGTAGTATTCCAATATATGACTGAATTTATTTAAGTTGACTATCAATCTGACAGCTGTATTTTGGATGATCTGCATCCTTTTGATGTTCTTTTTACTTGTAGCTAAATATATCAGGTTACAATAGTCTAGGTGTATTACGAATCTCCAATCCTGGACCCAATCTGTCCAAATGAAACTGAACGAGTCCAAAACAAAACTACTTTGGCTCGGCCCAACATTAGATCATTTACCCACCTCCATCCCATTACCTTCTGGACCCACTCTTCAGCTTGAGTTTTCAAGCAAAGTCCTAGGCATCGTCATAGACTCCTCTCTCTCCTTCAACGATCACCTCAACTCTTTGATAAAAAAATGCTTCTTTTGCCTTCAAATGTTGAGGAAGGTGAGATCCTGCTTTCATCATTCTCACTTTACCGTCCTCGTTCAATCTACTATCCTCTCTAGACTGGATTACTGCAATTCCATCTATATAAGCCTTACTAAGAAAAACCTCCATAGACTTCAGCTAATTCAGAACGCCACGGCTAAGCTTATTTTCGCAAAAAGCAAGTTCGATCATGTCTCCCCACTCTTCTCCAAACTTCACTGGCTCCCAGTATACTCCAGAGTTTTCTTTAAATGTGCCTGCTTGGCCTTCAAGATCCTACATGGCATCCTTCCTCCCGTTATCCCACTCTTTTGGAATTCCTCAAAACCACACTCCACCAGACCCTCCCAAAAACTGAAACTATCATTCCCCTCTATAAAAGGTATATCCCGCGCAGGAAAACTTGGAACATCTCTCCACTTTAGAACCACAGAACTCTGGAACAACCTCTCATCCCCACTCAGAAACTCAAGCTCCTTCCAATCCTTCCGCAAACACTTGAAAACGTGGCTCTTTGAAAAAATCTAATCACCTCCCTTTCTCCAGTACTCTGTCCCTCTCTTTCCTCTTAGTCCTTCTCCTTTATCCCTTATTGTAGTTCCTTTCCTCTTAATTCTGTAAACCGTGCCGAGCTCTGCGCTTGCGGAGATGGCGCGGTATACAAACCTAAGGTTTAGTTTAGTTTAGTTTAGTTTAGGTGTCTTAAAACTAAGGATTGGACCAAAAGTGAAATAAAGTCTGATCATCCAAAACTTCCATAACAAAAAATGACATTTTTAAACTAAAGAATTAATTTGAACATCTAAGATAAGTTCTCAGTCTAGATAGACCCCTAAAATTTTTATTGTTGAAAGGATGGGATACTCTACTCCATTCAATTTCACTGAATCTTCTTTAAGCTTGTTGGATGGTGAAGCAATAAAAAAAATTAGTTTTACTGGGATTAAGTTTTAACTTGAAATCTGTCTTCCGGGATTCCATGGAATGGAGAATACTGGACAAAAATTGTAGGGTTTCTACTGAGAAGTTCAATATTGGCACTGTGATTGTTATATCGTCTGCGCAACCATAAAGTTTGATTCCTAATGATGATAATTTGGTTCCCAGAGAAGCTAGATAAAGATTAAACAAGGTAGGGGATGGGGGGAACCTTGTGGAACCCTACTTGAGTTTTTCCATTGCAAGGAGTATTGCTCTTTGAAACAGACCTGATAAGTGCGACACTGCAAAATTCCGCTGAACCATTTCATAACATTTCCCAATATGCCAATAGTATCCAAACATCTCAACAAGATGTCATGATTGACTGGATCAAATGCACAGCTCAGGTCAAATTGCAGGAACAAAACACTTGTTCCTACAGTGAACAGTTGATGCAGGGCCGCCATCAGAAATTTCTGGGCCCCTTACTGAGCAATCCTATTGGGCCCCC
Organism: Geotrypetes seraphini; assembly: GCF_902459505.1. NCBI lineage: Eukaryota > Metazoa > Chordata > Amphibia > Gymnophiona > Dermophiidae > Geotrypetes > Geotrypetes seraphini. The sequence continues at coordinate 182,867,831 of NC_047084.1, read as the reverse complement.
CACGCACCCCTTCCTCCCCCCCCGACAGCCCCCCCCCCTTTCTTCCATGGGCCGAATACACACATACTTTTCTGCTAATGCTCCACCTAAGCCAGTCCCGTAAAATCTTCTCACGTCCATTGGGTGATTTGGCATAGAGGAGATATTCATAAAAAGAACGTCCGTCAAGATCTTTACTCATAGACTGTGCCATTTGCTTTAAATCATCTTCCATCATTAATCCAAATTGCACAATTCTTTCTCTGTCTTTGTCCTGAATGGCATCTGGCCACATTGCTGGATCCTTCCAGTCAACAAATTTATGAGCAGGTGCGGAGAACGCATTTTTAAACAAATGTAGTTTATCCTTATACTCCTTATGTAATTTTAATCATCTATGGATATGTTTGTATGTTTATTGTTCAAATGGTTTTATTTATTTCCCCAAATTTATTTTTGTTATACGCATTGAAAATATTTGATATTGCTTTTAAATCAAAATCTCAATAAACTTGAAACTTGAAACGAGTGCCCATGAGATTGTGGGAGGGTTAAATACTCAAAACTTAGAAGAATAACAATTTACTTAAAGTTTTTGCTACGCCAGCTTTCTGGTATCTTTACATACAGTGGCATACATAGCATATGTAACACCCGGGGCCCATCATTTTTTGGCACCCCCCCCCCCCCCCATCTGTAAGAAAAACATGATTTTTAGTAACAAACCACACGTCACACATGAGTACCTAGGAAAAGGCAGCATCTTACATATTGCAGTGAGCAGTACATCAATACACCCATTGTAAAACTAAACAAGCCAGACCAGCACAGATCAATCCTACATCGTCAATCCTAACAGAAAACCATGTCTTTCGAACACACAGAACACAGAAAACACCTTTGCCTAGTATGGAATATGTCATCACAAACTAACCCCTCACTCTTTTACAAAACTGTAGTGTGGATTTTAGCCACAGTGGTAACAGCCCTGACGCTCATAGAATTCTGAGCATCAGAGCTGCTACCACCACGGCTGGTGCTAAAAAACGCTCCACAGTTTTGTAAAAGGGGGGTAAAATAGAAATACACAGTTTCAACGCTCTAGGTCAGAGGTGCCCAAACTTTTTGAGCTTGTGAGCTACTTTAAAATGACCAAGTCAAAATGATCTACCAACAATAAAATTAAAAAACACAAAGCACAGTATACGCTGAGAAAATGTTAATTATCATTCCTATTCTGGGTTTTTTTCAAAGAGGTCAAGGCAGATGACTCTATGCATTGTCACATCAGTAACAACCATACAAAAATAGACAAATATACCCTCCCTCCTTTTTATTAAACCACAATAGCAGTTTTTAGCGCAGGGAGCTGTGCTGAATGCCCAGCGCTGCTCTTGACGCTCATAGGCTCCCTGCGCTAAAAACCACTATTGCGGTTTAGTAAAAGGGGACCATATTGTAAAATATAGACAGCAGATATAAATTCAGAACTGTGCATAGTAAGTGAAGGGAAGTTTTCATCTCTGGGAATTTACCCAGTTAACTATTAAGTTATTTGGGCAAATTCCTTTGAAAACTGTGGTAATACTGCCTCCACTTTGCTAAATTTAAAATAAAATCATTTTTCCTACCTTGTCTGGTGATTTCATGAGTCTCTGGTTGCACTTTCTTCTTCTGACTGTGCATCCAATCTTTCTTCCCTTCTATCAGCCTGTATGCTTTCTCTCCTCCACACCTCATTCCCTCCCCCAACTTTTTCTTCCTCTCTCCCTGACCTTTCTTTCTTTTTTTCTGTTTCTCTTCTTTCCTTCTGTTTCCCTGCCTGCCCCCTTTCTTTCTTTCTCCCTGCCGTTCCCCAAGCCACTGCCACTGCCGCTGCCATTGGGGAACAGGACCCACCAATGGATAACAGGCCCCAAAGCCGACGCCGACGCATGCTCTCCCTGCTTCGGGCCGATCAGTCTTCCTCTCCCCGATGTCAATTCTGCCGTCGGAGAGGAAGTTCCGCCCAGCCAGGCAGCGATTGGCTGGCCCGAACTTCCTCTCCGACTGCAGAATTGACATCGGGGAGAGGAAGACTGATCGGCCTGATAGATCGCCAAGACAAAGTGAGTCCTGGGTGATCAACTCACTTTGCCTTGGCGAGCTACTGGCGCCCCTGCCTTAGAACACTGCCTAGGACCCTGGGGAAGCCCGGGCCCCCTGTCAGCTCCGGGCCCCTGAATGCAGGACTGGTAGTACTGCCCTGATGGCGGCCCTGAGTTGATGCAAATGGTCCATTAAAGAAGCTAGTTCTGTCTCCTTACTATGGAGTGAGTGAAACCCTGATTGAGTGTGGTGCAAGACTGAGAACTGATCTAAATAATTATTCAGTTCTGTACATACTAATCCTTCCATCAGTTTAATCAAGAGAGGGATAACCGCAATTGGTCTGTAGTTGTAGACCTGCGTAATAGATTCCTTAGAATTCTTGATTATCGGGATAATCAAAATAAGACCTGAATCATAAGGGAAAACTCCTTTTTGTAATAGTGATTTTATCCAGGTATATAATGTACATTAGCTCTAAATTGCAGTGGGGCTGCTGACATTATTGTCAATGAGCATACATCTAATGGGCAATGTGATTTTACATACTTGTTGAACAACTGGCTAAAATTTTCCCATTTAGGAGTTTTGAATTCATTCCAGGATAGGTCAGCTCTACAATTTTGGTACGATGAATGGAGCATTTGGGAATCAAGGTGCTCCTGACCCTTGCTGAAATGTCTCAGCTTCTGCACTTTTGAATAAAAATGATTTGCTAGCTCATGTGGAGAAGGGACTATTTCTTGTGGTGCATGTTTTAAATGGGTGATTTCAAATACAGTATAGTATCAGTTAATCTAAACAATTCCTTGATATTAAGGGCTTCTTTTACAAAGGTGCGTTAGCGGTTTTAGCGCACGCTTAGTGCACGCTAAAATGCCCCGCGCGCTAGCCGCTACCGCCTTCTTTTAAGCAGGTGGTAATTTTTCAGCTACCGTGTGCAATAGCACACGCTAAAAACGCTAGCGCACCTTTGTAAAAGGAGCCCTAAGCCCTAAACTTTGCATAGGAATGTTTGTATTTGTCATTTTAATTTGCTTATATTTATGTCTGTGTGATTCGCTACCCATATTTGGTTATTTTAGCAATTGTACATCGCCTAGAACTTGGAATAGGCGATTAATCAAATTATATAATAAATTTGGAAACTTGTTAGAACCTATTTTAGAAGAATAGTAAGCACGTCTTTTTTCTTTTATAATTTTTCACATCCAATCAAGATTTTTTTGTCCTCGTTGGTCCCTGACCTACGACGTGTTTTTTCTAATTGTCTGTTTGATCTTTTTAGTTCTAAGAACTCTTCATCGAACCAATCATGGGTGTTACGATCTCATTTTCTCTTAATTCTGTGTAGAGGAGTGATTGAATCTAATGTGTCCTTACTAAACTTCTCCCAATTAAAATCTGGATCTTGATCTAAGAAATTATTAGAATTATAAAATTTCCAAAATTCAGAAGGGTCAATTCGACTTCTTACCTCAAATAACTTTAGTTGTGTTTTTATAACTGGAACAAGAAGATTTTTGCCAATTCAATCTATCTAGTTGTTTCACAAGTTTCCATTAAATTAGTAACTAGTGCAATGGATGCAACATTTGTGTTATTGAATATTTCTTGGGCACTAACTTGGGGGTGGGGGTTATTACAGTACATTACATTTCTAGACCGCACGATCGATGCAGTTTACAAAACAGAAAACTGGACATTCCCAATGAATAATAGAATATACATCTATCCATTCAATTCTCTAGAAAGTTTTCAAACAGAAATGATTTCAGTAACTTTCTGTAATGTATATAAGAGGAAGACCTTCTAAACAATGAGCACAATTCATTATCCCAACTAGCTGCCTGGAATGCAAATAAGCACTGCTGGAACTTCTTATACACACAACCACAAACTGGAAGAAAAACAAATAAGGCCGTATTACGTAGTGGACGGTTTGATGTAAATAAAGTAAGTAATTCTAACAAGTACACAGGCGCTTGGCCATATCAAATTTTATAACAGAGTGTTCCCAGTTTGAACATCACAGGCACCTCGAATGGGAACCAATGAAGCTTCCTAAAGTAGAATGTAATGTGATCTGATTTTTTTAAATCAATGATCAAACGTACTGCGACATTCTGTATTCTTCATTATCTTAGTATATTTGTACAATGCCCGACAATGTGAACTGAATTAGAATAGTCCAAAGTACTAAGTATCAGAGACTGAACAGCAATCTGTATAGTGTAATATAGCAGTTTGCAGAATTATATGGCGCAGGACCTGCTTACATTGGAAAGTTGGTCCTTAACATGGCAGCTAGACTTCAATGCTAAGAAATGTAAGGTCATGCACCTCGGAAGCGGAAATCCATGTAGGACGTACTTCTTGAACAGAGAAACTTTAACTAGGACTTCAGCAGAACGAGATTTAGGAGACATGAAAACTGCCAATCAAGTGGAGAAGGCTTCATCTAAGGCAAGGCAGATATTGGGTTGTACCAATAGAAGTTTCGTCAGCCGAAAGCCTGAAGTCATAATGCTGTTGTACAGGGCCATGGTGAGACCTCATCTGGAATACTGTGTGCAATTCTGGAGGTCACATTACAGTAAAGATATACGCAGAATTGAATCGGTTCAGTGGACGGCCACCAGGATGATCTCGGAGCTCAAGGGTCTCTCGTATGAAGAGAGAATGAACAAATTGCAGCACTACACTCTCGAGGAACGAAGGGAGAGGGGAGACATTATCGAAAGTACCTCACGGGACGTGTCGAAATGGAAGATGATATTTTCTTTTTCAAGGGACCCTCAGCCACAAGAGGGCACCCGCTCAAACTCAGGGGTGGAAAATTTCATGGCGACACCAGAAAGTATTTCTTCACAGAGAGAGTGGTTGATCATTGGAACAAGCTTCCAGTGCAGGTGATCGAGGCAAACAGTGTGCCAGACTTTAAGAATAAATGGGATACCTATGTGGGATCCCTATGAGGGTCAAGATAAGGAAACTGGATCATTAGGGCTTAGACAGGGGGTGGGTAAGCAGAGTGGGCAGACTTGATGGGCTGTAGCCCTTTTCTGCCGTCATCTTCTATGTTTCTATGTTTCTATGTCCATGGTAGTTAAGGAGCTCACCAAACTAAACAGTTTCTTAGGATCAAAATTCTCTGTTCCTATCACTTTATAGTAATATTATTTTCTTTTACAAATTATTTCTAATTTCTAATTGCTGGCCTCCAGCTTCTTTTATTATCAGCTGAAGGGTGTATTAAACCACTTATCTGATGTGAACTTTTTTTAATTTCTCAATTCTGGGGGCAATTTTATCTAAAATCTCCCTGCTAATATAATTCCAACCCTACACTAGACTAGCCTATCTGTTCCAACTGTATCAACAGATATCATTTCTTCTGCTTTATGCCAGAAATGAACATCATCTACCTTACTTACCCCTGGAAAAACAAGGGATGATAGATTCCCATTTCTGCTTGCATTTATATCTCCAGATATTAGATAATTATTTAACCCAGGAACCAACTGACAATAATTTAACTTAAAAGAAATAGCCTGAGGCCAATAAGTAGAAAATATTATCTCTTTCATTAGTTATTTGAAAAGGGGAAAAAGCAAATCCCAACAATTCAAAATATTCTGAAACATCAGCAGATTTTGGGTATGTTATTGTCTAAATGCAAGTTAACATTGCCTACTAATAAAATTTAATCATAATTCAAAATGTTTCCTACAGTAATATAAACCTTCCCTAGCAATATTCCAGTTCTACAGAGGACAAAAAAAAATTTACAGGAGTTATCACTAATTTCACAGGAAAACATCTCATAGAAAGGTGAACTCACTGAATCCATCAATTTTATATTGAAATAGCTCTATTAGATAATTGCAATTCTCACCTCCAAGTTACCAAATTTCAGTACAAGCAAGACCTTATAGCCTATTGTGCAAAGATTATTCAACCTTGGATTCTCAACTAAGAGAAATTCCTGATAACAAGTCACCTTCTGCTTCTATTCCTTTCTCTCCTCTCTTCTACCTTCCAAAGTATTTAGATCAATGCTGTCTTGTTAAAATGTTTATTTTATTTTTATTTTTCCTCTAACTCTACTTTTCACTTCTCTATTACCCTCCAGGTACTTTAGTTAGATTGTGAGCCTTCGGGACAGTAAGGGAAGTTTCCAAGTACCTTTCTTATTTCTAATCTTAATGTATATTTTCTGTAAACCGCTTAGAACCTAACGGATGTAGCGGTATATAAGAAATAAATTACATTACATTACATTACATTACCTGTTGACTTCCAATCTTGCATTAATATAATAGCCTAGAATAGGGGTAGATGAGTTAACTTCCTCTATCATACAAGAGGCAGACATCAAATTGCAATTTTTTGTATTTTTCATGGAGTATCTGCCATAGTTTTTATTTAAAATATTATTGGGGCCCTGACATGATATTTTTTATATGTCTTTTTACATATAATTAGAATAATTCGTTTGGTTGGGATATATTACATACACCCCCAACACAACACCTCCTGCTGCCTTTTCATACCACTACACCAGAGAGTGATGCAGGGACAAATATTCATCCCCATCCCTGAATTTTTATTCCCGTCCCCTCACTGTTCCTGCAGCGAAGTGCATTTTTTTATCCCCCCGTCTCCACACCATCCCCACATTTTTCTTCGTCTTAATTTTCTTCCCTACATCTCACTGCGGAAAGCAGGAAGATGATTTTATGCAATTTCATATGCCTTAAGGTATTGCAACTTTTTAAGCCTATAATGGGGTGGGTTCCAACTTTTATTTTGATTGAAAGAACATTAACAAAAGTACAACTTGTGAGGCATGCTGGGTTCTGCATTGCGCATAGAACACCAAACATCAGTTCCATACCAGTGATATTTTAGTCCAGACAATAATTTTTGTTCCAATTATTCATGCATAAAACATGGAATTGCAATTGTTATTATATTCTAGTTCTGTCAATGATAAAAATTTTAGGGCCTCTTTTATGAAGCTATTTAGCACAGGCTGCTATGGTAATGGTGGATTTAAAGGCCTTTTGGACCATTGCTGCTAGCACATCTTTGGAAAATGAGGGGTTAGCTTTTATTCAGTCCTTTCCCAAAAACTGTAGTTCTTATTCAGTTCCCAAACTTACGGTAAATAATTTTAGCTCTCCCAAAAATTTTAGTTCTTATTTAGTTCACATGGAGGACCATTTTCAGTTCACATGGAGGACCATTTTCAATAGGATGTCTAAGGGCTCCTTTTACTAAGGTGCGCTGGCGTTTTTAGTGCGCGCTGCATTGCCCCGCACACTAACCCCGTGCTGGCATTAGCGTCTAGCATGCACAGCAATGCAGCGCATGCTAAGCATGCACTAAAACCACTAGCACAGCTTAGTAAAAGGAGCCTTAAGATTGCCTTTGGACGTTTCCCACAAGATGTCCAAATATCGGGCGGAAGAAATGGCCATTTTTGAACCCGCAAGACGTCTAACTGTTTTTTTCGAAAAAGGCCCAGCTTTTTTTTTTTTTTTTGCCATTATCAAAAAAGAAGTCCATATTAAAAATGACCAAAGCAATTCATTTGCATATAGGAAGGATCAGCATTTTTACTGAACTGGCCACACAGACATACCAGCATAGCAATGGGGCACCCTAGGGGGTACTTCTGTGAACTTCAAATTAAGGGTGCCAGGTACATATCTCACCATAACCCCCATACATTATATGAAGAGCGCTCCAAAATTCCCCCACAACCCACCCACCTGTCTACCACGCCAATAGCCCTTATGCTTACAGGTGTACCTATATAGCAGTACAATGGGGTTTTGATGGGCTCACACTTTCTACCAGAAGTGTAGTAGTTAGGTTGCATATGGGCCTGGGTCCTTTTCTCTGCAGTCCACTGCACTGCCCACCAGGTTACTCTAGAGACCTGATTGCAGCTCTACTAAGACTGGCCATAGTATCTGCAGCTGTCATAGAGACAGATATGTACTGTTTCATGCAGATATTTGGGGAATGGGAGGGGGTCCCTTCATTGGTTATCTGATCAGTTTAGGTACCTTCTTAGTCCTTAAATGTTTTATTTATTATTTATTCAGGTACTTATTTATTTATTATTATTCAGGTACTTTATCATATTTCCCTATCTGTCCCAGCGGGCTCAAACTCTATCTAGTGTACCTGGGGCAATGAGGGGATTAAGTGACTTGCCCAGGGTCACAAGGAGCAGTAAGGGATTTGAACCCACAACCTCAAGGTGCTAAGGCTATAACTCTAACCATTTCACCACACACTCCCATAGGTCTACCCAAAATGTCTAAATTGTGCCTTGGACATTTTGTAAAATGTTTGATTATCTCTGCCCTAATCTCACCCTCTAAAATACCCCATTAATATTTAGATGAACTGGAGACAAAATAACCAGAAAGATGTCTAAAAAGTCAGTCTCAAAAATGCCCACTTTGACGTTTTGACTAATAAGATGTCCAAAGTGCCAATTTATGCCATCTTTTGGACATCTGTATTGAAAATGAGCCCCAAAATCACAACAAATAAAGCAAGAAGTGAATTTTTTTTTTTGTGAGCAAAACAGACACAATTGCAAACATATCAAAAACAGCCCTCAGAATATCACACACAAATTATTTTATTTAGTGCTTGTTTTTTTTCAGCATATAAGCCAGGGGTGTCCAATGTCGGTCCTCGAGGGCCGCAGTCCAGTCGGGTTTTCAGGATTTCCCCAATGAATATGCATGAGATCTATTTGCATGCACTGCTTTCAATGCATATTCATTGGGGAAATCCTGAAAACCCGACTGGACTGCGGCCCTCGAGGACCGACATTGGACACCCCTGATATAAGCAAACCAATAGCACATGGCTTAGTGCCTTTCTCAGTGTGAAGCCAAACCAAACAGCTTAAACAATGTCCATCACCATGCAACAAAACAAAGCCAGCAAATAAAGAAAAGAAAAATGCAATCAAGTACAGCCTTTAGAACAGGGGTAGGGAACTCTGGTCCTTGAGAGACGTATTCCAGTTGGGTTTTCAGGATTTCCCCAATGAATATGCATGAGATTTATTTGCATGCACTGCTTTCAATGCATATTCATTGGGGAAATCCTGAAAACCCGACTGGAATACGGCTCTCGAGGACCGGAGTTCCCTACCCCTGCCTTAGAATATAGCACGCAAATAACTTAGGGAATCTTTTACAAAGCTGTGGTAGCGATACTGCTGCGATAAACGCACTGAAGTCCATGGGAATTGAAGGACTTAAGTGCATGTACCGCAACAACATTGCTACTAAGGCTTTGTAAAAGAGTGCTTTTCTCTCAGTCATTTACATGAACCTTGAAACCTATACAGGCAATCCTTAACATGCTTATTGTCTTTTCAGTGAGAAACTAAACAGACAAAAGAATATCAATGCCCACTATAACTGTTCAAGCTTAGCATTAAGTTTTAGAAATACTCTTGTTTATTTTCTATTTTGTGATTACAATACATCAGATTTGAAATGTGTATGCTGCCAGAGCTGGTGTTAGACAGCAAGAGAGAGCTAGGACCTGTGTTTGTTTTGTTTACACTTGGCAGCGCCTACGTGGAGTTGGAGAGGGCAAAGGGGGTGGGGTGGGTGAAAAAGCTGTAAAATAAACACTTCAGCTAATTTTAAAGCTATATCATAGAAAGTGAAGTGAATAATATCAAATCAAAAAGTTTTTTTTCCTGAATTGGACAGCTCTAGTAGGGAGACTACTAGGAATTTTGTGAAAGAGAAATATAGCAATTATTTTATAAGTGCCTGACCCTTTTACACACACACACACACCCCGAGCATCAGTTCCAACATTAATGTGCAAATCTCCAGAAGGAAACTACATTTCCGAATGTATAGTTACTTTTTATCAAATAATGCAGCTTACATAATAATGAATTACTTTGCATATGCTAGCATATATCAGAGGTCATTATTTTTCATTTCATGTATGGCCTGATTTAAGCTGCCTTGAAATCATTTTATGTAGCATAAACACATTAGCATGCATTTTGGGTGTGCGCATTAATGCCATAACACACTTAGTAAACCAAAGGTTTCAGAATACTGAATTAAAGGAACTCAAAAACAGGCTAGGCAACAACAAATTAAGCATTTCTCAAAAGCCAAGCCTTTAATCTCTTCCTAAGTATAGTTTGTAACAATGAGCTCCTTGTGCTAAAGTGCATTGAGTTTCATTTCATGCTCAAATTCTAATTTTTCATAGGTGAGTTTTCTGCTGGGAATCATATGCAAATGAACCTGATAAAAAACCTAGGGCTCCTTTTACTAAGCTGCGTTAGTGTTTTTAGCGCACGCATTTTAGCGTGCGCTAAACCCGTGCTACGCGGCTAGAACTAACGCCAGCTCAATCATGGTGTTAGCGTCTAGCATGCATGGCAATTTAGCTATTCCGTGCGTTAATGCCCTAACGTGGCTTAGTAAAAGGAGCCCTTAATTGGGTAAGTCTCCTACACACAAATTTGCAGAAAGATAATTAGCTATCCTAAGGTATAGTTTATCATTTATGGCCATATTTTAGTGAGATGAAAATGATGAGCTGCTTTGCATCGCAAGTTATGAAGGTGGCTTATGTAGAAAACATCAACAGTGTAAACTGACAAGCCTTTAGTCTGCTACATGCAAAGCCAGAATTTTTGCAAAGAAAAACTTGTAGCTAAGACCAGCTTACGCTCATTTTTACATGTGAGACAAACTTTACAAGGTATATTTAGGATTCAGAAAGGGGCCTGGCAGACCAATTTGTACCCAGTTATTGGAAACACTAATTACTTTTTTCATTTTTTCCAATAACATAATTAGTCCTCCTTATCTCCATATTCCCTGGCTTGCACCGATACCTATAAGGTAACTAGCTACGTTGGACAATGAATTAGATCTCCCGCTTCCCAAAGTAGCACAGCCATCATTTGCATTGCCACAGAGTTAAAGGACAGAAAACATATCTTTAGAAACACTGCTAAAGATATGTAGTCCTCGCAGGGTAAAGTCTAGTTGTTGATAACAGAAATTTGAAATTTTTGTTTGCATGTTCATTGAATAAATCAAAGTAATTCTTGAAATATGTATAACCTTTATCAATAATCATCTTTTCCTAGATTTTCCTCTGACTCTCTGTTGTCCAGTACACAACGTTCACTGCTGTTGTGTTGGCTTCTGTTTCTCTCCCTTTCATACTGACAGCATTAGTTGAAGGTCAGAATCCCAAAAGAAAGAAAACAAATGACCAGCCTTCTCATTTGATAGCGCCTCCTGTTTAGAATTTTTTTTTTTTTTACTCCCTTGCTTTGAAATATGTTATAAAGCTAAGATATCATCAATCTTTCAATTCACCCAAAAACAAAATTTTTTGTAGCAACTACAGGTCATAATTCCATCGAATCTTCTTTAATGATAAATAATGCTAACCATGTAATACAACCTACTATTAAGATCTTAGGCATCATTTTATATCAAAATTTGACGATGCAAAATCATGTAGATGTTTATGGAAGCTGCGTAGCATTAGATCCTATTTTGATGTTGCATCCTTATGTAAACCGCATTGAACTTCTTGGTTATGCAGTAATGAATTATTAGATTAGACCCAAGTGCGCACAAAATATGTTCACTTTATGTGCTCACAATATATGCTTATAATGTCTTCAGCATTTGATTATTGTGAGCACATAAAGTGAGCATATTTTGTGCGCACTTGGGTGAATTCAAAGATTGATGATTTATGAGTGAGTTAACCAATTATACATACATATATATTCATAAGATAGTCGATATTAACAAATAGAATTGATAAAGCTGAGATATGGCATATGTTGCCTGTTGATAAATAAATATTTGCATTAAATTGTTTTATGTTTCTCTTGGCTTTTGCTAAAATGGTTTTCTATGTTTTTGAAATTCTTTCAGAAAGAATGAAGATAGATCCTCATATAAACTGACAAAGATCACTGAATTCTAAAGTGAGATTCCTTCTGTTCCTCTATGGGCAGTTTGTTGATGCCTTTACAATAGAATAAATGAATTTTAGGAAGGTTCTTCGAGTAAAAGTTGTGTATGCATAGCTTGCAATTTTAGAGAGAGAAAAATAATAAATGTCAATATGTGGAAAATTGGTTTATGTATGTCTGATATAAGTTTTAGCATGGCATTCTGATGTTTACTATAAAAAAGTATACAAACATCCCACTCAATTGCCAAGTAAACAAAAAAACAAACAAACATAAACTAGTTGAGAATCATTCAGAGCATGTAGTTTTGTAGTGAACTCATTACATTTGAAATCATAAAGTGAAGCACTATTTATTAGTAATATTTGGAAATGGGATGGGTGGAGGGGGAAGGGGAGATTTGAAGGGAGGGTGTGTTGGGAGGTACTTTATCATGTTTATATTGTGATGATAATTGATTGTTGATTTCTTTGAATTTATATATCTATAATGTATTAACTGATATTCTTTGTAATATTTTTGTTATGTATATTTTATTTTTTAAAACTCAATAAAAATTATTGAACATTAAAGAAAAAAAAACTAGTTAAGAATCAAAATTTAGCCATGTATTTGCAATAACTAAACAGATTACTACCCATTCATTCTCAGCACAATTTGAAATTTCCTTTTATAACAATTTTTATTTCAGTTTTATGCCATTATAGCACTGAAGTACGGTCTTCTTTTTAAATATATTTTCCTGCCAAATCCTTTTCCTCTCCTCTTTTTAATGTTTGAGTTCTTTATTGAGATTTTCCCAATATTTTTCTAGTGGAAGAACGTGTCCCTGTCTTGTTTTATTTATTTGTATGAAATGCAGTTTGAAAGGAGATCAGAGGGTGCAGGAGGGGTTTGTAATAAGAGAATGACCAAATGACCTAGAGACTGATTATGTGTCATTAACTGGAGACTCGGTGTATCCAAATTACGAAAAAGACCTCACTCAGCCAGATCAATTACGTTGAGACACATATAGGGATAGTTCTATGACCCTGTTTGTTGTAGTTTTGAAAAGTTGTTTTGTGATATTAAAGACTTTTCTAAAGGTTTTGGAGCAGTAAAGCCTATTTTTCGTTTCTTTGTTTGTTTGTTTGTTTTTGTGCAGGGGTTTCTTTAAGAAAACCACAGTGGTAGAATATTATCAGATAATATTTGTAAGATTTGCAAACCCAAATATATGTTCTCCATAAGCTACAGAGAAACTAGTTAACTAGCAGAAGACTAACGAGCACCTTTGAGTCAAATGAAACTGTCTTAAGATGTCCAACACTACCTAGAAAGAACTGTAATAAATTACTTTATAAACATAAAAAAATACAGTATTCTATGACTAAAAGCGATTTGAAAATAAAAATCCTTAACTGCTCACAAGCAAAAAATTACGAAACACAACCTAAGGGACAAAAAATATGCCAAAATAATGTAACTCACAGAAAATATATCCACTCTTCTGTACATTGTCGTTACTTGCGCCCAGAAACTGCGTTTGTGAAATGTTTGTATAGATAAATGTGACAGATATTTGAACAAGCAGTTTCTTTGGAGCTCACAATTTTCTGAGCCACTGTTTAACAGTGGAAATTGTAAAGAAATACCGTTTTATGTTAACGAGCTCCTGTCACTGTCTTATTTGTTCTGACCAATAGACGCTAATAATATTTTTTTTTCTATTGCATAGAATTTCACCGGCATCCTTGAACTTCTGCCTTGTTTCAGTGATGATTAATTACTGTACCGACTCAGCTTCGGGATAGGTTGGGAGCCACGAGTCAATGGCATTAAGTCATTTCTAAATACAGTAATGAGCTAGCAATTGACAATAAGCTGGTCTCAGGTTAATAACATCATCAATATCTCTGCATACAAAGCGAGGTGTTTGGCACTTGCACCGTGCGCTGAGCTAAAGGAGCTTAGTAACTGCAATCAAGGTGACTAAGAAACATAAGCAGTAGTATCCAGTTTCAAATCGGAGATTTGTTTCTGCACTTCCATATCTCTCACGTGTCTCAGAATTATAAGGGTCGTCTCTTCTTTGCGTCAAAAGGACAACATACTAGGTAGGATCTGCCAAAAAATTCTCAGCCCAGCCAAGAAGAGAATTATGTGGAGCCATGGAACTTACAAGTTATTCCCCACTTTTCTTGACACTTTTCGTTTCATTTCAAATAGTGGGGAATAGCTTGCAAGTTATAGTTCTTTATAAATTTATTTCTTCCATTTTCAGAATGTTAAAAAAAAAACCTGACCCATTTGTCAAAAAAAAACATCCAAGAGCAAACAAAACAAAACTGCAGATCTGTACAAGACGTAGGCATTGGAAATTTTCAATAATAATCTAAAAGACATTTCTACCTTAACAAAAACAGAATTCTGTACAGGGAAACATTTCAAATACATTAAATGAGAAGACCAAAACAAAACCCCAGAAAATAGGCTTTTTGACATAGATAAACCCATTTTTTCAGTTGTTTAAAATATTATTTGGCTATTAGAATATAGAAGGATCTTAAATAACTATTGACTCATAATTTTATTCTCGTTTTCTCTCGATTTAAAAAAAAACCATGTAAACAATGTTATATAAACATTATTATTATTAGCTAAATATCTGACAACTGTCTTACTAACAATTGTTCCTATGTCCTAATAGCTCTGCTATATCCGATCAAACTAATTTCACCTGGCATCTTGTCAAGATTTCATTTTTTAGTTATAAAACAAAAATAGATGCAATTTCATTTTTTAACTAAAGGCCAGATTCACTGTATTTTCCAATGGACGCAGAATGAGAAAAATCCCTTTAACACATTTGGCTCTAAATGTTGAAAATATGAATCCTTACAGGCAGATTATTACTTAAAAATACTAAAGAGACTGCTTTCAGCAACAAAACATTGGCAAAGAAGCCGATGTAAAGAATATGTACAGCTATTTATCACAATCTGTTGGTTGTCTGCCAGTAAGAAAGAAAAAAAATAGGACGAGTAAACTGGAATCTATTTTACTCTTGTCTTTTCTTTAGATGGATTGGCTGGAACCTATAAAAATCCTGACTAAATGAGATGCAGATTAATTGTCTACGTAAAGAGAATATGGGGGACTAGTTGTTTTCCTTTGTCTAGAAAGGATGAAACATCAAAAGAGCTACAAAAGAATCACTATGAGTCTGCCTAAGCTGGGAAGTACTGCAAAGTTTTTTGTTGGACTGCGCCCTCCTTAGACAGTTTCAATATTAAAGGGAAGGAATTTTGGTGCAAGATGGGTGGGTATGTGTGTGTGTGGAGATAGAGAGAATGTGAGAGTAAGAGACAGATGCACAGTAAGGTTAGATAGATAGATAGATAGATAGATAGATAGATAGATAGATAGATAGATAGATAGATAGATAGATAGA
Source organism: Geotrypetes seraphini (assembly GCF_902459505.1). Taxonomy (NCBI): domain Eukaryota; kingdom Metazoa; phylum Chordata; class Amphibia; order Gymnophiona; family Dermophiidae; genus Geotrypetes; species Geotrypetes seraphini. The sequence continues at coordinate 182,852,301 of NC_047084.1, read as the reverse complement.
TAGATAGATAGATAGATAGATAGATAGATAGATAGATTCAGCTATTCCTCAGCAACTAGAGGCAGCTTTTTAAAGAAGAAAGAATATGTCACAAACATGTGTGTTTCTGTTTGTCTGTCTGTCTGACTGTCTGTCTGTCTGTCAAGTGCACAAGATGAGTAGATAGATACATTTTTCAGTCTGTCCCTCAGCAACTAGAAGCAGATCTTTACAGAATAGATTGAGCGATAATATTCTGTATGGGTGTGGGCATGTTTGTTTTATGTGTACGGCCAAATATTTAAGTTCTACATATGAGGCAAGAATTATAGACACCGATATATAAAATTGTATAATGCACAGGGAGGTAAAGATGTAAAACATTTTTCCACTTTTTACATTTTCCATATAGGTGCCGATTCGACCGTTTTAAAATGTGCTTGCAATCAATCTGAAAGAGAAAATCCAGCAATTTATATAGTATAACAGCAATTTCCCAGTTTTTGCATAGTTTTGTCTCCCACACAATGATGTTGAAATTCACAGCTGCTTAAATAATGCAATGATCCATTTATAATCCCTAACAACACATGAAAAGCAAAATGGCTGTGACTTTGCAAGCGGGTTTTCAAATCAGTATCTCTAAAGCCCTTTATTACTTGAACTCCGTTTAATAGCATCATCTTCTCCGTTTCTCTCATCACTTGAGCTATTATCTAAACAACTCAGAGATTTATTCCTAAGCACAATAACTGTTCCTTGGGAAAACTAGCTCATGCTTTCCAGAGAATATAAAGATTTGATCAGGAAGGGAAGGAAAATAGAATTTTAGTTAGTAAACATTCTGGGTGTAGAGGGGACCCCACAGACATGTCAGCAATTTGAGCAGCTTCTCCACCCCAAATATGCTAACGTGAAAACAGCCCAGCTTTTCCGTTACCATTTTACTAGTAACTTCTCATTCTCAAAGCAGACTACTCATTATCCCCAAACTATATAGCCTGCTTGTTGCCTAATGGTTTGCGGCAGGACCCAGAGTCTTAGGTACTTATTTGGAAAAGCAGAACAATTCTTTGTTTTGGGGTTTGTTTGTTTGTTTTGCATGCCCCACAAAACTATTTTATATTTAGCATCTGCTCTGATCAAATATACTATAACTTTCATGTTTGTCTCTTGCAAGCCAGACTATAGTCCCTCTTTGAGTCAAACATAAGATATATGTAGAAAAATATATTTCGTATGCAAATAAACTGACTTCTTCAAAAGCTGTGGCCTTGTTTCAGTAGTAAAAAAAAAAAATAAAAAAAACACCCAATTTTCACCCTCTTAAGTTAATTCGCAATAAGTATTAATTTAAGGCCTCTGTTGATCACAATTAATTTCTCCTTTTATGATCATGATTATAGATTAGCATATGTCGACAGTAGTTGGTTGACTGAGACAATGCACTTGTATAATATGTATATCTGTAAATAGCAACATTGCAATATATATTCTCACGTTTTAAATTCAGGCAAGGTTAAACAACCAATTTAATCTTGTCAGGGTTTCCAATGATGTACCACTATTGTATTTTGCCCATAAGTCTTCCCCTTAGCAAGAACCCCCCCCCCCAAAAAAAAAAAAATAAATAAATCTTGGAGTCAGACCTAAGTATTTTGCCTTTTTGTTGAAATCAATTTTGATAAAACAGTCTCATCCATCAAACATAACATTTTTACTAAAGGCTCCCGGGCCCATAACAACCACAAAATTATCACACATTATTAATTGGTGAGATATAAATAGAATCACATTTTCTGTATCGATATAATACTACTATAGCTGAAAAAGGCCTATGTCTTGAAGCCTTATTTGTATTCCTTTCTACAACTGTTATAAGCAGAAGCAGTCTTAAAAGTATGATTAGAAAACCCATCAATTAATTTGTCATCCTATCTATTTGAAGGCAATACTTTACCTGGGTTATGATGATCCAGTATTAAAGACAAGTATTACAGTACTTTAAAAATATTGATATATTAATGAGCCCGTTAAACCCTTGTATTAACATCTATGATTAGTTTTTTTCAAAAAAAAAAAAAAAAAAAGAACTTTTTTTTTTCTTGTTTTAATTACGTTATGGTTATGGAGGGGTAGCCAATCCTTCAAGAGGAGTTCGAACAATTAGCATCGCGAACAGCAAAAAAAAAAAAGTTTTATTGCGGGCTTCTTGGGGTTCCCGCCCCTTTGGCTCGGTGATTGGCTGAGTCAGCCTCTGACGACATATATTAACCCGAGCCGCCCTAAAAGATGTGGCTGTGCGTGGAGCTCGCGCTTGGGAAATCTTGCCCGTGGCGAGACTTACACGCGGCTGCTCGAGCGCCCTTTGCAGAGCCCAGCGCTGTGGGAGCAAAATAGCCCCCCGGGAGCGGCCACAAATGCCTCCGAGAGTTCTTGTTGACTTTTTATGTCAGGGGACACGGAGGGCCCTGTGTGAAGAAGCGTTTCTGTGGCAGGATAAACGGTAGTTGGTCATTTGCAAAGCAAAGAAAGGCGATATGGACGAGGTCTCTTGTAAGTAGCATATTGACTCGCTTCGAAAGAGAAATAGAAACATTTAGAACTTTTCCCAAACACCCTATTGATCTTGGTTTTGTTTAATGAAAAGGATCGCTTGGGGAGAAAATAACCACAAGGAAAGCGATGCGTGACTTTAATCATTTACATCTGCTTTAGCAGCTTTTTGCTTGAATCCTGCAGAAGTCGAGATACGGATGCTATATTTTTTTTAATATTATTATTTTAAATTGCTTTTAAAAGACAGGAGATCTCCCCGGGGGGTGGGGGTGGGGGGGTCGGGAGCCTTTAATCAATCTATGAAGAAATCCCAGCACTAAGAAGGAAAAGAGAGCGAGAGGAGAGCTCCGGGGCTGGAGCAAAGGGGAGCCCGGTGCGGGAGAGCGGGCTGAGGGCCGGCTCTGGACTTTCCCGGGAGGGCGATGAGTCTGGTCGGGGGCTTCCCTCACCACCCGGTGGTGCACCACGACGGCTACCCTTTCGCCGCGGCCGCCGCCGCCAGCCGCTGCCATGAAGACAATCCCTACTTCCACGGCTGGCTCATCAGCCACCCGGAGATGTCTCCCCCCGACTACAGCATGGCACAGTCCTACAGCCCCGAGTATTCCAACGGCGTCGCCGGTCTGGACCACTCCCATTACGGGGGGGTGGCAGGGAGCGGGGCCGGCGGGCTGGTGGTGCGGCCGGTGAAGCGGCGCGGCACGGCGAACCGCAAGGAAAGGCGCCGGACTCAGAGCATCAACAGCGCCTTCGCCGAGCTGCGCGAGTGCATCCCCAACGTGCCCGCCGACACCAAGCTGTCCAAGATCAAGACCCTCCGCCTGGCCACTAGCTACATCGCCTACCTCATGGACCTGCTGGCCAAGGACGATCAGAACGGCGAAGCGGAGGCCTTCAAGGCGGAGATCAAGAAGACGGACGTGAAAGAGGAAAAGAGGAAGAAAGAGCTGGTCAGTATAGGCGAGCCCACAGCCTCGCCTCTCTTCTTTTGCTCCTTCTCTCCTTTTGCTTTTCTCTAGATTTTAGAGCAGTGGTTTCAAACTCAAACCCTTTGCAGGGCCACATTTTGGATTTGTAGGTACTTGGAGGGCCTCGGAAAAAATAGTTAATGTCTTATTAAAGAAATGACAATTTTGCATGAGGTAAAACTCTTTATAAGTTTATAAATCTTTCCTTTTGGCTAAGTCTTAATAATAATATTGTAAGTTATAGTTAAAGAGACATATGATCAAGAAACTGTTTTATTTTACTTTTGTGATTATGATAAACATACCGAGGGCCTCAAATTAGTACCTGGCGGGCCGCATGTGGCCCCTGGGCCGCGTGTTTGAGACCACTGTTTTAGAGGGAACTAGACAGAAGTATATTATTAGAAGTAACTCAAATAACTATTAGCAAATAAAAGAGTGAGAGAGTTGCTTATGTGATTTTTCAGTCGAGATCCCAAACTTATGTACCCGATTGAAAAATATTGATCTCATGTTTCCTAAAAGCTTGGGTGTTTAATGCAGATAGTTACTGTCTCTGTTCAAAACTGTTTCGAAATATAACCCGAAATATAACAGGAGGATCTACCAGGGGGGGGGGGATGCTGAAAATTTCTCAGCCCAACCAAGAACAACTGGATATGGTTCAATCAATGATCTGAAACAATGGTTTAAAAAAAAATAATAATAAAAACACCACCATAGAATTTTGTTTCTGCAAGTTGGCACTTAACTAGATAAAACTTTCAGCTATAGTGGCAAAATAAGGCTCAGAATTTAGGAAGTTGGTTGATTGGTTGGGCTGAGAACTTTTCAGCACCCCCTGGTATGATTACTTTCTCTTGGAAAAACTGGGGAGGGAGCTTTTATAGTTTATTTGCTAACAGAACTACTTTATTGTGGAAAAAAAATTTTTTTAAAAGCAAAGCCTTTCTCATTTGAAAAGATAAAGAAATGAGTGGATTTTTCTTTTATTCAAGAATTCGTATCCACCTAAGTACTACAGGATAGCAGAAGTATTTTGATGTACATATATCTCTTGCATCTAAGCTGTTGCTACATTATTTATAATCTGTTAAATCAGAAGTCTAGACAAGCAAATTAATTATAAAGCATTAGTTTACCCGTTTATACATAGAAAAGGAAGGAATACAACATTTTTCCCTGTTAGACTATATGCATTTTTGGATGGCAGGCCTGGCCGGCAGGCCAGCCAAATAAATTCACACAGCAACCTGATGTATTTCATAAGATTTCCAAGTGTGCTAAAATGATAACCAAACATCTGTATATGCATGTGGTTTTAACTATTTTAAAGTTGCTGTTTGTTTGGGGGTTTTTTTAATGTAGCTTACAATTGAAATATTCTTGCATCTGGATACTTCTGTGTTTCTTCTGCTCGCACAATGTAACTTGAATTGTTATGAGTTCTCCTTTAGCAGGCAAAACAAAAATGTATTTCATTACAAAGACACACATACACATACAATATTTATTATTTTATATTAAACTCTAACCAAGAATTAGGAAAAATACTAACCAGAACTGCCTATATAAGAACATAAGAAGTTGCCTCCGCTGAGGCAGACCAGAGGTCCATCTCGCCCAGCGGTCCGCTCCCGCGGCGGCCCATCGGGCCTATTGCCTGAGCAGTGGTCCCTGACTATTTCATAACCTACCTCTACTCCTATCTGTACCCCTCAATCCCTTTGTCCTCTAGGAACCTATAAGAACATAAGAAGTTGCCTCCACTGGTATCTGGTAATGAGACCGCGATATACTAGGTATACTGTAGAGCAGTGGTCTCAAACTGAAACCCTTTGCAGGGCCACATTTTGGATTTGTAAGTACTTGGAGGGCCGCAGAAAAAAGAGTTAATGTCTTATTAAAGAAATGACAATTTTGCATGAGATAAAACTCTTTATAGTTCATAAATCTTTCCTTTTGGCTAAGTTTTAATAATATTGTAATTTATAGCTAAAGAGACATATGATCAAGAAACTGTTTTGTTTTACTTTTGTGATTATGATAAACATACCGAGGGCCTCAAAATAGTACCTGGCGGGCCACATGTGGCCCCCAAGACACGAGTTTGAAACCATTGGTATAGTGCATTGTATGCATGTGGAATTCCTTAAAAAATAAGGGGAAATTATTGACACCATTAATGGTAGCTGTGAGAAAAAAAACGTTCCCAAGTTAAAACGCAGTGTTGCACTGTAATTGGAAATTGAATTGCAATTAATGCGACCAACCAGAAATCAAATATTTATATTTTTCACAAACTGATGGTGTGGAGTTTGAGAAATGAGGGCTTTCCTCAAGCATTTCTACCAGGAGAAATAAAAGTTGTATTCGAATGGAACATTTATTTCCCTTTTCTCTGAAAAGCTTTGTTATTTTGCTGAGATCTGAGGCCTGGTCTTGAGCTTCAGCTTCAATTGCTTTATCATGTTTAGTGGCTATTTTTATATCTTAATTTATTTATTTATTTATTTTATTTTGTTGTAGAAACTAGAAATACTGAGACCATAAACAATTGAATTTCTAAATACCTTTTCTTGTTTTGTTTTTCTTCTATTATTACCTATCAGAATGAACTCTTGAAAAGCACAGTTAGTAGCAACGATAAGAAAGCCAAGGGAAGGACTGGGTGGCCGCAACATGTTTGGGCTCTGGAGCTCAAACAGTGAAAGACAGAACTCAGCAGTCATGGAAATCTCCGAAACTGATTATCTGTCCTGCAAACGTTCTGTATGTGGAACCATCCAGGTTATTTATGTGCAATTTCTCCCTTACACACTCCCCATCCCTCCCCTCCCCCCCCAAAAAAAAATTGTGGATATTTGAAGAAAAAAAACATTCCATGTTTTCATATGAAGAAACAACTCCAAGTTGGTAAGGGGATTATGTTGTCTGGTAGTTTCGTGAATGTTATTTCTTTGTATAGGACACACTGCAACACAAACCAGTAACAAGAAGAAAAAAAAAAAAAAGACTCCTGGCATTAGTACGTACATGAATTGTATGGTTAAAAGTCATCATTTTGGATCTAAACATTTTTCATCAGAAACGCACCAATGTCTCAGCTGGAATTGGTATTTTAGTGTTGTGGTTTTGTTTTGTTGTGCTGGTTCAGTATTTGAAGCTGTTTCCAACAGTATTTGTCTCTTGTGCACCTCTGTCCTGCAATGTGGAGTTTTAATTAATATTTGAAATTGTAAACGTTGTAAGTGTCCAATAAACCACTGTGTGTGTTTTGTTTTTTACATAATCTTTTGTTTTAATTCACTTTTGTTTCTATAGACCAATTTCTAATGTACATCTATAACATGGCTTCCATAGGTGCATATGCGTTTCACAACCAGCAAAACTCTGGGTGAATCAGAACTTAAGCCTGGACTAGAAATTTTGGGAACCCCTGTGTTTTCTCTCTCTCTTTGCAAAGGGGGTGTATAGTATTCAGAACTGCCCTCCTTTGGCTACAAAATAATGCATGTGATTGAAACAAAATACATATTTGATTGTACAACAGATAGATTTATCATCTGCGACATCTTTTAGAGAACTTCAATTCTATAACCGTTATATGTGTTTATTAAATAGGGCAACCTTTGGTGGAAAAAACCATTGAGCTTAATATATGTGATCATGTCACAGGTACTTTTTCTGAAACAAGGAACAGTACAAAAAAAAAGTTTTAGGAAGAGGGTGGGGCAAATGCCAAGATATAACGATGGGCTTCAGACCTCTTTGCTCTCCAGTGTACGTTCAAATTTGTACCGTGAGTGCAATTTTATATCAAGTCCCTGGCTAAGATTATCTAGGCAACACAGACCCTTATTTTCGACTCTATGGCAGGAAAAAAAAAAAGGGTCCCTTGGTCTTAGAAGCTAGATTTATTTTATTTAGATCTGAAGGTCATGCAATTGCTTCTTGCAAAATTTATCAGCCATTGTGGCATCAGAACGATGCAATAGGGAGGAAAGAGGCATGAGCTCTGTCAACCCAAAAATAACCTTGCAAAATACTAATCTCAAACTGGACAGCTAAATCGATTAACATCCGTTATCTAAACCTGATGCATTTATAATTAGAACTTTTGAAACTTATATACGTGCATCTCGTTCTTAATAGCTTATGATGAACTGTGGCAGTAAGGATGGGCATATTTCCAATTGCCCATAAAAGATAAGGGGAACTTTACACCGTATTCCAGTTTCTCTGACGATAGGAAGGTTGATGGGTTAGAACAACTAGGCAAAAGGGCTGTGCCCTTTCCTCCCCTAGGGTCAGCAAGTCTGCAGTCCAGCTTTACAGGAGTCTTCTGCTTAGGGACACTTGCCTTTGTTTATAACACTCAAGAGAACAGCCACTCCTGTGTTTTTGTTTGCACAGTAACCCAACCATTTCTGTTGTTATAAAGTAGTATACTGTTCCCCAATATGATTCTTACCCCAAAGAGATGTGACCGCTATGCAGAAATACATATTATTATTTTTTTATAAATTTTATTATTTCCAATATGAACAGTGCAATACAAATATATACATCTGAAATATATCAAACCATTACAAAGCACTTTTGAACTACAGAAATTAAAAGACATCATTACCCCCCCCCATCGCTGTATAACTCAGAAATGTAAACATACATCAGATATATATATGCGGTATCCCCCCTCCCCCGGATGTGTATGGGAATCAAACCTAACTTAAAAGAGATATAAGACATAAATATATAACTACATATCTTCAGAAATACAATTTATTTATTTATTTTTTAACAGCCAAACAGATATAAAACTTACCAGTGGCTTTATCTTTTAAAAGTCTAAATATTACACTACTAGAATGGAATCCTTTGAATGTTTTTTTTATGTGTAATTCTGAAACCTAACGTTATTGTCCATAGGCAGAATTGGGAGTGGGAGGAGATGAAAAAGCCTTTGAAAATATTTTCTGTACACCCAAAATCAAAAAGTTAATGTGCCTTTAGAGAACTGGGGAAAAAGAAACCGCACAACAGCACTGTAAAAATGCAGAACTGGGATATTTTTCTAGCTCCTTAAAACGTTGATACAGTGATTGGACTGAGTTTTCATATGGTTTGAGAAATACTGGATTTTGTGTTGTACCATTATCCTCCAAAATTTAGGGAAAGGTCACGGCCTATTTCGGGGTTACAACACAAATCATCAACCAGTTTTCCTGACGGGCTTGAGTCTTCGGAATAAATGCAGTCTGTGGGGGGAGGGAAATTGATCGCAAATGGAAATTATTAATTCTGTTTTAAATGCTCTTGTATTTGTCAAATGGTTGCAACTGTTAGGCCAGCTAAAAGGAATCCATTTTAATTGCTTAGCAATGTGGACGTTGCAGTGTTCTAGAGAGCAATCACTCTTGAAGCTAAATCACAAGAGCCCTAGACAGGCCGGAGCCGACAAAAATGTAGCTTTTGACGTTAAAAGCTAAATGGGGAAGCTGGGCGGTGGGGAAGGTAAATTGATGGTGGATTGGGATGTCAGTGCCCTGGCCTCAGATCGGCTAGTGGTGTGAGCCCTGCACAGATAATGTGGGAAATCCTGACCCAGGAACTTTTCTGAAGCAGCATTACTAGCTTGACTTCCAGGACAGGAGACTTTGCAGGCTGGTAGTATTCAGGGCTTTTTTTTTAAAAGGTTTATTACTAGCGTCTCCTATTTTTCTAATCATATCTCAGACGGTTCAGCTGGTTACTTCCAGCAACAACGGACGCCAGTCATTGAATAATGAGAACTATGAAGAACAAGGACTTGCAGATCATTTTCAGTAAAAAGGCATAAATGCAAGATTTTAACCCAAGCTTAACTTGTTTCCACTTAAATTTTCGGTTTCCTGGAGAAAAGCTTTCCTTTTTCTGCTTATGCTTGGAGTATGAGGGGAAAGAGTGAAGGAGCCTTCAGCAGAGAAAACTCATGACCTAATGGTGCAGTATTGGGAATATTATTGCTGCAGACTCAGAGCCAGATTGGAAACAGAAAGGCAGCTCTCTGTTTTATCTTTACTGTACCCTTGCAGCTTTTCAGTGGCCCATACTTTACAATGATGTAGATGCGTGGGACTGTAGATAAAAGTAAGAAGGGTTCATGTCGCACCTCCCCCCAGCTGTCGTAGCAAACTAAAAAGGTTTTCAAGGAGTTCAAACTAGTTTTGCATACATAAATGGCTCTGTCACACTAGACATCAGTATATTGCATAGGCATAATAGTCACAACTTGAACATTTTTTTTTGTCCTTTGACAGTTTCCAAAGATGTTAATGTTTGGGTTTTTTTTAGAGAGAGTCTAAGATTCATTAGTAGAAAAATATATTAATATCCTTCCTTGACTAAAGCGCCAAAGACATTTTTTGTGAGATGGATATTTTGATCTTTACTAAAAATTCGTAAAACAAAGATAAAATAAACCTAATATTGAATGAAAAAAGAATAGTTTTTAAAACAGCAAAAAAGGCATATGCTTGTGTACTGTAGCAAAAAAGTGAACAGATGAAATACAAAAATGATTTAATATTTTACATGGAAATACAATTCGCAAAAATGGCATGTCATGATTCCAATTTTTATATATACTCCTACTACTATCCATTCAGTCATATCCGACCCTTGGATACGCTGTAGGCCCGTACTTGCTATGCTTCCCTGTTTCCAATGCATTCAGCCCTAGGAGCAGACTGGCAGGTCTGAACAAACAAAAATAAGGTATAAATTGTCGTTTGCAAATGCACATCTAGAAAATGACACCATAAGAGTAATTTAAAATCAACGATAACCTACACATCAATGAAGCTGTAATTATTACTGGTCACTTTTTCAGCCAGATCTATGGAATTTCAGGTTCCCAGGCTTCTCTTGATTTTTATGCCGAAACTGTATCACAAATTCACAAAACCTTGTGCTGTTTGGTGCTTAGAAGCACTAAAGTCCAGAGATTTTCCACTTTTTTCATTCCGTATTTTTCCGATGGAACGAAAAAAAGTGGAAAATCACTCGATGGAGACTGCCCCAACTTTGTTGATTGGGGGCCAAGAACTTTTCAGCGGTTTCTCATATATTTAATAATCTTTTACAAATAAATTAATTTTGTTCTTACAGAATATCCTTAATTTCTGAATAGATGATACAAGACAGTGGGAGTGACAGAGATTTTAAATAGTACGATAAGGACAGTGGATGATCTTCCTGCAACTTCTGGCTATCATTTGTGCTGGTTGTCTGATGACTTGAAACAATAAATTTTACCCCTATGTACATAAATACATACATACATCCATGTGTCTAGAAGCATGTTTATAGAGCTCTTCAAACACACGCATGCAAAGTTTTGTGAAAAGGAAATATAGCCAAGGCAATGCCAGTTCAGCCTTTAACTTACATGTTTTCTAAAATTGTGCCCGTTTGCCTCATAGGCAGAGTTTCAGCATTGCAGTATGTGGCTGCATTAGGTGTCAGTTGATTTGTATATAATAAAGAACAATTGAATCAAAGAAGATGTCCAAGATAAGAACTGTTTGTTAGTTCAGTAATAGGTTTGACGATAAAGGGTTGTTTTTTTATATATTTTTCTATCAGATCCTATTTCCTGTGTTAAATATCGCCCTTCCCCCTCCCCCCCAAAAAAGAAAAAAGCCATGATTGTTGTGTTCATGTGATTATACTCCTTTGAGGAGTAAACTTTGGATCTATGATTGCAAATGTATTCTTGGGCATTGTATGTATAAGGTCTTCGCATGTGCGATTAGAGGCATCTGGGAGTGATTAAAGGCCGCAGCCCTCCCCCATTTCTGCTGCCTCTATCTTTGCAGTTGGAGTCTAAGACAAGTTGACGTCAGATGAGACGGCTAGGAGCCATCCTGCTCTTGAGTTGGGCGTAATCAACGCGAAGCTTTCCAACCCCATGGAAAGTCCAGTCCACCGTCTGGAATGCGGATGCTACGGTACTGAATTCAACAAATATTTTTTAACCCCGAGGAATTTGCTTTCACTGGTTTACAGAGGAATGTATATCACTACCTTGCATATTGAAAACATTCACCTTAAGAATTTTTCTAAGGAATATTTTTAGATTTTTTTTAGTGGGGGAGGGGTGTGCTTCCAATGTAAACATTGGAGGGTTCTATGCTTTAGCCAGCAATTAATTATTACACCGAAGTGGAACTTTAATAATGACGGTTGCTTTTCTACCCACTGTCTCCAGTGCATTTTCCCAGTCAAAGGGCTCCTTTTACGAAGCCGCGTTAGCGGTTTAATGCGCGTAATAGCGTGTGCTAATTTGCTGGCTGCGCTAGCCGCTATCGCCTCCTCTTGAGCAGGCGGTCGTTTTCGGCTAACGCGGGGGTTAGCGCGCGCTAAAAAGTCACGTACGATAAAGCCGCTAACGCGGCTTCGTAAAAGGAGCCCAAAGATTCTGATGAACAATGAGGAAAACTGGGCCTTGTGAAAGCAGATGAATTCTGCAAATAAATAAATGATAGCGTGGAGTTTTGCACCTGTTATTAAATCTTAATCAATCACTTTTTTCTTGCCGTTTAAAGGATGCCAATACAAACTAGAACATGTTTACACTAGTGCGGTTTATTTAAAAGCATTCCTACTACTAATAGCGCTACTAGATGTACACAGCGCTGTATGCAGTCAACCAATTTTAATTTTTACACATATATAAATTCCCAATAGAGTCCGATTCTAAATGCTACTGGGGAAAGAGTAATTGTAACTAGAATGAAATGAGCCAAAATGTCCAGCAGACTACATATGTTGAGATGCAGGGAGAGAGAGGCACTATTTTTCTCTTTGTTACAGTAAAAGGCATCCCGATAATTATCATGTGAGCTGCCATCACTGCTAAAGAAAATCTTGCACCAACTCATATACCCTAAGGAAGGTCCATATTTTATAGCATATTTCTAACTCGGTAGTATATACTCAAAACATTTGAATAGAAACCCAACATGGTCAAGCACCATGAAAGAATTTTTATTTTATAAACTTTATAGATTTTCCTCCATATGCCTGAGAATTTAGTGCATTATTCTTTTCTAACATTCTCCTTTCTTCTTTGAGAAATTGAGGATTTATCCATACCAGCTTGTTTCTCATGTATACAATATGATTTAGATATAATTGCAAGTAATTTGTACTCCAAACTTATCGCATGTGTGTATAACAGGTATTGGGTGGGCTAATGAAGAGTAATCCCTTAGCTGCATTTTTGAGATAATATATAGAATTAAAATAAATAAGACAAAAGAAATAAAGGTAATACCCCTTTTATTGGACTAACTTAAGAACATAAGAATACTAGGACAGACCAAAGGTCCATCAAGCCCAGTATCCTGTTTCCAACAATGGCCAACCCAAGTCCCAAGTATCTAGCTAGATCCCAAGTAGTAAAACAGATTTTTATGCTGCTTATCCTAGGAATAAGCAGTGGATTTCCCTAAGCCGTCTCAATAATGGCCAATGGACTTCTCATTTATTCAAACCTTTTTTAAACCCCGCTAAGCTAACTGATTTCACCACATTCTCTGGAATTGAATTCCAGAGTTTAATTACACATTGTGTGAAGAAATATTTTCTCTGGTTTTAAATCTACTACTTAGTAGTTTTACCACATGCCCCTCCCCCTTATACTAAGCTGTGGTAGAGGTTTCTACCGTGACCCAGAGCGCACCGATTTTCTAGGCGTTGGTAGGTGCCCATATCTCCATTAAAAATGCCATCCAAATAGCATTTTTAGCCAAGATTTGAGGCACATACTGGCACCTTGAAAAATGGCACTGAAACTGCACCTATATAGGCACTTTAGGCTGCCGAACGTCAAAGTACACATGGCCAATGCCAGAGGTGGCATTGGCCATACCAAAAGTGCCTAAGTAGGTGTGATTCTCATGAAGATAAGTGCCAGAAATGTAGGCCCAGAAAACTCTGGCCTACATTTCAAATGCCTGTGCTTAACGTCAGTGTGATTACAAAACTGGCACCAATGCGTGACTGTCATGCAATAGGTGGCCGCCTTTAAGGCCGCCACGGATATTGGTGCCAGTTCGAGAATCCGGGCCTAAATGCTCCAACACTTGTAGAATTCCTATAAGCGGCGGAACAACATCGGAGCATTTAGCGCTCTAGTCCACGATAGAAATATTTACCGCGGCTTAGTAAAAGGGGGGGGAAGGGTTAATGCATTGATTGATTATCTTTCAAAGATAAGCCTTCTTCCTCAGATCAGAAATAGGCAAAAACTTATGGGCCTCAAATTTGTGAAAAGCACATACAATGAACACACCTACTTCTATCTAAAATTATGTCTTTTTCCAATTTAGCATTAAACAGAAATGTAAAAGAGATCACAAATACATTCAGAATTCAATACAAACATTTTTAAACATAAGGTAGTATATTCAGGAGTCAATGGACATTCTCAGGAAACTAATCTTTTAACTCTAGGAAACTAATCTTTTAACTCTTATCATTCCAAATAGCATAGCTCCTTCTTACCATCCCCCAAGAAAACAGATTCCTATTAGCAAGAGTCTCATTCTCAAGTCCAAGAGGAGTAAAATTTTCAAGCCACAAAACTGCAGTAAAAACCTGGTCAATTAACATTTGTTGTGTTGCGGGGGGGGGGGAGGGGGGAGGAGGTCACTCAAGCCAAATTGTGTTTTGGGCCTAGTCATCCAGTGTGACCAGTTCGAGGCTTAAGCACATTTAAGATATGTATACAAATATTTATTGTTGACTATTCGGAGCCCGACAGCAGTTTTGCTGAGTGACCTTAACAATGGGCTGAATGGCTTATGCTAGTCGCATACTAAGACCCTGCCAGAATATTTCAAGGAGAAGGGTCAACAACAGAGAGGCAGGAGAGTGGAGAGAGCGACGGGGGTAGGAGGGCAAGCAGTGGGAGGTGGGAAGCCATTTTTAAAACTAAGCTTTCCCACCAGGTTAGACAATTTGGGATTGAGCGAGGGAATTGGAGTGGTAGGCTATGGGAGGGGTATATAGGCCATTCAGTCTGAGGCACAGGGGCTTTTCCCTGTTCCTTGGATGTGTGTTTTTCCCTCCCACTCACCCTATAAAAATAAGAGGCTAGGCAGTAGGGTTGGCTGCAGTAGCGTAGCAAGGGTGAGGAGGCACCCAGGGGTGGTGGTGCCCCCTCCCCCACCCTTCTCTGCCCCATCTGCATTCGCTCCTTCCCTGCCTCCCTCCTGCCATGCGCCCGCGCCCCTTCCATACCCCCGTACCTTTTTAAAGCTCTGGGCACAAGCAGCAACCCAAACCTGCTGCTCACACCAGTGTCGGCTCCTCCTCTGACGCAACTTCCTAGGCACGGGTCCAGGAACTGACGTCAGAGGAGGAGCCGACACTGGCCCAAGCAGAAGGATGGGGTTGCTACTCGCACCTAGTGCGTTAAAGAGGTACAGAGGAAGGGAAGGGGCGGGAGCACACACGCAGTAGTGGGTGGGACAGTGAAGGAGCGGGCGGGGCGGAGATGATGGGTGCCAGCGCCCCAACAAGATGGTGCCCGGGGCATATCGCCTTTCCCTTAATATGCCACTGGTTGGCTGGCTTGAGATTGTCGCATCTGCAGTAATCCTGAGCTAGTGTGGTGGCTCATCAAGTGATGAGCAGTTCTTCAGGATCTGAACTCAATCAGCGGCTATTCCTTGGGTCAATTGACCCAAAAAGGAAGCATGGGGGGTCCAGTGGCATAGAAATGGGAGATGGGGGGGGGGCCATCCGCCCCAGGAACCGTCTTGGTGAGGGCCCTCCCCCATCTACGCGTGTGTGCTGCTTCATTTCCCCTGTACCTCTGTAATATTCATGGCACGAGGAGCAACCCCAAGCTACTGTCACGCCAGCATCGGCTCTTCCTCTGATGTTACTTCCTGGACCCATGCTAGGAAGTGACATCAGAGGAAGAGCCCATGCTTGCGTGACAGCAGTTTGGGGGTTGCTGCTCGTGCCAGGAATATTACAGCTATGGGGGAAGGGAAGGGAAGCGGCATGTGCACGGCAGGTGGGGGCAGGGAAGGAGTATATGGAGGTGGGGGCGGAGAAGAAAGTAGGAGAAGGGTGCCACCACCCCTGGTGCCCCTTACCCTCGCTATGCCACTGTGGAGGTCCATGCCTACCCCTAGGCCTTAGCTGACATGGCAGGATCAGGGGACTATAATGGGAAGTTATTTCATGTGTCAATGGTTTGCTAAAAATTGTGGTTTAATAAACAAAGCCGTGGCCTGTTTTTTTCCATCAATATAGATTTGAGAGTTTATTATTTATTGCCATTGCTATCGTTAAAGAGTGTATACCAAAGTTATACATAGAAAGAGTTGTAGGGTGCATAAGCTGTTAATTATAAGGATAGGGTGGGTGTTACTGGAGGCACAACCAGGCCATTCCAGATTCCTGAGTTAAGATCCTTGCAGGCATTCCAAGCTTAAGCGAGATAGGTGAAGGAAATCATTCATGGAATTCAGAGGCTCTTCTATTAAAAACCGCAGACCTCAGAAAACCGTACTGCATGTATAGTGGCTTCAAAAGACATACAGATTAATTACGGTAACCATGGTCGTCATAGGTCTCTAAAGTATTTTTATAAATATTTGTTTAGTACATTTTATTAACTTAAAGAAGTACTTATCTTATATCTATGCGGGCGGGGGTAGGCACTCCGACATAGACTATGTTTCGCCCCGAATGGGCTGTATCAAGGAATCCCCCTTATATCAAGCGACTCATGCTTCCCGCTATAGCATGAGTCGCTTGATATAAGGGGGATTCCTTGATACAGCCCATTCGGGGCGAAACATAGTCTATGTCGGAGTGCCTACCCCCGCCCGCATAGATATAAGATAAGTACTTCTTTAAGTTAATAAAATGTACTAAACAAATATTTATAAAAATACTTTAGAGACCTATGACGACCATGGTTACCGTAATTAATCTGTATGTCTTTTGAAGCCACTATACATGCAGTACGGTTTTCTGAGGTCTGCGGTTCTGAAAACAAGAAATTGTTATAGAAAATCTGTATTTGAAGACCTTTTTCATTTAATTATTCTATCCTTTGATGTTCAAAGAGGTTAAAAATTTTTGAGTCTGGATAACATATTCTTCTATTAAAAGGCATTAAGGGCTCCTTTTACAAAGGTGCGTTAGGGCCTTAACGCACGGAATACCACACGCTAAATTGCTGCATGTGCTAGACCTTAACCCCAGCATTGAGCTGGCATTATTCTAGAAGCGTACTGCGCATTTTAGCGTGTGGTAATTTTGTGCGTGCGCTAAAAACGCTGGCGCACCTTAGTAAAAGGAGCCCTAAGTCTGGGGCTTAGCTTACTATAATGTAGGTTTAACACATAGAGGGGACCACAATAGTCATAAGGCAGTTCTGGCGCCAATTAGTGTTTGCTAATGCCAATTCTTGGTATGTATTACCATTTTTTTTTTTTTGCCAATTTCATGCCAATTTGTTAAGTATGTTTCCTAACTGGCCCTAGTCTATAGCTGCACACTCAATTGTGCACTTTGGGCACCATTTATAGAATTGGGGGGTAAGTGCTTAACACCATGTAGTAGAAAAGCCCCTAAGGGCTCCTTTTACTAAGCTGAGCTAGCAGTTTTAGCATGCACTTAGCGTGCTAAATTGCCCCGCGCGCTAGATGCTAATGCCACCATTGAACTGGCATTAGTTTTTGGCACGTAGCGCGGGATTAGCGCGCTACAAACGCTTGCGCACTTTAGTGAAAGGAGCCCTAAGTCTTTTACAGCGGTTTTAAAAAACCCAAAAACAAATCTTACTAACAAATATCTATTAGCTATCATATGCTCTGTCAGTCATCTAACCTGCTGGGAGAAGGAATCTCTGAAACCGAATTCTCTGCTTGCCCCTTACCCAGTTTCACAATCGCTTCAACGCTCTCGGCTCGACTGTTTACAGATTCTGGGTTGTTTTTTTTCTAATTTCTCGGAAAGACTGTCTACAGCTTGCTGCTGTAACCTGTGGTCTTGCAGGCCTGCAGAACCGCTGTGATTGAGTAGGGTGCGCTTTGGAGCTGTAGCTAAGCATTGTGCAGAAGATCATGTCTGTGCCCCATGGTGCTGTCAGCAATGACAGATCCCAGATGGAACCGCTACTGTACGTGAGATTGGGTTTCTCGGCCGAAAAAAAAAATCTCTCTCTGCCTCCCTCTTTAACTTCTTCCTAAATCTTCACCAGATACTCCAGGTCACTTGCGCCGAAACAACAACAACAAAGGCAAAAAAAAAAGAGAAAAATCTCGAGCTTTCCGGGTCTCTGGATTTTTCAGCCCTTCTCACCGTGGCAGTTGCTCTGTTACTGGAGTCAGGCAAGTTTTGTTCATCTCCAGAAAGAAACTTTCCCTCATCAAAGCAAAACCAAACAGAAAAAGTCAGAAAGAAACTGGGGAAACATGGTAAGTAGAGTTTAGCGGCTGAAATCCGCGTTCTGCGTGCTTTGTACGTTCTGTTTTGTGCTGTTTCATGTAGTTTGCAAAAGCCTAAACGGATCGGCAAGGATTAGACGTAGGAACTTCAGCGTCTAATTGTCCACAGCTCACCAGTTGTGGTTTCGAGCTGGCGGGATTGAGTGCCTTCTCTGGACTTCGGTTTCTATTCCGAAAGCAAGGCCGGCAAAACGACATCTCGAGTGCAAGACTTTGGGGGTCTCCTACAGGGCCAAAACTGACCATCATTCGTAACACCGCGGATGGCTCAGGACCCTGCTAACATATCGAGGGCTGCCGGATCCTTTCTCGCATCTTCTGCTTCTCTCTTATTCGATTACTTAAAGAAAGCAGGGGTTGAGGATAGGACAGCTTTTGCCAGATTCGAAACTTCACCAGAAAGAATCATTTGGAACTGTTCAAATCTCAGTGTAGCTCTACTGACTTTAAAGAAGCAGTATGCTGCTGATTACTTTTCTCTTATATAAATAATATTGTTTCAGTACCGGAATGGAAAACCCAGAATTTTCTTAAAGCGAAAACCCAGTATAGCCATGACAAATACAAATGCACGCGAGATTTAGGGCTCCTTTTACTAAGCTGCGCTAACGGTTTTAGCGCGCGCGCTTGACGCTAACGCCACCAATAAGCTAGTATTCATTTTTGGCGCGGGGGCAGCGCGCACTAAAAACGCTACCGCAGCTTAGTAAAAGGATCCCTTAGCGCTGTTTATTCTGTTTTTAAAGATTTTGTTTTTGTAGTTATTGATCAATAAGATGCAAGTCCACTACATGGTCGCAATATCCCAGATCCCCAAATTATTGTTGTCACTGAATATACTTATCAGTTGTTCCTGACACCTCTGAATTGGTTGGCTCAGCTTTACTACAGAACGTGTTTCTTTAGGAATCCCGCAGAGAAATTCAGTTTCTTGTAATTTGGCAGCAAAAATGGTGTCAATTCTTGAAGTAAAACAAGGAAGCTTTAAGCAGTTGTTTCTCACTCCAAGTAAACAAATCAAAGGAGGGGGGGTGTATCCCCACCAAACAAAAGAAGGGGGAGGAAAAAGCCGCCATGTTCATTTCAGCATTTCAGCGCATTCATTTTTTTTTTTCTAGTCTCAGTCCCGTTTTCTTTTAATTCACAATTTACCATAAAGTACACATCATAATGCCCCTGTTTATACTAGGTCGAATGGCTAACGTTTAATGTTTCATTTAATAAAGCTGGTGCCTGGTTGCTAAAGAAAAAAAAAAAACCCTAATTGTAAGACTGAAGTCTTTACAATGCGTAAATATTATAAAAAGAACAGTGACTCGAACCCAGATGTTTTCAACCTGTTTCTAACTAAACTCTGGCTATGTTCAGTGTTGTACTGTATATGTACTTGTGGATTAGACTAGAGAACTGACCACAATCTACAACTTGGCCTGGGGGGGGGGGTTAATATTAGTTCATATTTACTATTATTCAAGTTAGTTTGTGCACAAAAAAGGCATAATGATCTCCTAAACAGATCCAGAGCAATAAAGGGACAGTCTAGCATTAAAACTAAAACTTCACAAGTTCGCAATTATATAATAACAGGGGGGAAAAAGTTTCTGAAAGAGTTTCAGTAAACCTGGTCTATTCCAAGCCTCATCCTACATGCCTCATTTTCTCCGCTATTAGCACAATTCTTAAGCCATGGGAGCTGCGTAATTGAGGGTCTACTCAGGCCAGAGCCTCCTGTGGGAAGCAGTCAGGGGCTGTGACTGGTTTAATGCGAGGGACCTCCCAAGTGGCTATGGCCTGGGTGTCAAAGGCAACGATTCTGCACACTGTCCTCTCTCTCTCTCTCATTTTTCATAAAAATTTCAGGCTTTGTGGACTCAAAAAAATCTTAGGATTTTTTTTTTTTTTTTTTTTTTTTTACATAGCCAAGCAAATCAATGGTACCAGACCTCTCAATAATTATAGGGGAGGAAACAAAATCCGGGAGGATCCTGATGCCTTCTAAGACTGGTAGGATTTTACATCACTAAGGATCTCTTTAAAAAAATATTTCTTCTATAGAACTTTCTTATTTTTATGAAACAAAAATAGTTAACTGTTTCATGGCGTTGTTTACAATTTCAAATACTATGCTCTAGAAAGTGCAATTTACCAATTTATAGCGTTATAAAAAATCAATTTTACAAAAGCACATGGGGCTCTAGAGGTATCTCACTCCACCATAAACCTTTCCAGAAGGAACGGAAATGAACAAATATACAGTAGAGTATATAGGGTCTGCTGAAAAGTTCTCAGTCCAACCAGCAAAGTTGGGGCAGTATACTTAGTCCAACAATTTTCCCACCTTTTTTTTTTTTTTCCAGTGGGAATAATATGGGATGAAAAATTGCTGGGCTAAGTGTATAGCCCTCGATGGAGACTGCCCCAATTTTGTTGGTTGGGCTGAGAACTTTTCAGCGGCCCCTCCGACTCAATGCAAATACATTGCTTGCAACATAATCATGGAAGCAAAATTATACGTAAAGAATAGAAAATCATATAGATAATATATATGAAAATTGGGAAATGAATGATTCCTTAGTAGAGATCCTGAATGCATAGTTCTTAGTGAGAACTGGCAATGAGAAGAATTTTCAAGAGATCAACATAACTTTCAATGCTAAAGACAGTAATGCATCTATATGTAAAAGGGTCAGCAACCTGCAGATTGCGAGCCACATTCAGCTCTTCTCCCATGTTCCTGCGGCTCTTCTCTCATGTATAGATAGGCCCCCCAGATCTACCAAAGTACCTGGTGGTCCAGTGGGGGTCTTCATGGCAGGAGTGCAGCCCTCTCGCTCCTGCCTCCTTGCAGCTTTCTTCTAAAATGGCTGCTGCAGCCTCTCGTGGCAGTTCATGGTACTACATGAAATGCCTCAAAAGGTCACGGAAGCCATTTTAGAGGGCAGCCACAAGGAGGCAGAAGAGAGAAGGCCATGCTCCTGCCACAAAGACCACCGGTGGACCACCAGGTATATCGGTATGTCTGGACCAGCTACCTATACATGGCAGAGTGGAGGAGGTGGGGGGCATTGTGGAACTGAGCTGCCACTAGAGGGTCATGCTCCTGCCCCCAAAACATTTCCCCCTCTGGACCTGGTGCCTAGGTAGGCCCTTAGGGGGAGGGGGAATAGTGGGGTTGGGAGGGAGATCAAAGGGTCAGGACCTGGAGAGGGGTGAGTGCCTTGGCTATGGGTTGAGGGAGGGGGAGGGAGGGAGGGATGAGACATGCAGAGACCTGTGAGGGGTTGGAGGGGAGAAAAGCTAGACCTTGGGGAGGGAAGAGAGAGTGAGAAACCTGGAATATCTCAAACCTCCTTCTCTACCCATTGTGGTTCTTTGTAAATCTTGGGTCAAACATATAGGATAAAATGGCTCTTTGCTTTAAAAAGGTTGCTGACCCCTGCATTAGACCAATAAACCTGAAGAGAAATACAATCAAAGAGTAAGGGGCATATTCTATAAACGGTGCCTTAAGTTAAGCACTGGAGGCACCCTACCAGTACCTAACTTAATTGGCAAAGATGTTAAAAAATTATTTTAAAATGGCACCTTCATTGTACCTTAGAACACCTAAGGTTTAAGTAGGCATGGTTAATGCTGGAAACAACCTTAGGCATTCTTAGGTGCCTCTGTAGACGCTATTCATGTCAAACATAGGTGCCAGAAAACAGGCCTTCAAAACCCTGACCTACATTTCCAGCACCTATGTTTGAGGTACAAGTGACTGTAGAAATGGCACCATTGCGTGATTGATATGCAATCGGTGGCCATTTTGGGGGGCAGCCGCTGATATCTGTGCCGTTTGTAGAATCGATACCTTTTTTGTAAAATGAAATATGAGTGTTGAGCACTTATATTTTTATTGTGGAGTTGAACGATGTGCATTTGAGGAGGCTCTTGTATTTGTTTGTTATTTATGGATGTTTATAATGATTAATATATGTGTACT
This sequence comes from Geotrypetes seraphini, assembly GCF_902459505.1. Classification (NCBI taxonomy): domain Eukaryota; kingdom Metazoa; phylum Chordata; class Amphibia; order Gymnophiona; family Dermophiidae; genus Geotrypetes; species Geotrypetes seraphini. The sequence goes on along the minus strand of NC_047084.1, from coordinate 182,830,285 downwards.
TTTGTGACCCATCTTGTTAAAGGTGGGCTATAAATAAACTATAATCCGTCCCTAAGTGTTTAAGTGTGCCATTTTGGTCCAACAATTTTTAGATATAACAGTATTAATGTAATGAGATTTGAGGGGTGTCCAAATAGATCTATGAAATAAAAAAAACAAAACACGGATTGCATTAATTTAACAGATCTAGAAATTTTAAAAATCATTTAACTTAGGGTCTCACAATCATTATTGGGCAGTTTTAGTTGAAAATCAACTTTCCAACGTTTATGTATTTCAATGCAAGCAGAGGGAAGTTGATTATTAAGAAGATGCACAATGATCTATTTTATGAAATTTTGTAGAATAAATAAAATTATGAAGAGTACTAGTTACACCATTAATATTAAGACCTAACTTACGAAAGGCTGATTTAAGCTGAAGCCATCAGAAAAATTGGAAATAATTAATTTAAATGACAGTGTAATTGTATTTCAGTAAAAGTTCTCCAAGTTTAAAGGCTACCTATGAAATAATATGCATAAAATGATAAAAATATTTGCTTGTTCTCTAGAGCTATGTGTACCAGATATATTTTTAAAATCAACTTTCATATGAAGTCCTCTAGCAAAGAGCAGTTTTTCAGCATGTTTAGTCTCAGTATTTTTATTAATCAACTTTTTTAAAAAAAATACATAAAATATACAAACAAGTGAACAAAGAAAAGTAAAATACTTGTGTTATCCAAGCAACAAAGTTGTGCTAGCGGTTTTATCGCACACACCGGATTAGCGCACGCTATAGTGCGCGCTAGCCGGAAATCTACCGCCTGCTCAAAAGGAGGCGGTAGCGGCTTGCGCGTGCGGCAATCTAGCGCGCTATTCTGCACGTTACGGCCCTGGCGTGGCTTTGTAAAAGGAGCCCATAATGTAATGAATCCAAGTAACAAAAACAACTTATGTTAACTATAAGGAAGTATTTAAATATGTCCGCAAAGCATTCCATTTTATTAAAGATTTAAAATTAAGCTTTGACTTCTTAACTAAGTCTACCCGACCGGGCAGCAGAGGTAAATGCTCCATCGCTCACAGGAATTTTATGCACATCGGAGCATTTCCCTCACTGACTCACAGAAGAAACATCAACCGCGGCTTTGTAAAAGCCAGTGTAAGTATTTTTCATATGTATATGTGATACAAACCATATTCCACCATATATTATAATTACATTTAGATTTTTCCAAGACATTAATATAATTTTAAAGCTAAAGACAGCAATATATCTGTGAGTAAAGAGCCAGCTTTACTAAGATGAAAACATAATGATTTCATGAAAATAAACTTATAATGCAGAGCCATTGAAATATTACGTTTCCTTAATAGCTGCCCAAACATTAAACCAATAATCAAAGAGCAAACGTTTAAGGGTTTATAATCATTTTCTTTTTAACATATTTGGTTGCCATAATTTGAGTTTATGTAAGATGGATTTATAGTACTTGAAAATATAAACATCACAGAGCAGGCTGCGACAAAGAAAATTGGAGTGGGACTGAATCCCTCATTACCTGGGGCCAATGGGTGCAAATTCAAGAGAGCAACATTTCCATTTAGGTACAGTTCATGTGCAAGCTTTAGGGCGCCTTTTACTAAGCTGTGTTAGGGCTTTAACGCGCAGAACAGCGCGCGTTGCAATGCTGGGCGCGCTAGGCGCTAACACCGGCATTGAACTGGCGTTAGTTCTAGCCGTGTAGCGCGGTGTTGGCGCTCGCTAATCCGCTGTGGGCGCTAAAAACGCTAGCGCACCTTAGTAAAAGGAGCCCTTAATGTAATCCTATATCTTCTTGGTACACTTTATATTTTCAAGTTTATTTCTGTGTGCATCCATAAACATGTATAATTAGATGTATTAAGGCATTTAAGATTGTAATGTTTACGTATATTCTTAACTCTCCAATACTTTACCCAGCCTCCAAAATATCCAGCGTTCCCCCTCCGTAGAATTACAAATTGTTAAACATACTCTCATATATTTCAAATGTAACAAAATGTGGCCTCAGGTACACCTTTTTAACTTTTTTATCATGTAACCCAGTAGCATGATAAGTTAAGTATACAACTTATTTGAACACTTTTAAATAGAATAATCTCAAGGAAACTTCTAAAAAGAGGACGGTGGATAAAAAAGTTTAAAAAAAGTTTACTTAAATAATTGCAAAAAAAGAATGTGAGCCAACGAGGAATGAAAACACCGGTATTCCCACCGATCTTGAACACTACTAAGGGTGGAGGAGGTGTACCTGAGGCCACATTTTGTTACATTTGAAATATATGAGAGTATGTTTAATAATTTGTAATTCTACGGAGGGGAACGCTGGATATTTTGGAGGATGGGTAAAGCACTGGAGAGTTGTGTTATATGATTCCCAACCATAAATGAAACAGATTTAAATAGTGCCATCTTTAGTGTGAGTGCACTATGTATATTCTTAGGCACTAAAAATACACACATCTACCATACATTTAAAAAAAAATTATGGCAATCAAACATTAAAATAATAATGATTAACCAAATGCTGAAGAACTGCAGTGTTTGCTAGAATTCACCATGAAAATTAATTTTTAAAAGTATCTGTTATTCCATTAGGCTTACCTCTTATTTCCATTACTTTTGTATTCTTTTTAGCTATCCATTTCTATTACTTTTTAAACATGATAAGAGATAAAATTGCCTAAATGCTTTGATATCATATCTGGGTTTGAAAATAATTGAAGATATGTATGTTTGAAATTTTGAATCTTTTTCCATAGGCTTATAGGGAGAACGAAACCTTAAAAATATCCTGCTAAGTATGAAAGAGTTGCTGCTGAAAAAAACATGGAAACCACTTATTCAGTATAGCTTAACACTCGAATAACATCCAACTGTTAATATTAGATGTTTAATTTCTTATGTGTCCTATACGTTATTTATCTTTAGTGCACATCCATACTACTTTTTCTCTTTAGATGCCATTTTTGTGGTATATTGTTTTTGATGTTGTTGTCATACATATGTTCTGTATCTTTTATTATGGTAAATTGCTTTGTGTATGATACTTATTGTAATAATTATTAAAAATGTATTGAACTCTACAGTAGAGGTTTCTACCACGGCCCAGAGTGCTAAATGCTCGGACGCGGCTCCAACGCTCATAGAATTCTGAGTGTCGGAGCAGCGTCTGCTTAGTAAAAGGGGAAAAATGTCTAGAAACACTGAAAAGATTGTACCTGACAGAGAAATTCATATCAAAGTTTGATATATATTAAATATTTTAAAATAATAATAAATATTAGAAAGAAAATGGCTGAAAACATACTGAAAACTATTGAGAGGTAAATTCATATATTTCTGTTTTGATATGCATTTCCTTGTCAGGCATATCCATATTCAATATCTGTATAGAAATGTTCTGTTATTGTTACATATCTGTGACAAAAATGTCTGGAAATTCCAAATATTAATTTTCAAACTCAAATATTAAAGCATTTAGGCTGAGCGCTCTGATTCCCTTTATTATATCTAATGATCCTGTTATTTTTACCAAAAGGACAGAACTGACTTCAGATGACCTCTGCCTCGTTTACTACCACTCTGCATTGTATCACTCCGAAAAATGCATATGGTGCAAAGAGTGCCCTGCATATCTTGCAATATATTATGCACATACCACTTATTACTTGAGACCACTTTGGGCTCCAGCCTCTACTGTAATTTCAACCCCTTCCTCTGCAAAAGCTTCAAGAAATTCAGACAACTACAGAAATCAGTCCGTTCTCTGTTACATATTCATTAAATCCCATTTTCTTTGAGAGATCAATTGTAGACTTTGCTATTCAATATTTAGTTAGCATCTGTACATTTTTTTAAAAAGTATTTTGTTCCATGGTTAACACAAATATTTTACATTATTTTGTTCATTTTTTATATTTTTATGTACTGGAAAAATTCTCAATAAAAATACAAAGACAAAAAAAAATTAAATGTGTGTTCTATCAGACTGGTTAACAGGCAAGTCAAAAATATTGCTTTTCCCTGGTATGTTATTACTTTGCCTATATCATTTGTTCCATTGACTTTAAAAAGTTCAGCAAAGGATGCCCTAGTAAACTTGTTTCAAGGTGACAACAAATGCACACATCAGAAGATTCCCTCTTTCTTTTTTTTATTTTCATAAATGGCACAGTTCTGCATACTTCTAAAGTAGATCTTAATTATGTACTATGAGATAAAACTACAATTACTTAACTACTTTCTAAACCAACCAAACAAGTGTCATTTTAAGCTGTCTTTCCTTCTATGATTTATGAATGTAATAACAGAGCATTAAAAGGTGTTAGTCTGCAGCAATTTGGGGAAGAAAGAACAGATTGTATCTGCCTAGCCTATGGAAATTGTTCTACAGTAATATTTTTGATTTATTCTTATTTGTTTTGGTTACAGATCAGGTAGTCAAGCATTTTCCCTGTCAGACTCACAGTCTATTTAATGTACCGGGGGCAGTGGAGGATTAAGTGACTTGACCAGGGTCACAAGAAACAGTGTGTGGCATTTGAACCCCCAATCTCAGGGTGCTGAAGCTGTGGCTCTAACCACTGAGACACACTCTCCTGTATTAAATCCATCCTACAACATACCCTTAAATGCACAAATATGATTGTCAAAGAAAAAAAAAATATTTTCCTTCAAAAATATTTCTCTGGAAATGAAAAACACCAAATTAAAAATAGGAGGGGGGCTGCTGAAAAGTTCTCAGCCCAACCAACAAAGTTGGGGCAGTCTTCATGGGGGGCTATACACTTCGTCCAGTGATATTCCCTATTTTTTTCATTCTATATTTTTCCGACAGAATGAAAAAAGTGGAAAATCGCTGGTGTATATAGCCCACGATGGAGACTGCCCAAACTTTGTTGGTTGGGCTGAGAACTTTTCAGTGACCCCCTTGTAAATTAGTCACTGTTTTTGATAGTACTATTTAAGAAAAGTATTAGCCAGCAGTTGCCATAATACCTTACAAAATGCTTAAAGTCTAAACGAAACGTGGTTTATTATGTTTGAGAGGTAAGTGGACAAGCATATTTCAAGTTGTCACTAAAATTGATGTATCTTTCACTAATTTTTCTATTATTGGCAACGTTTTGGGTGGCCAGTCTATATCCATGCTCATCTTAATCTATACAGAATTTGATGAAATATTGAAAATCAATAGGCCAAACTATTTGTACTGCACAAATAATGTGGTTTTTTAAAAAAATCATTTTTCTCTTTTGTTGAGCGATGACTATAAGAAAGATAAAGCTAACAGGCTTTCCATCCTCTTATTCCCTCATCCCAAGTTCAGTCTCTGGTTTTCCAGGTACCATTCGAGACAGAATGGAAATTTACTGATTTTTGTCTCTTTTCTGTATATTTATATTAATTATGTTGGAATAATATGCGCTGTAAGTTTTATTATATGTATGATTTTATTATTATAATTCAATAAAGATTATTGAACAAAAATTCCGCCATATGCCAGACATTGTCATTCTCTCTTTTATGGGGTTGGGTGTTATTTTAATATCCAGGGTCCTTGATGCCCGCTGATACGAGGATTATTAGAATTAAGTAAGGTAATTAATGGAGAGATTTTAAGCGCCCAGTGGAAAGTTATTGCAACTAATGTTAAATGCTGATATTCTTAAGAAGGAGAAATTTCAGATGTTGTTTAAAGGCGCTTTGTAAAAAAAAAAAAAAAAAGAAGAAGGGGGGTGGGGTGGGGTAAGAGATACTCAGAGCAGAGGAGAAGCCTTTTAAACTGCATTTATTTCCCCTTTTATTGAACTCCAGCTCAGGATTAGAAAATAATTTATTGTTTGCCAGCGGTTTGGTTTTTTTTTTTTAATGTATTCTGCAGATACACATATTCTGCTGAGAAATATGATCCAAACTCTTATCTTTCTGAAATCTAAACCATCAATGAATGGTGGGGTTGGGGTTAGGGGGGTTGTTTGTTTTTTTTCTTGTGAGAAACACCTAAAATGAAAGTCCTATTCACTTACAGCTAAACAAAATGTTGGGGTCTGAAGTGAAAGGGTAAGAGCATTATTGCATAAATACTGTGAATATTTATCTTTTTTAAAGCAGACCCTACTATCATTTACATTAAAAACATTTTATTAAAAGGAAGAAGAAAACTTAATTTAAAAAAATTAGATTTGTTGATACATTTCAAAATATGGGAAAATGGTACATCTTAAATAGTAAATTATTATTTCTCTCTTATGTTTTGCCTGCATTATTTATAAAACTTATTCCAATCTGAGTAATTGTCACACGGAAATATTCCACACAGTATTGAAAACTGAAATCATGCGAGGGGGAAGGGAAAGAAAAAGGATGAAAAAGCATATGGATTCTATATTGCCTTGAAACAAAACAATTGAATTATACATGTCCGGCTTATTTCCTGATCTTTTTCAGCATGAAATAAACTGACTGGCCTGCCCGTTATTTCGGGTCCTTCAAAGTCATATAATGCACAGGGGCGCCATCCTGTGTCTTGTGTGTATTTGAAAACTTGAGAAGGTAAACGTGTCTTATACAGATCATAGTTAAAAACATAAATATTTATTGAGGGTTAATTCACTAAACGGAATTCTCCCATATAATGTACATTGGGAGGGAAAAAAACTTATTCTTCAGTACCTAAACAATAGAATTGTCTGAAAAGAGGTTGTTTATTATATTATTACGATGTCCTATTCCCATTATTATTTTTATCGCAAGAGACAAACGTTTAACAAACCATCATAATAAAATAGAGTCAAAGGACCCTCATTTATCAGTCAACTATCTAATGGGTGTCTACCAATGTATAACAAAAGTAGCATTGCCATGCAAATGGATATTTTACCATTTAATAATGCAAAAGCAATCACCAGTCAAAATTATGTACTACCTCACAGAAGTCACCCGGACAGGCCACGCACGATTTAATTTTCTGTCCTAAAGTTTGCTGCAGCTTGCTATCAAAGGTCTTTAAGCAGATCCTATGGCCACATTTTTAGATGCACTGCTCAAGATCATTTGAACCTGTTTTGCCTGAAGTTCTTGGATTTAAAAGAGAGAAAAAAAAACCTCACACGTCACCTAGCTAAAGAAAACCATTTCTTAAGAAACTTTCTTTTCTGATACAGGCATTTTAGGGGATTTGGGTTAGCTCATGCCTTTTTAAGTAGAGGTTTAAAGGTGAGTTACATTCAGGTACAGAATTTCCCTGTCCCCTAGGATTTACCATCTTTTGTACTTGAGGCATGGGTGGGTTTAAGTGGCCGCTGTTCTATTTCACAACAGGAGCACTCAGGACTTCACACCAATGCTTCTAAAATCAGTCAACATTCCTTCCCATTTTATTTGCATGAACCAGATCAGCCATTTCTCTTAAACCCCTGGTGTACAGCACATTTCCCACGAGAGGCCATCCTTCCAGGTTTGTCTACATAACACAAAAGTGGGCGCAAATGTAAGCCAAAATCCACAGCGTGCTTATCCCTAAAACATTTTCAGAGCTCAAAAAACTGCTGAAGTAATAGGAGATTTTAATGGTCACGTTCCTTTAAACGTAAGAGCTTCATATCTGTTTTGTGAAATAATTATAAGTGTAAACCCTGCATAATCTATTTACAACCTTATGCCAGAAGCATAAATTTAGCCTGCATCTCTCTTGTGATTGCCACAAATTCTGGGGAAGCTGTTGCATGATGTAGGGCTCCTTTGATTCTCTCCTTCCCCCCCATTAATTGCCCATAGGCAAAGACCTTCCAATGAACTGACGCCAAGGAGATTTGAGGGAGCATTTATAACTCGTTAACCCTGGCGTCACATAGCGCTGGCGATTCTATGCACAGGGGGCTGCTTTGGCGCAGATAGAACAGGAAAGGAAGGGCTCGTTCACAAGTCTTTAAGAGCTGCTTGATTATAATATTCCAGATGAGGACAAGCAAGCAGGCAGTCTGCCTCAATGGGATTACACGTCAGGGATTACACGTGACAATTGCGCCTGCCTGACCCTTATGCCAGTGGTCTCAAACTCAAACCCTTTGCAGGGCCATATTTTGGATTTGTAGGTATTTGGAGAGCCTCAGAAAAAAAGAGTTAATGTCTTATTAAAGAAATGACAATTTTGCATGAGGTAAAACTCTTTATAGTTTATAAATCTTTCCTTTTGGCTAAGTCTTAATAATAATATTGTCATTTATAGCTAAAGAGACATATGATCAAGAAACTGTTTTATTTTACTTTTGTGATTATGATAAACATACTGAGGGCCTCAAAATAGTACCTGGCGGGCCGCATGTGGCCCCCAGGCTGCGTGTTTGAGACCACTGCCTTATGCCCATTGCTTCAGGCAAACGAGTTCCAGTTTACATGCCAAATTTTTATCTATGTCTACTACTTGTCCATGGGTGATTTCTATGCATGAAAGATGGCTAAATGGTCTTCTTCTGGGCTGATAAACCGAATTACTTAGAATCTGGTAATGGTTTCACGATGCAGTTCATGCCTAGTCTAAGAAAACCTGCTTCTAGTGTTAACGGTGTATGGCACCAGCTTTATCGTCAGACTTGCCAGTGAGTGAGGTCAATGGGAAACTGTCTCATTGTGGTCGTCTTTATTCAGCAACTTCAGACTTTGAGGGGGAACCCCTCCACCCCCAAAAACCCCCTACATCATTGTTATCAAATTTGCTCTTGCCTCTCAAAAGTGGTAAATTGGGAGGTACTTTATCGTGTCTGTATTGTGATGATAATTGATTGTTGATTTTTTAAAAATTTATATATCTACAATGTGTTAATTGAGTTGAGAAGATTTTTGTTATGTATATTTTATTTTTAAAACTCAATAAAAATTATTGAACATTAAAAAAAGTGGTAAATTGAGAGTGGAAGGAACACCAAAGCAGATTGGCATTTTTTTTTTTTTTAATGTAGTAAATCTCAGTGAAATGCATAGCAAGATTTACATATGGAAAATGAAGATACAGAAAACTCTTTTAAGTATTAAAGTGAACATTGTTGGTTTGTGAATATGATCTCAATATTCACTTACACTAAACCAGTTGATCCTTACTAGCGTTATAAAAATTTGATCAGAATTACCTTTTGGTCCAGAGCCTATAAGAAATCATATAAAATCATTAACTTAAACTCATAATTTATTTGTAAAATATGTTTAGGTTGCTACAGAAGTTAATTAGTGTGAAGAAATGATTAACATTCTATGAAGGATAGCCGAATGAAAACTAGAACATTCAAAAATATATATATAATCTTGGGGGAGGGGATTTTCAAACATCACTAAGTCCTGACATTGGTTAAAAACACACCACTTCCTTCTTAGCACATCGCTACAGATCAAAAATATCTGTACTATTTCAACTCTCACAGACTAAACAAAAGGACATCGGGGCTCATTTGCAGAGTATCAAGCCAGCAGTCATAGATCATATTTACAAAGCAACTATTACAGATAGTGCTGAAAATAACTTTCCTTCTTCAGTGAAGGCGTATATAGTGCTGCTTTATAGCCCAAAACGAAACACCTTTATTTCCAGATACTTGAAGACGTAGCTGTGGACAAATTTCCCTCCACAATTCAGTGTAATAGGCTCTTCTATAATCCAATTCTCTAAACACTAAGGGCCAAGTTAGACACTGAACTGGCATTTTCCTCCTGATTGAGATGTTCTGCCGAAAATGTCTCAAGAAAACCTATAGCTCACAGCCATAACCGAACAAGAAAAATGTCTACATTTCTGTTTTAATTATGGCTTTGAGCTAAACGTTTTCATGCTCCTCAAGTCCATCCGTAAAGACTATTTTCAAAACTGTCCCAGGGAACACAAAGAAAACCAAGACATAGGGAAGTCTGGCAGCATTCCTAGTCAACTGGACACACAGACATTTCAGCAGTGCAGAGGGGCAGCCAAGTGGTCAGTGAAGTGGACTGACCACTAACTACCGTGTTTCCCCGAAAATAAGACACTGACTGTCATATTATTTTTGGGCCCAAAAAGGGCACTAGGTCTTATTTTTTTCATGTACCATGATCATCTCTCCCTTCCTTTCCTTCACCCCATTCTTCCTCTTTCCTTTCTCTCCCCCACATGTGCAAGATCTTCCCTCCCCTCTCACCCATCCCCTTGTGCAGTATCTTTCTATGCCTCCCTCCCTCTCATCCCCCTGTACAGCAGAACCCTTGCAGCTTCTATCCCTCCCTTCCTCCCATCCCCTGTTCAGCATCTTTCTATCCCTCTCATCCCAAGCATCTCACCGCAGCGCACGTACCCACCCCACTGACCCTTTCATCTCTCCCTCCCATCTGAACCCCGACCACGAGACCGAAAAATCTGGTAACAAACAGCAGCGTTGGCAGCACAGGCTGCATCACAGCCTTCTCATGCCCAGGAATTCCTCTGCCATATCACTGATGATGTAATCAGCAACGCGGCACGTGACAATTACAAACAATCCAAAATACAGCACTGAGACTTATCTTTTCATTAAGAAAACATGACCACATCACAGAGGCATACCTCAACTCACACTGGCTCCCAATTCCGGCAAGAATATTATTCAAATTATATTGTCTACTATTTAAAACCATAAACGTCGACAGCCCAACCTACCTGAACAACCGCCTCATCCAAACTACATCAACTAGACATAGGAAAACCCACACTCCATTCACGCACCCCCCAATCAAAGAAATCAAACGGAAAAAACTATATGATAGCCTCCTAGCCACACAAGCAGCAAAACTCGACAACCAAATCTCCAATCTACTAATTATGGCCCCAGACTACAAAACATTCAGAAAAGAAATAAAGACTCTACTCTTCAAGAAATTCCTGCAAACGACTTAATACCGCTAGCTCCTTCCCACTTCCCAATACCTTCCCGATTCCCCAAAGCAACCTCATCTACTCTTTATCTCCTCTAGAAATTACCAGATATCTTTTTCATGTAATACGTTTTTTTGTCATTCTTTTGTAATCCGCTTTGAACCACAAGGCAATGGCGGAATAGAAATCTCTAATGTAATGTAATGTAATGTAATACTTCTTGTTTTTAGCCTGGACCATTTTTTTTCTGTTCCATTATCTGAGTAAAACATCCACATTTTAAGCCCAAGCCCAAGTTTCCAGTACCTCCTCCCCCCTTTGCTATTTGGAATCACTGCCACTTTGTGCCTCTTCAAAGATGTTTATCTCTTTTGAAAATGAGTGCCATTGTTCTCAAAATATTTTCCTTATCCCTGAAAAATATACTCCCCAAAGTTTGGGATATACTTAGAAAAATGTTTAACCAGAAAGGGTAGATGTGAATTACTCGTTTCCTCTTTCCAAAATTACTAGGACTAGGGGGCATGAGATGAAGCTACTAAGTAGTAGATTTAAAACAAATTGGTGAAAATATTTCTTCACACTACATGTAATTAAATTATGGAATTCATTTCTGGAGAATGTGGTGAAATCAGTAAGCTTAGCAGGGTTCAAAAAAGGTTTGCATAGTTTCCATTATTGCGATAGCTTGGGGAAATTCGCTGTTTACTCCTAGGATAAGCAGCATAAAATCTGTTTAATTACTTAGGATCTAGCTAGGTACTTGGGACATGGGTTGGCCACTGTTGGAAACAGGATACTGGGCTTCATGGACTTTCGATTTGTCCCAGGATGGCAATTCTTATGTTTTTAATTTTGTAGACTTCTTCACTGAAGATGGCGAAAAAATGCCATTTTCTGACCAGATGCATAATGGAAGCTACAAGGTCAGCACTATGTATCGGCATTAGATCCAGTTTGTTTAAAACAGGAGTCAAAGTAGCCTTGTGGTTACAGCATCAGGCTGGCAATTAAGAAAGGCCAGCGTGGCTTCTCCTTGTGATCTTGGAAAAGTCATGTAACCCTCCACTATTTCATGTTCAAAACTATCCCCAGCATTAACATGCAGTTAATATGCTCTATAGGCATGTTGCACAGTACTGAATACTCAGATGATTTGCACATCATTGTTAATGCGCATGCCAAAGCTGGCCATCAGGGTGAGCTCAAGGTACTGCGGCACCAGTGGTGTAGTAACAGGGAGGGGGGGAGGTCCGCCCCGGGTGCCGTCATGGTGGAGGCACCAGCACCCATTCTCTTCTCTGCCCCCCCCCCCCCGTTCCTTCTCTGCTCTCCCATCCCTGTAGCACGCACCCCTTCGCTTTCCACGAACCTCTTTAATGTTTCCAGCACGAGCAGCAACCCCCAACCTGCTGCTCGCTCCAGCGTTGGCTCTTCCTCTGACATCACTTCCTGGACCTGCGCCTAAGAAGTGGCATCAGAGGAAGAGCAGACGGTGCGGGCAGCAGGCTGGGGTTGCTGCTCACACCGGGAATATTAAAGAAGTATGGGGAAAGGGAAGGGGGGTGCGTATGACAGGAGGTGTTGGAGAAGGAGCGGATGGGGTGGGTTGGAGAAAAGGGTGGGGGAGGGGTACCACTGCCCCAGGCGCCTCTCACCCTCACTACGCCACTATTGGACACCTTGAGCCAACTTTTCCTTGGTGCTCCCCCCTGCCACCTACAATCTGGTGTCTCTCCCTCCCCATTCCCCCCCCCCCATGATCCAGTATCTTCTCCTCTTTCTCAAGTCCCCTCCTCCTACTGGACCAGGTGAGGCACTGACAATACAGGGGACCAAAATCTCAGTCCAGCATCAATGCCTATAGGAGTCTGAAGGTGGACTGGATAGGGACTTTGGTGCCCTTTATCACTGGTGCCCTGGACCAGGGCCTCATTTAGTCCATAGGATGAGTCAGTTCTGATGACCATAAATAATACTGAAATTGTATTTAAATGGGTGTATAAGAAGTCAGTAGTGTTCCTTCCCAATTCTCAAATGGGAGCACCTCAAAGCTCGGAAGCAAACGATGTCAAAAACGTACACCAACTCAGGGATAGCATTAAAGGTTTTCAGGAGAAGATGATTTTTTTTTTTGTCAATTTGTCTCATTAAACTGTGGGTTTGTCTTCTTTTTCGGGTGGAAGGAAGCTATTGCAAGTTACAAACACGTGCAAGTCCGTGGAAAACCGTACATGGAAGCACATATCAGCACCTATTGCTCTATGCTTTAAAGGTGCAGAAGAATGGCGCCAATGTGAGCTTGCACTTCCATTGTGGACCCATTGTAAGCTTTTGTGCCCAGCTTTGAGTATCTTCTCCGTAGACTGTAAATCCTCCAAGGACAGGAAAATACCTACTGTACCTGACTGTAATTTGTCTTGCACTACAACTGAAAAAGGTGTGACCAAATCCAAATAAAGAACAATTCATTTGTTCCTGCCTTATTTATATACTGTCTATCAAGGTCAGTGGTTCCCAATCCTGTCCTGGAGGACCACCAGGCCAATTGGGTTTTCAGGATAGCTCTAATGAATATGCATGGAACATATTTGCATGCCTCTCACTTCCATTATATGCAAATCTCTCTCATGCATATTCATTAGGGCTAGCCTGAAAACCCGATTGGCCTGGTGGTCCTCCAGGACAGGGTTGGGAACCACTGATCTAGGTGGTCTTACAGTCAGGTACTCAAGCATTTTCCCTATCTGTCCCAGGGTGCTCACAATCTATCTAATGTATCTGGAGCAATGGAGGACTGAGTAACTTGCCCAGGGTCACAAGGAGCAGCATGGGATTTGAACCCCCAACCTCAGGGTGCTGAGGCTGTAGCTCTAACCACTAGGCCACTCCTTCCTCCATCCTACGCTCTTAAATTTTTCTTTTGTACAGTGAGCCTTTCTAAACATACTGTACACACACACACACTCACTTAGTAATACAGCTTGTAAATGAAAACCAATTCAGCTTTAGCTATGGAGGTACTCATTTACATTAGATGAGGGCCAGTGCTATAAGTATAATAATGGAGCAAGTAATTTATAATCTAAGCCAGGCCTGCACAACTCAAAAATGATCCGGGACTAAAACAAAGTCAGAAAATGTAGCAAGGGCCGCAGGTAGTGGCCACGGCTCGAGGCACCCGGAAGTGCCGTGATGACATCATGTGCATGCGTGACATCATCTCTCCCTCATTCTGAAACGCCTCATCTCCGCGTCCTACCTCTGAAGTTTCCAACAACACCCAAAACTTTGCTTCTCCAATGTCCTGCTCCCTCTGCCACAACTTCTTTCCATGTGCCGCGTCCTACCCTGCCAGAAACAGGAAGTTGCGGAATTGGGAGCAAAGCGTAGCCGCTGGAAAGCTTCAGGGCTGGTTCCTGTCAGTGTCAGTGGGAGAACTGGCGGCGCTGATGCGGTAGCTGAACCCCCATGGGCAGGAGAGCGGAGTGAGAGCCGTATTGTGCGTGGGCCGCAGTGAGAGCCATTTTGGGCCACATGCGGGTCACGGGCCGTATGTTGTGCAGGGCTGATCTAAGCTAACAAGGTCAGTGCTAGAAATAAAGATCTGCTTAAGAAAGGCTGTAAATTGTGACCTGATGTAGTTTATTGGAGTGTCATGATTTTAATTTTTAAATCAAGGTACAAAGGCCTGCTGAACAGTTCTCAGCCCAACCAACAACATCCAAAACTTTGCTTCTCCAACATCCTGCTCTCTCTGCCGCAACTTCTTTCCATGTGCCGCATTTTGTTGCACCTTCTAAAACGGTGTATGTGTGCTGATTGGATGAATGTGCAAGGTTCCTGGAAAATCTAGCCAGGAATCTCTCACAGTACCCCTCTACCTTCTCACTTCCATCAAATGTGCCCTCTGTCCTCCCCAATTCTTTCCAGTATGTGGCCTTTCCTTTCCTCTTCCTTCCAGTTTGTGCCCCTGTCCTCCCTACTTCCTTCCAGTATGTGCCCCTCCAACTCCCCAATTCCATCCAATATGCCCCTCTGTCCTACCCACTTCCATCCGATGTGCCTCCTCTGCCCTTCCTTAAAGCATTTGGTTCCTTACCCACTACCTGCACAGCTGCTTCCCCAATTCATCAGCAGAAGCAAAACAAAACACAAACAGTGCGGGGCTGCGCTGCACTTAACTGTGACTGCAGGTTCCATCCCAGAACAAAAAATAACATCGAGGAGTCAGGGTCAGCAGTTGCAGATAGGTACAATGCAGTGCATCGGTTTGCATTTTCGTATTTTACCGTTGCTGCTGATTTGGGGAAGTCAGCAGCAGTGGTAGTGGCAGATGGTGGCAGTGGGTCATGGAAGTTGCAGGTTGGCACGCTGGCTTCACGATTAGCCAGTTTAGCTGCACAGCCTCTTAGTAGATGTGCGGCTGCGCAGCTGCACAGCTTACAGGAGTGTCTCGTAAACTTTTCCGGCCGGCGGCATACTAAATCTAATGCCATGCCAGAAGGCACCCGTAAGTCAATGCGATGATGTCACGTGCATGCATGATGTCATCGCGTTGACATCCGCACATGCGTGGAGGCCCATCTGGCCGTGACCTCACCGTTACAGGGATCTGGGAGGTGCAGGGAAGGAGAGACGCCGGCCAGGAGGAGAGTCAGCTGCGCCGGCTGACTTCCCACAGGACGTGCCTCTCGCCGCGAGGAGCTGGTGTGGATGACTCTCCTCCCCACCAGTGTGTCACAGCACACCAGAAATCTCAGGAGGCACACAGTTTATGATACACTGGCTTACAGGGAACATTGCTCAGGGGGGTTGAATGCTGGCTATTGCCTAACCCCCAGTAAACCTGTTGATGATCAGACTGCTCCAGAGTGTTCCAGATTGAGAAGGGGTTACCAGAGTGACCATGGTGACTAAGCCTACATCCTCAAGTAGGCAGCGAAGGTCCACAGTGGTTTATTCCTACCCTGCATCTGTTGAGGGTATCTGCAAAGCAGGTACTTGGTCCTCAATCCGTACATTTATTTCTTCCTTCTATTTAGAATAAAACTATAGAAGAGACAGTTGGTTTGTACAAACAGTTCTGCAAAGTCTTCTCTACCTGAGTGCCAACTTTCTCTCCAACCCTCTGAGTTTCACCAGGCTCTTGTTTATGTATCCATTATCCTTCTCCGGAGTCATGATCCTGGCAGCTTGGGAGTCACACATGTGAGAATATTATGCCTGCTTGTCCTCAGAGAAAGCACATATACTTACCTGTAGCAGATGTTCTCTAAAGACAGCAGGCATATATTTTCACAACCTACCCACCTCTCCTAGTTGGTTTCTTAGACTTGTTACTGAACTTATGGTCCCACGAGCCAACGTCAGGTGGGAAGGCACCAGCATGCTTGCGATATGGGCACTGCCTAAAGATTTAAAGTGACACTGCACTTGGTAGTGTCTGTACCGGCCATTGCTGGAAACAGGAAACTGGGCTAGATGGACCATTGGTCTGACCCAATATGGCAGTTCTTACGTTCTTATGATTTTCTGGATAAATCTTGCATAAAGCTGCCTCTAATCTATATATATAAAATCGGAGGTATGTATGTGTGTATGTATGTGTGTGTGTATGTGCCGCGATCACGCAAAAACGGCTTGACCGATTTGAACGAAACTTGGTATGCAGATCCCTCACTACCTGGGATGATATGTTCTGGGGGTCTCGTGGCCCACCTGCACACGTGGGCGGAGCTACAAACAGAAAATCGGATTTCACCCATTCATGTCAATGGAAAAAATGTAAAACGCTGCCATTCTCACAGTAATTCACAAACGGCTTGACCGATTTGAACGAAACTTGGTATGCAGATCCCTCACTACCTGGGGTGATATGTTCTGGAGGTCTCGCGGCACTCCTGCACATGTGGGCGGAGCTACAAACAGAAAATCAGATTTCACCCATTCATGTCAATGGAAAAAATGTAAAAAGCTGCCATTCTCACTGTGACCAATTTGGACGAAACTTGGTATGCAGATCCCTCACTACCTGGGTTGATATGTTCTGGGGGTCTCGCGGCCCTCCTGCACACGTGGGCGGAGCTACAAACAGAAAATCAGATTTCACCCATTCTTGTCAATGGAAAATATGTAAAAAGCTGCCATTCTCACTGTAATTCAAAAACGGCTTGACCGATTTGGACGAAACTTGGTATGCAGATCCCTCACTACCTGGGGTGATATGTTCTGGGGGTCTCACGGCCCACAACTCTATTTTGCTTGCTCAAGGGTGGGTTCAACCAAGAATTTATATGTTCTTGCTCCAGGAGATGAAACTAAAATTGTTGTTTATAATCACGTTTTGCGTTAGTTGTATTGTATTCATTTTGTCAAATATTTCACTTTATAATTTGAATATTGTACTTTTTATTAAGCTGTAAAAAAATACTTTCATTCACCACTATAAAGTATCTTTATTTGAATCCATTTACAGTGTTATTGCTATAATTAAATACCCGTGCAACGCCGGGGCATCAGCTAGTATTTTATAAATGAGCTCCAGTCTTACTTATAAAGTAGCACTTTTTCATTTTATGTTTCCAACTAATCTGATTATAATCAATTTCAGTACTAAAGACCACTTTTGCCAAAAATGCCGAACAGAGGTATCATGCCAATGAGAAAAGGATTTTACCAGCCAACTCCAACAGAACACTCAGTTATCACAATCAAATAGCTGTCTTATATTCTCCTTTTTTTTCTTTCAATTAATCCTAACCTAGAACTAATAAGAAGATCAGATCACATTGGATTAATGTTGACACTTTCATCACATAACTGGAAAAATGTCTCTGATAACTCTGTATAGTGACAGTTTTAGGGTAAACATAATATGGAAAAAGAACACTTGTTAAAATGTCACAAGACTTTTTATGGGCTGGTAGTGGAAAAGACATGCTGCCTCACGGCTGGTTTTTTTTTTATAGTGCTCATGCAAATTGCTGTACAGAAGATCATAAGATGTATAAAGCATTAAAAAGAGCATAATAGACGGCCCCTTGCATTTATTATTCTAAGCTAAAAACCAAATGTCTTGTCCAGAAAAGATTAGCTATGGGGAAATAGTAAAAGATGACCTAATTCTGGAATCCATCCATGTGACTTTAGCACAATAAGTACCAGATGAAAATAAATGTTTCAGACAGCATTGCGGTAAAAAGTGTAACATAAATAAAACATTCCTGAGCCTTTACAATTTCTCCTTAACTTTTCTTTCTTTGATTCTTTCATTTATGTAAATATCTTCTAAAAACAAAGAATAAAAGTTCTTCTGACATTCCAGAAAATATAATCTGTTATTCTTTAAATTAGATGACAGTACTGTATATAACTGGAAACTCATCAAACACCCTTGCTGAAATTTACCAAGAAAATACAAAGCTGTACCTCAAATTTCAGCGTCCAGATAATAATAGAAAATATGAAGGCGGTGAGCAAAAAGACTCCTATGATGCAGGAGAATTGGGGGGGGAAGAGGTTCGCAAGATAAGAACTACCATACTGGATCAGACCAGAGATTTATCTAGTCCAATATCCTGTTTCCCAACAGTGATCAATCCAGTTCAAAAGTACCTGGTCTGGTGGGATCCCAGAAAGTGCTCCACAACCTATATTATACCTGAGCCATGTGGCACTTAGCACATGCTAATATCCGTTAGCCCATGCTAAATTTTAGTAATCCGACCCTTCCTCTCTGAGCACACTACCAAAACCCTTGTCCATGCCCTCATCACCTCATGCTTAGACTACTGCAACTCGCTACTCTCAGGCCTTCCACTTAGACATCCCGCTCCCCTCCAATCCATCCAGAATTCAGCTGCATGACTCATATTCCTTGAGAACCACTATACTCAAGTTACCCCTCTCCTAAAGTCACTTCACTGGCTTCCCTCCATTTCCGAATACAATTCAAACTCCTCTTACTGACCTACAAATGCACTCACTTGGCTGCTCCTCACAATCTCTCGTCACTTATCTCCCCATGTTTCCCCCTCTCCCTCCTGTCTGTGCCCTTCTCTTCTCTTCATACTCCATCCCTTCTACCTTGCTGCATCATATGCTTGGAACAAGCTGACTGAATCCCTACGGCGGGCTCTGTCTCTGGCAGTGTTCAAGGCCTAGTTAAAAGCCCACCTCTTTGAGAGTGCTTTCAACTTCTAACTCCTCATCTCCTAACTCCGCATCTTTAACCCTATATGTCATGTGTGTCTGTCCAAGTTAGATTGTAAGCTCTTCTGAGCACAAACTGTCTATTAAATGTCAAAATGTACAGTGCTGTGTACACTTTCCAGTGCAATATACGTGATAAATAGTAGTAGTAGTAGTACAAAGGCCCCATGTGAATTAAGGTAATGTAGTTGATGTGGTGCATCCAGATTTTCCAAAAACCTTTTGACAAAATTCTCCACGAGAAACTCCTGAAGAAAATAAAAAATAATGGTATAAGGTGAAATTGTAATATTATGGATTGGGAACAGGTTAAAGATAGAAAACAAAAAGTAGGGTCAAATGGACTATTATCTCAATGGAGGGAGGGAACTAGTGGAGTACTAAAGGGATCTGTACTGGAATCAGTGTTTTCAAAATATTTATAAATGATCTAGAAATGGTAATGAAAAGTGAGGTAGTCAAATTTGTAAAGGACACAAAATCATTCAATATTGTTAAATCACATGGGGGTTGTGAGAAATTGCAGGAGGACCCTGGGAGACTAGAAGACTGGGTATCTAAATGGCAGATTAAATTTAATATGCAAAGCGATACATGTGGAAGGGCATAATCAAAACAAACGTCTGTCCGATTTGGACGTAGGGCGCTAGTCAGCCAAAGTTGGCAGCAGCAATATGTCCGTTCTCGAAAAGTACGTCCAAATTTTTTTTTTTTTCTGAAAATCATCTACTTCTACATCCAGCCGTTTGATCATCCAGACCACTAGTATGTCTATCTTTATACTACATTCTCGTCCAAAAAATCGTCCAAGTTCCAAACACCTAGAACAATAACTTTTGGAAGTGGGAGGGGCCAGCAAAGTGATACATTAGCCACCCAGACATGGCAATACAGCAATGGGGCATTGCTGTGAACTTCACAAAAAAGATGCCACATAAACATCTCACCAGAACTCCCCTGCAGGTCATGGTGAGCCCCCCAAAACCCACTATACCCACCTGTCTAGAACCCCAATAGCCATTATGGCTGCAGGTGGCACTTATATGGCAGTTTGGGGGTATTTGGTGGGCGCACATTTTCCACCATGAATGTAGTGGTTAGAGTGGCTTATGGGCCGTGGTCCTCCTCTCTATGGTTCACTATCCCACCCCAAGACCACTTAAGCCACCTCTGTGCAGCTCTATTAGACTTTCCTATGCAAAATGCGGATGTTCCGGTGGCAGGTATGTACATTTTTATTCTGAACTTTGTGGGGATGCGACGGAGTCAGTGAACACGGGGGCTGGGGGGTCTTTATTATGTTTCAAAAAATACCCTTCTCAAATGTCATTTCAATTTTCTTAGTCCAAGTTATCCAGAGGTGTAAATCCACTATGAATAGCTCCTGAATTTAAATCCTTTCTAGTTACTATCAAAAGGGCTGAGCCTCAGATCCCCGTGTGTTGTGTGTGTTTTACAATTACACTAGAAAGAAATTACACTAGAAAGAGAATTAACCTCACTGGTTCATGCTCCCCTCCTGCCCTGTTGTTAATCAAAAATACTTATAGTTCTTAAACTTATAGTTCTTAAAACAGGGACTTAACTTTTAGATCCCGGGCAGGGTTTGTTGAAAATAGGCAGTGAAAGTCGTAATGTTAAGCTAGCTGTCCATTTTGCCCTCAGGCCCTCATTATAATATTGCGGCTCTATGATTCACAAGCTCACCACGGGAAAAGACACCAGCACCGTTCTACAAAAGGTATATCCCGTGCAGGAAAACTAGGAACATCCCTCCCCTTTAGAACCACAGAACTCTGGAATAATCTCACATCCCCACTCAGAAATTCTAGCTCCCTCCAACTTTTCTGCAAACACCTGAAAACTTGGCTCTTCTCAAAAATCTAATACCTCCCGCTCTCTGGTACCCTGGCCCCTCTCTATCCTCTTAGCTCCTTTCCTTTAACCCTTCATTGGAGTTCCTTTCTATCCTAACTCTGTAAACCGTACCGAGCTCTACGCTTGCAGAGATGGCGCGGTATACAAACCTAAGGTTTAGTTTAGTTTAGTTTTAGTTTACCGATGGTGTCATTCCCAAGCAGAGAGAAAAGGACACCGGCACCGTTTGCCGATGGTTGTGCTCCAGCAAAGAGAAAAAGACGCCAGTACCATTGGACCATGACCAGTACCAATGGCTTTAAGCCCCAGCAAAGAGAAAAAGACACCGGTACCGTTGGTTCATGACCGGTACCGATGGTGTCATTCCAGAGGAGAAAGAAAAAAGCACCGGCACCCAGGGGCCATGATCGGTACCATCGGTGCCGCTCCCGGAGGAGAAAGAAAAGAAAAGAACACCGGTACCCTTGGTACAGGACCGGTACCATAGGTGTGGCTCTGGAAATAGAAGAAAAGAAAGGGACACCGGTACCTTTGCCTCATGATCGGTACCCTCGGTATTGCTCCACGCTTTGAAGATGAACATGCACATATCAAGACAGTCATCGACGTCGAAGCAGAGCCAGAGATAGGACTGAAAAAGGTCGGCAGGGTTAGACTCACTGCTACAATAACCTGAAGTCTAAAGGAGAAAACCATCTTACCAAAGAAGAAGCATCACATGCGGTGTGGACCGGAGAAGCGGTGCCAGAAGTACGCTGGGTACCAGAGCACTGGCGTCGTTCGGTGCCCGATTGCTAGTACCAGATTCCTGGTACCGCATCACTGGCGTCGACTGGTGCCAGATTGCTGACAGCATTGAAGGGAAACTGCTTCTGGAGAAGACACATGAAAATGCGTTGAAGAGGAAAAAATCAAGGGAAGAAAAAACCACCAAGACCGAGGTCCCGAGATTGCCAAAATAACAGGAGGATGTCGGTGAAGACAAGTTCCACCACAAAACAACCGCGTGGAGGGAAAATGGGCAGGAAAAACCAGCCCAGGACAAAAGCCATGCAGAGGGGAGAAAACAAAATGGCGATCCATAAGGCCCCACTAGGCCAAACTGACAACAGTAAAAGAAAAAATGAAAATGTTATTAAAATATATATATATATTTTTTTTAGAAAGAACCTATCAACGAAAGAAAAGAAGAAACTGACAAAAAGTTAGTAAAACCGCGAGAGCGGGTAGGCAGCAAAATAAAAAATTTTCAACAGCCGTTGAAATGCAACTTCTTAGCTCCACGGAAACTAAGAAACTCAGGGACCGCGCGCCTACGTCAGGCGGGAAGGCACTCACGCATGCGCGGTGCGGGCGTCAATAACTTTTTTCAAGTTCTTGAAGTGTCCTTACCGAGGCTCCATCGGTGCCGTCACCCATCAGTGAGAATATGCTGCCTGCTTGTTCTGGGATAATCACCCCTGCTTCTAATATTGAAGCTCTCATTTTCTCATAGTGTACATTTACGAGCCCTTCACTAGCCAACTTTAACATCCCCTCTGACCTCAAGGGTCTATTGAAGACTTGGTTACAGAGGTCTCCCCAGTGTAATTTGTCTGACTTGGTGTTTTTTAACAAATCAGTTAATGGTGTTGATGTCTCTAAACTTTGGAATAAACTCTTTGTTACATCCATAATTCCTTTTTGATTTTAGGAATCTTATACTTTAAAAACTGGGGGATAGGTATTCAATCGGTGGCAGTCAGTATTTTTTTAAATGCTGACTATCGCTGGTTAAATTACCCCCAGATATTCAGTGCCAGGCTTATGTAGACACCAGAACTGAATATCTGGGGCTAATTTCAGTGGAGCTGGCCACAGGAGGGGCCCACATAGGACAGTTATGTATGCTCTGGCTCAATATTGGCTGGGACATGTATAACTTTGTAAAGTCTTTAGCAATCCTCTGAGCCCCCTCAGGACCCTCTCCTTCCTTCTCCCTTGCCTATAGAAACATAGAAACATGATGGCAGATAAAGGCCAAATGGCCCATCCAGTCTGCCCATCCACAGTAACCATTATCTCTTTCTCTCTCTGAGAGATCCCAAGTGCCTATCCCACTATTCCTCTGCAATGACCCTCACCCTCATCTCAGTAGGCCCCCCCCCATTCAGGTCCAAAATCTATCTAGCCCCCTCCCCATGGTCATTTATCTTTCTATTCCCACCTCCCCTTCCACTGGAGTTCTCCATAACCATGGCAGGTCACTAGTAGAGGAAAGTAGGAAAACAAGCTGCATCCAGCTGGCCCCACCTTTGCCCTTCCTCTGTCACATCCACTTAGAGGAAAAAGAGAATAAGTTAAAGGGTTAAAGAATGGCATAGCTTCAAATGGGACCAGGTAAGCAGGGACTAGAGAATGACACAGGGAAAAAAATTTATCACCGTTCCCGCCCCATCTCTGTGAGTTCGTCCCAGTCCCTGCAAGCTCTGTCCCCGTCCCCACCCCGCAAGCTCGATCCCTGTCCCTATCCTGCAAACTGTTAGATCCCATCCGCACAAACCTCGAATAGTTATGATTTTATACTGAACTTATTTTATTAAAATATAAAAAGAGACAATATTCTGTACAACTGTCATTTTATAAACCCAAATAATACAGGATCAACAAAACTCCTGTCTCCCCTCCTTTTCACAAATATCCCCTCCCCTATTGTGAAAACTGATCAAACCAAATTACTACAGAATGCTACATAGAAAAATCAAACTAACAAAATAGTGTTAGGGGAGTGCAACTAGAGCAACTGCCCCCTGGTCAGAGAGAGAGCCCTAAGCCAGCTGGAAGCTAAAGAGGCACAGCCTGGGCTTTGCGGTCCCCAGTTATGTCTAATACCAGCTCTAGCAGGATACATATTTCAGATCTGAAATATTCTAATCACAAAATATAAAAATAATTTTTATTCCTACCTTTTGTTGTCTGGTAATTTTATTCTTCAAATCACATTGGTCTCAGGCTTTGGTTTTGGGTTCCTTCTGTCTTCATCGTGGCATGGCTGGCTCCTGAAGATGCAACACAACAAAGAAAAATGGGGAGCCCCAATGATCCACAGTGAAACAATCCTCCGATGAAAACAAAAACAAAAAACTGTGGATACAGATGTTCTGGAGATAATTTATTATATACTGACATATAAAAACATGAAAATTCAATTTAAAAAGTACAATGATAAAAAATACAGTGGTAAAAATCCAACCGGACCCTACACGGTCCGTGTTTCGGCAAACACGCCTTCCTCAGGGGTCCAATTGTTTGCAAACTCATATATAAAGAATTGGACTGAAAACAGTCTATTGTCTTTAAACATGTGAGCAAAGAACACCGCAGACAAGCTGAAGTAGCAAAAAAACACTCCTAAAGGTAAAATAGGTGCAAGAGGAACTGGTGAGGAGATGCCGAGTCTGACCTGGGCATAATTTTTGTACCACAGGAGCAAGACTTTTTACCATTTCTGTGGGGCGGTAAAAGTTCTTGTCCCCATTCCTGCAGTAAACCAGTTGCACATGTCTCCATTCCTGCGGATTTACTGTGGTGACCATGGTTTACCGCGGTAAACGGTCCCCGTGTCATTCTCTAGCAGGGACCCACTGACTTTAGGCTCAGAGTCAACTAGCATTGGCACATCCTTGTTGTGGTTGGCAGGGATCACCAAGCAAGTCCTGCCAGCTAAAGACTTACAGCCTCTCTCTCCCCCTTCCTCCTCACCTCCACCAGCATCTCCCAAAGTCTCTTACACATACATACCCAGTATACCTGTAAAACTTCTCTTCACTTCTGGAGGTCATCAGTGGTGAACAGTGATTCACGCGTCCTGCTCGCACCAGACCTAAAGCCTTTAAAACCCTGGCCTACATTTCTGGTGCCTACTTTTCACAGAGCTGTGATTCTCCAAATGATACCGTAGTGTGACTAACACGCAATCAGTGGCTGGTTTGTAGGCAATCGGTGGCTGTTTTTTAGTTGGCAGCCGATAGTGGCATCATCTACAGAATCCAGCCCTAAATGGCCATTAATACAAAAGGATAACAAATGGGCCATTTTACAACTGAGCTAAAAATGACCTTAGTGCCCTTGTAAGGGCATGCTAAGACCACTTTATGCCACAGCTTAGTAAAAGGATCCCTAACGAAATTATAAACATCGACTCATTTGGAATTGATTGTAAAATCATGGTCCTGTTTCCGTATGTTTAGAACTATCTTACACAAGGGGGCGTGGCCTGACTGCCGCGGAGCTAACACGTATGGCATAACTGCTCCTCTTCACCCACACTCGAAATGAGCTTAAACAGTGCTTTTTTTGCAAAAATTTTGTGATATTCGCCAAGATCTTGTTGCCAGGATCCCCTATGTTGCCTCCAAAACCGTCGAAAAACGAGACCGCTTCACCCGCGCCACTCGGAGGGAAAAGGCTGAAACCTGATCCGAGCACGCCGGAGAAAATGGCGCCGAAAACCGATGAGGCCTCACTGGACCTGCTCCTGAAAGAAGTAAGATCGATCAGGGGCATAATACAGGAGCAGGTTGAAGAAACTAAGCTGTTAAGGGGAGAAATAGAGGCACTTAACTCACAATTCGTGGATGCTCGACATCGATTGGATGCACTAGAAGAAAAAACGTCTGCCATTCCTTCACTACAAGAAACGGTAACTAAACATGACAAACTGATTATTACTTTACAGAGAGACTATGAAGATCTTTCTAATCGCAGTAGAAGATCCAATGGAAGAATTATTGGGCTGCCTGAATCATCGGAGGGCTCTGATATGGCTTCCTTTCTTTCTACTTTCCTGCCTGCTACCCTGGGGCTTGTCTTTTCACCTCCACTAGAAATAGAGCGTGCTCACCGCGTGCCATCTCACCTCTCTCCACATGCCACTTCTCCCAGACCCATAGTGGCTAAGATGCTCAGATTTCAGCACGCGCTGCAAATTCTCACAGCAGCAAAATCTAAATCCCAGCTCTTACATCAAGGCAGGAAGTTCTTCATTGTGCCAGATCTCGCAAAAACCACAGTTTTGAAGAGAAAAGCATTTCTTTCCCACCGGCAGGAGCTTAAAGACATTGGAGCCAAATATGGTCTTATGTACCCTGCCAGGATGAAAGTAACTTACAATAACCGTACTACCTCCTATGCTGATCCTGAGGAATTGGCTGCATTCCTGGATTCTTTGAAAATGAACTGACATGCTGTGCTGCTGATGTCTTTGTTTGCCTCTGTTTCTGATGTTATAAATTGCATATACATAATTGTATAATTCACTGTTATTCACTTTTCGTGTGGATAAGCACACCACTCTCAGGTTTCTCAAATTGAGTGGGTGTGGAGTAATGCAAGTTGTTCCGTATGTGTTACTTCTCCGTGCTCACAGGAGCACCCTTAAACTGTTTCATCTCATGCATGATAGTATGGTCTTTCTTTTTTCTGACCTTGTATCGTGCTTTCATTGCTAGTCTACTTACTCTTACTCTTATTCTTATGCTCTCTTTATTTCCTCTCTCTGGCAGGAGTGTCTACCTGGTACCCTGGTTACATTATTTGTCTTTTTCTCATAAAGGTGATATCCACTATGTCCTAACACTGCTTGCAACAAAATATGGTTGATTTACATGTCTTTTCTTTTAATGTGAACGGTTTGAACCATCCCATTAAAAGGAAAAAGATAGCTAACTATGTGTTTAATAAACATCCTGATGTGATTTAATTGCAGGAGACCCACCTCCCGCCTGCTGCCGCCTCAAAATTTAAGTTGAAGGGATATTCCACTCATTTGTATTCCCCTGCAACTCAGAGGAAGAAAAATGGGATATCAATACTTCTCAGTGACAAGCTATCCCCAGTTATTCATTCTGTTAAAACAGACTCTGACGGAAGGTGGTGTCTGGTACATGCTGCGTTGCACTCAGTAGATTTTGTGCTCCTTAATATTTACGCTCCTGTTTTGGATCATCCGGACTTTTTCAAAGATCTTCAGCTGGCGTTAGTTGAATATGGTTTTTGCTCTCTGATATTAGGAGGTGACTTCAACCAAATTCAGGACATTTATATAGATTGATCATCCTCTTGCAGACCCTCAAAGTCCAGATCTTTCTCAGCCCTACATGCTTTAATGGAAGCCTTCTCCCTTGTAGATCCATGGAGTTTACTGCACCCGAAAGGTAGAGAGTACTCTCACTTTTCACCACCACACAACACTTACTCAAGAATTGATTTCTTTCTTCTTTCCCCCTCACTCATTCAAGACGTAACAAATACTATCATACATCCAAAATCTCTTACAGACCACGCAGCCATTTCCTTGCACTTAACTATCTCTGCCCCACGCAAAGAATCTCCCTCTTGGCGACTTAACAATGCCTTACTTTTAGATGATGCAATAGTGGACAAAATCAAATCTTTTACCACGGAATTTTTTGAAATTAACACCAAAGATTCAGAAACCTGTCCTGCTATTGTTTGGGAAGCTTACAAAGCCTCTCTCAGAGGCGAATTGATTAAACTTGCTTCCGGGAAAAAAAAACAATCCATACAAAAAGAAAAAGAATTAGAAATCTCTATCAAAAACTTAGAACTACAACATATGTCCACTCATTTGCATGATCCATCCATGTTCCAACGCATTCAAAACCTTAAATATGAATATAATACTCTGGTTTCCCACACGGCCCGGCGTGACATTTTCATTTCCTCCTCCGGTCACTTTATGGGAGATAATCTTATGGGTCGCCCTTTAGCTAGGTATCTTAAAACTAAATCAAAATGTTTACACATCTCAGCTGTTCAAGACTCATCAGGACAATTAGCTAGAACCAGATCTCTGATTTCTTCCCAATTTGAAAAATTTTATACTGCTCTATATCAATCTGAGCTTTCAGCCCCTGAATCGGATATAGACTCTTTCCTCGCCTCCCTAACTCACCCGACTGTATCGGAATCTATTAAAACAAAACTGGACGCTCCCATCACCACGTCTGAGATTGAAACTGCTATATCCTCCTTACCCACTGGGAAAGCCCCAGGTCCGGATGGCTTTACTAATGAGTTTTTCAAAAGTTTCCGAGCTCTCTTGGCGCCTCAACTCCTCACGTATTATGATTTTCTCCACTCCACTCCGGATAAACAGTTTAATTTCGCTGAGGCCACTATTGTAGTTATTCCTAAACCAGAACGCGATGCTACTTTGGTTAAAAATTTTCGTCCTATCTCTCTCCTTAATTTGGATTACAAAATTATGGCAAAACTACTCGCATTAAGACTCACCACAGTGATCCCAACCCTTGTACACAAAGATCAAACAGGATTCATCAAACAAAGATACATAGGAGATAATTTACGCTTATTTCACCATATCAATGCTCACGCCAAAACACTGTCGGATCCTGTGATTGGTCTAGCATTGATGCTGAGAAAGCCTTCGACCGAGTGGAGTGGCCATTCTTATTCCGAGTACTGAAATGGTACAATTTTCGTCCTTTCTTCACAGATTGGATAGAAACACTATATAGACAACCCACAGCTCGTATTCTGATTAACAACTCTCTCTCTCTAACAAATTCCCCCTTCATAGAGGCACCCGTCAAGGCTGTCCCCTTTCACCATTGTTATTTGACTTAGCGTTGGAACCTCTCCTGTCAGCTATCCGACAATGTCCCCTAATTAAGGGTATCCCCTCGTCCAGTCGAGACATTAAATTAGCAGCCTATGCTGACGATGTCCTTCTCTTTCTCAGAGATCCTCTTGTCTCCTTGCCCCATCTTATTAACACTGTCTCTCAATACTCTCAACTCTCTGGATATTCTGTTAATTGGGAGAAATCAGAGATCTTTCCTCTCAATGACCATATCTCCTCCTCAGATCTGGCTCAATTTCCTTTTTCATGGTCACAGGGAGCTGTGAAATATTTGGGGGTCCTAATTCATAAAGATCCAGTACACGCCCAGGATCTTAACATATCCAAAATCAAAAATTTAGTTTCAAACACTACAGCTCGTTGGTCCCCACTTTATTTGTCATGGTGGAGTAGAATAGCCTCCATTAAAATGACTCTAGCCCCGCAAATTAATTACACCCTTTCCATGCTTCCCCTCCTATGCCGGAAAACATTATTTCATTGGCTTAATATGAAAATCTCTGAATTTATTTGGAACAAGAAAAAACCCCGTATTGCTCTCGCCAAGCTGAAGGCCTCTAAGATTAATGGCGGATTAAATCTACCAGATTTTTATTATTATTATATCGCATCTTTAGCCAAATATGGAGCTCATTGGATCGTTGATTCTAATCCTCAGGATCAACCAGCATGGTTTGAAATGGAACGCTTTTTATATGCACCACTGCACGTTTCCTGCTTCCTTACAGTATCAGTACCTAGACACTTGAGAAAGTATTCTTTGTTGAGTGCAACGCAGCATGCTTTTCATCTTCTAGATGCAACGGCTGAGATCTCTGTTAGTGAAAGCCCACTCATGTCCCTTTGGAATAACTCTAAAATTCAAAATAAAGGTAGATCCCTCTCATGGAAGAGGTGGCAGCGGGCGGGTATCGAGTTTGCTCATCAATTGATCTCCTCCACCTCATTCGTTCCTTTTGATATCTTTTGTTCTGCATATTCACTTCCATCCTCTATACATTCCCAATGGCTTATGCTTACTGGAATACTGTCTAAGGTACATATGCGCCCTGACTTTATGACCTCTATCCACACTGTTCGCCACTGGTCTACTCTGGCCTTAATGAAGGGTAGAGCGATATCTCTTTTTTATAGTATTCTAAGGGATCACTCTTTCACCTTTTCACCTCAATCAATGAACCATTGGGACTCGATTCTGCAGACTACGATTTCTGATATAGATTGGGAACTTTTCTGGTCCTCCACAAACCGTCCTCTCCTATCTTCCAGAGTCTCGCAATCAATGTTCTTCGTTATGTGGAATGCAGTATGGACCCCATTTCGCATGTGGAAAGCGAAGCTAAAACAAGACTCCACCTGCTGGAACTGTTTGAAAGAGTCTGGAACTCTTGATCACATGCTTTTTCATTGCACTATGGTTCACTCCTTCTGGATTCGTATTTGGGACACTATAAAATCTATTACTAAGTGTTCAGAAGAGATTTCCATGGACATTGTAATTCTTCGTTCTCAACACCCTTGTTTCGCACAAACAAACTGCCCACCTAAACTCATTGATGCCATGTTTGTAACAGCTCTTATGCATATTCTGAAAAATTGGAAATCATCCTCGCTACTTGACTACACCTTTTGGTGGAACTCTCTGAGCATGTATCACAAATTTGAATCTTATGCATATGAGAAGAACATGATTTCTCTTCTCTCCACAAACATGGTGCGAAATAAATCACCTTGGTCATTCTTAGATTCATATGTTCATTCTACCCTGTAGACACTTCTGCCTCTCTATCTATCTATATATCTCTCTCTTTCTCTTTCTCTCCTGCTTTCTTTCCCTCTCTCTTATTTCACTCTCCCTGCTTTTCTGCCTTTCATATTTCTTCTATTAGCAGTTACGCATACCCTGGATTCTTTTTATTAATCTGGTTGTATGTTAATGACTGTAGATATGGACTTTTTCTACACCAATGTTTCTTATTAGATTTTGTGTGTTTGAACTGCTTTCTGTATATTTCTTATAATATTCAATAAAAATTATTGAACTAAAAAAAAAAAGAACTATCTTACATGGCCCTGCCATAGTTTATTTTTTCAATTTGGGCACTAAGGCCCTGATTCTCCAAAAGTGCGTCCCAATTTTAGGCAGCTGTAGACGTCCTACAGCTGTCTAATCAGCCAATCGGGATGCACTTTTTTTAAAAAAAATGCTCCCCAGGCAGGCCGCCCGGGAGAGGCGTCCTATACTAAATGCCGATTCTGTAACCGGCATCTTTAGAGAATCGGGTTAAATTAGACGCAGCCGCTATACTTATGGCAGCAAGGGATCTCCCTGCTGCAATATGTATAGCGGCCGCGGTTGTTGCGGACGCCTGTCCCATCACCAACAGGAGAATGCCTAACTCCTCCTGTCGGAACCCCTCCCCCCCTCCCCCCCAAACTCGTAATCGTCGACAGGAGGATGCCCAACTCCTCCTGTCGGAACCCCGGAACCCCCTCCCCCCAAACTCGTAATCGCCGACAGGAGGATGCCCAACTCCTCCTGTCGGAATCCCGGACCCCCCCTCCCCCCCAAACTCGTAATCGCTGACAGGAGGATGCCCAACTCCTCCTGCCGGAAAGCCCAACGACCCCCCGCCCCAACTAATCTCCCTCCCCCAACTAACCTTTGAATGTTGGTCAGCTGGACGGGTCTTGCTGCCGTCCAGCCGACGGGTCTGCCTCGTGGAAATGAGACGGCACGCCCCTTCCCGGCCCATCCCCGCTAAATCTAAGGCCTGATTGGCCCAGGCTAGGCACCTTGGCCAATCAGGCCTTAGGATTAGTGGGGATGGGCGGACCCGCTATGCCTAAGGCCTGATTGGTCCAGGCTTCTACAGCCTGGGCCAATCAGGCCTTAGATTTAGCGGGGATGGGCCAGGAAGGGGCGTGCCGTCTCATTTCCACGAGGCAGACTCGTCGGCTGGACGGCAGCAAGACCCGTCCAGCTGACCAACATTGAAAGGTTAGTTGGGGGAGGGAGATTAGTTGGGGCGGGGGGGTCGTTGGGCTTTCCGGCAGGAGGAGTTGGGCATCCTCCTGTTGGCGATTACGAGTTTGGGGGAGGGGGTTCCGGGGTTCCGACAGGAGGAGTTGGGCATCCTCCTGTCGGCGATTACGAGTTTGGGGGGGAGGGGGTTCCGGGGTTCCGACAGGAGGAGTTGGGCATCCTCCTGTCGGCGTTTATGAGTTTGGGGGGGAGAGGGGGTTCCGGGGTTCGGGGTTCCGACAGGAGGAGTTAGGCATCCTCCTGTCTGTGATGGGACAGGCGGCCGCGGCCGCTATACTTTATTGCAGCAGGGAGATCCCTTGCCGCGATCAGTGTAGCGGCCGCGTCTACTTACAATGTAGACCAGCATTTTGCTGGCCTACATTTTAAGCGTCTCTTCCTCTACTAGGGAGACGCATAGGGCCGCCTAAGTTCACCTAAGGCCTGTAGGCGAGCTTAGGCATCTTGCGGGTCTCCCTAGGCTCCCGGAGGCGCCTTCAGGCCTGCCTGGGGAGCATTTTTTTTTTAAAAACGTGCATCCCGATTGGCTGATTAGACAGCTGTAGGACGTCTACAGCTGCCTAAAATCGGGACGCACTTTTGGAGAATCAGGGCCTAAGTCCTTAAGACAGGTTTACTGCGCAAGAACAGGCCATCCACAAAATGTGTTAAACTGTTTTACATATTTTGCCTGTTGACACATAGGCCCTCTTTTACAAAAATGCACTAAGGGGCTCATAATCAAAACAGAAAAACGTCTAAAAACCAGCCTAAATCGGCACTTGCACGATCAGTAACAAAAGTCGTCCAAGTGCCGATAATCAAACCGAGTTTTAGACGTATTTAAAAATGACTTAGGCCTTCACAGTGATGCTGAACGACCAGAGCTAAAAGGAGGCATTTTAGGAGGAGTGGTGAGGGCGGGATGTGGGCCGTCCTAGACTTAGTTGTACTGCATGTATAAGCAAAAGTTTTACAACACTGCCTAGACAGAACTTGGACGTTGTGACTTAGGCCATCTAAAACCAGGTCTAAGTCACAAGAAGGTATCCAAAGTGACCAGATAAGCAATGCAGACACAAAGTACAAACCCCCACACACTGCCCCAGTGATCACTGATACCCCACCCCCATAAAAATCGTAATAACAACTTTACATATCTGCCTTCAGAACATCAGCATCTGGCAGCCTGGCATAGGAAAGCCTAGTAGAGCTGCACAGAGGTGGCTTAAGTGATCTTTGGGATGGATTAGTGAACCATGGAGAGGAGGACCCAGGCCCATAAGCCACTCTAATCATTGCAAGCATGGTGAAACATGTGCACCCCCCATAAAATCCCCAAACCCTTTTATAATGCTATATAAGTGGCTCCTGCAGCCATAAAGACTATTGGGGTGGTAGATAGGTGGGTCTAGTAGGTTCTGGGGGTGTTTTGGGGGGGCTCACCTTGACCTATAAGGGAGCTGTAGTGAGATGTTTCTGTGGCACCCTTTTTGTGAAGTTCACAGCATTGCCCTGTAAGGTACCCCACTACTCTGGTGCCATCACTTTTCTGGCCCCTCCCGTGCCCAAAAGGTCTTTTTCTAGGCGTTTGTGACTTGGACAAATTTTTGGACGAAAATGGGGTATAAAGATGGACGACTTAGCGGTCTGGGTGATCAGACAGCTGGACATACAGTTGGATGACTTTCAAAAAAAAAAAATATGCTGGATGTATTTTTTGAAAATGGACGTTTTCCCATGTCTGACTTTGGGCGACTTACGACTTAGGCCAAAACGGACTTAGACGTTTCATTTGATTATGTCCCTCTAAGCGTTTTAGCGCGTATTTGGTACGTGCTAAATCAATTTATGCACTACCCGCTAATGCGTCCATAGGATAACATGCATGTGTTAGCGTTTAGCGCGTGATTAGCTCAAGCTAATATTTACCGCACAATAAAAAGCATAGCGCGCCTTTGTAAAAGAGGGGGATAGTAACCCTCGCATTTCATATTTAAAATATTTTTCAGAGGGGCGTGTCATGGGCAGAGTAGGTGTTCCTGAACTATCCAGTTAGTGCATTAGGAGTAGCACAACCTAACTAGGGACTTCTTTTACAAAGCCGCGGTAGAGATTTCTACCGCAGGCCGGCAAGGTAAATGCTCCAATGCTCATAGAATTCCTATGAGTGTCAGAGCATTTACCTCACTGGTCCGCGATAGAAATCTCTACCGTGGCTTTGTTAAAAGGGCTCAAAATGTGCTAAGCCCAACTTTTACGGCACTTTAGTAAAAGGGCTCCTGAACTTGTCAGTTGTCACAGCCACCTTTCTCTGACTTAGTCTATAATATATTCTTTGTTCCCTGTAAAAGAAAGACCAAGAAATATACCCTGACAAAAAGAAAGCAAGCACATTTTATCTTACTGCAGCCAGGCTAAGGTATTTGCTATCAGGTTTGATTGTTTCATACACACTATTTTGTAAGTTAAACAGAGTAACATGGTAAATGATGGCAGATAAAGACATGCACGGTCCATCCAGTCTGCCCATTAGTTACATGCATTATAAATTCATAATTAAATTAAATTGTCCTTTTTTCTTTGACATCTCTGGGCCATAGACCGTAAAGTCCGCCCAGTGCTGTCCTTAGGTCCCAACTTCTGGAGTTGCCGTCAAAGCTAAATCCAGCCCATCCAACCATCTTATCGCTTGCGGATAAATACTATAAAATCTGCCCACCAATGTCCTCATGTTCCAAGTTGACAGGTGATGAGTGAAAAGGAGTGCTTTATGGGTTCATCCATGGCTCTGATTGGCCCTTCAGCAGTTGATTCTTTAATGGAAGGAACTTTTCCCCAGCCCAGAAGTGCTTTTAAATTGTAAGACCCTGTTTATACATCTATATTTATCTTTTTTTTTATTACTTGAATATATGGCAAGCATGTTACGTATAAACAATCAAATTCTTAAGGTGAATGTTGTTTTTATGTTCAGAATTTTTAACCTTCAGAAAATTTGAAAAACAGGCCTTCTTGTTAAAGCTGAAAAAAGAAAAACTTTACTGAACAAGAATCAGAAGACACCAGGCAATCACACAACTGCAGAGTAGAGAATGTCACAGTGATAAAATTCATCACCGTCCCCGTCCCCGCAGATAACCGCGGGAAACCATCTTCATGTCATTCTTTAAGGAGAGAGGAAAGAATCAGAGTATGAATGGCCACAACTACTGACCCACAAGCTTTGCTTTGAATAATGCTGGTGTAGAAGGACTGAGGTTGAAACAGACACTACAGAATGACAGTCTCTGGTATCCAGAGCAGATATTGTGATGTCATAATGCCTCATTCCACCAGTGTCTAAGAGCCAATCACATCAGTGATGTCACAATGGCTTCATTATCCTTGGCTCACATAAGAATCAGAGTATGAATGGTCACAACCACTGACCCTCAAGCTTTGCTTTGCAGAATGCTGGTGTAGAAGGACCGAGGTTGAAATAGACATTAAAAAATGACATGGGATTATTTCCCGCGGTTATCCGCGGGGACGGGAACGGTGATGAATTTTGTCACCGTGTCATTCTCTACTGCAGAGCTCATGATGAAGACGGCAATTAAGGGCCTCTTTTATAAAGGCACGCTAAGCGTTTTAGCGCGGATTTAGCACACACTGAATCAACGCATGCGCTAACCGCTCATGTGTCCATAGGATAACATGCACGCGTTAGCGTTTAGCGTATGTTTAGCACGCGATAATATTTAGTGCGCGCTAAAAAGCATAGCGCACCTTTGTAAAAGAGGGGGGGTAAATTCACTATTTCCAGGAAGAAAGGTCTGCATTTCTGAAATTGGTATATGAGGACGCTTAACATTTATGACTGTGGGATTTTCATAGAGTCCTGTTCTAAGGATAGGGAATACATTAATTTGTGCTAGAACATGAAGTATTAAGAGCGAAATTTCCGGTATTGTTAGAGACGCTGACTGTTTGATAGAGATTGAAATGCAGGTCTTGTTAATGCTCAAGATCCTCAATTTTATTACCGAGATAATATCTTCATTCTTCAAAGAATAATACATTTGAGTACAGAACGGGATCAAAGAGTAGAGTATAAAACATACGGAACACAGATGTTTGAACTGTTCTTTCTTGCCAAAATGTGCTACTATCTTTTAAAATTTGTTTTAAGTTATTGAGAGAAAAGAGATGATAAGCTTCACTGTTAATCATTCTAAATGTGTAAATTATTTAAGAACAGCATTGTTTATCTGTATGAAGGGCAGGCGTTGTGGGGAGGCAAACGGGGCAACTACCCTGAGCCCCACAGCTACGGGGGATCCCTGTTGATTAGCATCTCTTTCCTCCCATTGTCTGCCCAGATGTGGAGCATTCCCTCTGCCATGACCTGCCCCCTTGGATGCAACTTTCTGTTGCTGCCTTGGCAGAACACAGCAGAGAGAAAGTTCTAGAACTGGCCACGGGCAGTTTATCAGAATCACTGCCACTGCCAGCAACCCCTTTAAAGAAAGACTCATTTGAAGATAAACAAGAGAGAAGCCACTGCTTGCCCTGGGATTGGTAGCATGGAATGTTGCTATTATTTGGGTTAACAATTTGGGTTAACAGCAGGACCTGGAGTGACCCGCTTCCCCATAACAATCTACCTCCCACCCAACATACCTCTCACCCTTCCCAAGGAGACACATACTCTTTGGTTGGTAAAAAAAACCTGGCCGCAGCCCTGTTTATTGAACAGTAAACATATTCATATAACAATGTTAACATAATTAAATATATAAATTAACAGCCATAAATAACACATTAACCGATTACCCAGAACAATGGTATCACCATTGTGACCTTGATCCCGAGCTACCTTAATAGATGTAAATGGCCCCCGACCCCGCCATTTAAGCAAGGGTCCGAGGGGTGGCATGTCCCACACATGCCCCATTATCCAGGGTCATCCGACCCACCAGGCACAGCTCCCAGCTGGCCCACCACTCATCCCTTGATGAGCCCAGTAGCCAGTAGCTCGGGATACCGCAACTCAACCAACCCCATACACCCCCTAACATAAAGGGCGGGCGGGCGGGCAAGCTGCCTCGGAGGACCTAAAACCGTTAGGGTCCTCCGAGAGCCCCTCTTTTAACCCCTCCCACCCACAATCCTCTTCGGCTGCGACGGACCAATTGAGGTCGATCCCTCGACGATACGACCTCCCCCGACTAACATCCTGCTGCCCCCTTGACCCAAACAAAACCCCTCCCTTAGTCTACCTAGCCCACGGGTGACTCAGTGGGCCACCCAGACCCGCTTTAAGGTCGCCCATCGAGACTAGCTCTTGGGCTTTTTATTCTAGTAGAATACTGAGTTAGAAGTAGAATACTGGGCTAGATGGACCATTGGTCTGACTCAGTATGGCTATTCTTATGTTCTTAAGGTAAACTGGAGGGGGGAGTTGATAGAGAGAGAGAGAGTTGCTAGACTGTGGGCTAGGGGAGAGGAGAAGAAAATGGAGGGAGAAATGACAGGCTCAGGAGCAAAGGAAAAGGAGAAAGAGAAGCTGGACAATGGGACGGAGGATCAACGGAGAGGTCAGCTGGCAAACATCGAGGTGATCTTTGACTCCTCTCTCTCTCCTTCTCTGCTCAGATCCAACAACCAAGCTGCTAAAACCTGTCGCTTCCTCCTCTATAATATTACCAAAATCTGACCTCTCCTCTCTGAACACACTACCGAAACCCTTATCCACACTCTCATCACCTCATGCTTAGACTACTGAAACGTGCTTCCCTCAGGTCTCCCACTCATCCGTCTCTCACCCCTTCAGTCCATTCAAAATGCTTCTGCACGACTCGTATTCCATGAGAGCCATTATGCTTACATTACCCATCCATTTTCAAATATAGTTCAAACTCCTCTTACTGACTTACAAGTGCATTCATTCTGTAGCTCCTCAATATCTTTCCTCCCTTATCTCCCTCTATGCTCCCCCCACCCCCCCACCCCCATGAATTCCATTCATCAGGAAAGTCCCTCTTATCTGTACTCTTCTCCTTCACTGTGAACTCCAGACTCACGCCATATGTATGGAACAGGCTGCCTGAATCAATACGTCATGGACCATCTCTAGCAGTACTCAAATCCAAGCTAAAAGCCCACTTTTTTGAAACTGCTCTCGACTCTTAACTCCCACTCACTGTCAGATACCTATATCCATTGTATCATTCCTTCTACCAGAATCTCCTCAACCCTGAGATGTTCTATCTGTATGTCCATATTAGACTGCAAGCTCTTCTGAGCAGGGACCATCTATTGAATGTTATATGTACAGCGCTGTGTTCACCTTTCAGTGCTATAGAAATGATAAACAGTAGTAGTAGTGCTGCTGGATCTGGAAGCAGAAGGGAGGTAGAAAGAGATGGTGGGCAATGAGAGGGAAGGGAAGAGAGGGAGGAGATGCTGTACAGTAGAAGGGTCCAAGTTTCGCTTTTCTGCTAATTGTCTTTGCTAAGTGGCTGCTGTCCGTTTGTCTTTCTCTTGTCTCTTCCTGTCTTATTCCATTCTCCCCTACACCTGTCTCTGACATATTGATCTTTCCTTTTAAGAATGTCCTTCTTCTTTTCTGCCTCTGTCTACTGAAATTTCACCTTCTGTCTCACCCTTCGCCTTCTTTTTATTTTTCAGCTACCTATCAACTTTCCATTTCCTTCTCTCAACCCCAAGCTCTCCCATTTCCTATCTCAATCTTTCCATGGCCTCTTATTCCTTTTTCTCTTTCATGTACTCTCCACTACCACTTTTCTATTCTCTGTATTCACCATCCTCTTCTCTCCTTGTCACCTCCACCACCCAGCCTCTCTTACATGGTTCTACCATTGCCAACATCAGCCCTCCCTCTCCCATCCTCCACATTTGTAACACAGCATCTCCTTCCTCTTTCTTTCCCCATCTTTGCAGCCTGACATCTCCATGTTCCTTCCCACTGTCTACTCCCAACATCTTCTTGGCCCATTCCTCTTCACTCTTCCTTTCCTTCCCTGTGGTCTAGCATCTCTTCTTCTCTCTCCCCCTCCATGGTTCTCCTCTCTTTCCTGCAGTCCTTCTCCTCTTCCTCCCCCCATACAGTGGCTTAGTAAGGAGGGGGCATGGGGCAATCCA
The DNA here is from genome assembly GCF_902459505.1 of Geotrypetes seraphini. Lineage (NCBI taxonomy): Eukaryota > Metazoa > Chordata > Amphibia > Gymnophiona > Dermophiidae > Geotrypetes > Geotrypetes seraphini. Next base: position 182,791,450 of record NC_047084.1, on the reverse strand, counting down.
CCGTGGGTGTTGTCTTGGTGGGGGCGCCGACACCCGTCCTTCTCTCCAACTTCCCCCCCCCCCCACTACCACACTCGTACACCCCTTTCCTTCCCTTGAACCTCTTTAACATTCCTGGCATGAGCAGCAACTCAACATGCTGCTTGCACTAGCATCGGCTCTTCCTCTGACATAATTTCCTGGACCCACGCTAAGTGACATCAGAGGAAAAGCCGATGCTGATGCGAGCAGCAGCTTGTGGTTGTTGCTCCCACCGGGAACATTAAAGAGACATGGGGAAGGGAAGGGGCATGCGGATGCGGCAGGAGGGGGCTGGGAAGGAGTGAATGGGGATGGGGTCAGATAAGAGAGCAGGGGAGGGACGCCTCTCACCCTCGCTACGCCACTGCCCCCATAATCTATTGTATCTCTTTCTCTCCCTCCCTCCCTTCCACTGCTGAGCATCTGTCCCTCCCTTCTTCCCTGTCTCATATTTGCCTTTCCTGCCTGGTTGTAGCTGATTTCCAAGCGCCTAATATGTTATGGCCTTTTCACTCTGTGTTTATGAAGTACTTTGCAAATCTTTTGACCTAGCTTTTGAAAAAATATCTTTCGATCAATTATTGGTTCCCAAATATTGCGAACAATAACTTTTTTCAGATTTAGAGTGAAATGTATGGGGGTGGTTGGCCGATTGGATTTAGGGTTCATTAGAAAAGAAAGTGCTTCAGAGGGCAAAAATGAATTTTTACATGCTGTGATTTTATACCCTATGGGATACCTATTTAAATACACTAGGTAACTAGTAGACATTTCACTTGCAAACTTTTATCATCCTTTACAAACTAGAGAATTAGTCCTTAGAAACAGAATGCTATAAAGCCTGTCCAAACCAGTGGCACCCCTCCCCCGCCTTCTTCTCTGCCACCCACCTCCTGCCATGTACGTTGCTTCCCTTCCCCCATATCTTTGTAACGTTCCTAGTGCAAGCTGCTACCCCCAAGCTGCTATCATGCCAGCGTCAACTCTTCCTCTGATGTCACTTCCTAGGCAACGGTCCAAGAAGTTTCTATGTTACATCAGAGGAAGACCCGAGTCTGATGTGACTGCAGGTTAGGGGTTGCTGCTCGCACCAGGAACATTACAGAGGTATGGGGGGAAGGGAAGCGGCATGCCTGGGCCCTCACCAAGATGGCGTCTGGGGTGGACCCCCCTCACCACCACCACCACCTTACTTCGCCACTGGTCCAAACACTTAGGCCCTCTTTTACTAAGGTGCGCTAATCAATTAGCGTGTACTAAATGCTAATGTGTCTATGGACACGATAGCGTTTAGCATGCGCTAATCGGTTAACACACCTTAGTAAAAGAGGGGGTAGCTTTCAATGATTAAACATAATCCGTCTGACATTCAGCGCTATTTAACCAACCAGGAACGACTCCTGGCTGGTTACATAGCACTTAACTGGCTCAGTGCTAATATTCAGCACAAGATGGCTGCTAAATAGGAGCACTTAGCAGCCAGTCCGGTCACCAACTATGTAATGTGTCATAGCCAGTTAGCACCATATTCATTGTCTGACTGGTTAAGCTGAGCAGCCAGATAGCTCCACAAAAATAGCATAAATAGTACTTAGCGGGCCAGCTTAACCGGCTGTGATTTTAGTGGCCACAAAAAAAAACCTGGAAATTCAATGCCAGTCACCAAATACGGCCCAGCATTGAATTTCTGGGTTCACCACTGACCACAGGAGGTAGACTGCCTCTCACAGTGTAAATATTGTGCCTAATATTACCCGACTGGAACGAAGGGTAATATTAGGGTAATTTTTCAGATTATGGGGAACCACAAGTACAAGGGGGCACTCGGAGAAATTAAAAGGGGACAGGTTTAGAACAAATGCCAGAAAGTTCTTTATCACCCAGAGGATGGTGGATACATGGAACGCGCTTCCGGAGGCTGTGATAGGCCGGAGCACGTTACAAGGCTTCAAAGAAGGTTTGGAAAGGTTCCTAGAGGAGAAAGGAATTGAGGGGTACAGAGAGTAGAAGTAGGTTATAGGGATAGTCTGGGACCACTGCTCAGGCAATGGGCCTGATGGGCCGCCACGGGAGCGGACCGCTGGGCGAGATGGACCTCTGATCTGCCTCAGCGGAGGCAACTTCTTATGTTCTTATGTTCTTATCCTGCATCTCTGAGGCCAAATGTTTACAAATGGGTTATTTTTGTGGATACAATATAACTAAAAATGATAGCAGGCCTTTAAAATATTTTTGTATAGATTTGTGTTTCTCCATTCTAGGATTTAGCTAGTAATACATTTCCTTTTCTTGTGTGTTTACTTTTGTGCAGATTTGGATTTTGAGAAATTATATATCATTTTGTAAACTTTTAGAACTTTTCTTTTAAAGACATTTTTCGCATGTTAACTTACATTGTAATATTTCTTGTAATTCCCAGTGTGGTTTCTTAAAATTGGAATCCATACTGAACCATGAGGTAGATGCGGAATATAAGAACATCTTATATGTGTATTTGCAATGGCATATCATGACTATAATGGACCTCCCTCCTTAGCCAAGATTTGTAGAATATGGATCTCAGTCTCTCAGATTTACTACTAACTCTTGTCATAGTGTTTTCATCATGCCAAGAGCTTTCTTACATTTTTTGTGAGCATTTTGGGCCTGATTCTATAAACGGCACCTAACTTGTAGGCCTAGGTCAACGCATATGTCAATCAATCATGTGGCGCCATTTATAGAATCACAGCTAGTAGGCTTAGACATCACTAGACATCTTAGTGGTAGGAGAGGTAGGGTTTTCCTGGCCTAATTTATTGGCTCCTATTACAGACAACTAGCAATGCCTAAGTCAACCACATCTATTTTCCACCCCTAACCACACCTACTTTTCAGGTAATAATAATAATTTATTTTTATATACTGCCATATCTGAAAGTTCTAGGTGGTTCACAACAATTAAGCATAGTACAAACAATGCAAATCATTTGAGATTCGGCAAGTTATATGCATACAATATAGGGAGAAATACATACAATATAAAAAAGATACAAGCAATTTTAAAATAGAATTTTTAAAAAATGGAATAAAAAATGTTAAAATAATAAAAATGCATTAAGAACCCGATCTGTTGAATAACTGAGTTTTTATCTGTTTTCTAAAATCAAGATAAGAGGAGGCTTCTAACACAGTATTGGCAAGCCATAAATTCAGTTTGGCCGCCTGAAAAGAAAAGGTTCTTTCAAGGAACCTTTTGTAATGACATAATTTTATTGAGGGATATGCAAACAAGTGTATTCTTCGAGAGCTCTTGTTAGTGTAACCCAATGTAAAATGAGGGATAAGATAACCCGGTAGCATGCCAAATACTGTTTTGTAGCAAATGCATGAGAACTTAAACAAAACTCTGGATTCCGATGACAGCCCATGGAGCTTTTGATAAAAGGGGGTAACGTTCCCTTTTTTTAGGCTGAAAATAAGGTGGACAGCCGTATTCTGAACCACCCTCAATTTTTTGAGGATTTTCTTGAAAGCGCCCAAATATAAGATGTTACAGTAATCAAGAATACTCAGAATGGAAGATTGAACTAACAGACGAAAAGAGGCTTCGTCATAGTACTTCTTAATGGTGTGGAGTTTCCAGAGCACCGAGATACTTTTCTTAAATACTAAATCAGAATGTTTTTCCAATGTGAGATGTTTATCCAAAGTTACTCCCAGTATTTTTAAGGATTGTTCAATATTATAATCCATCCTATTCACATGTATCATAGTTTCCTTGATTTTATCATTAGGAGCTGCTAGGAAAAATTTAATTTTTTCTGTATTTAATTTTAATTTGAAAGCAGACATCCAAAGTTTGACCTGATTTAAAATGATTGATAGAGAATTTATGAACTCAGATGAAAAACAAATTAGTGGAATGACTATAGTAATGTCATCCGCTTAGATGTAAAATTTGAGCTTTAGGCTCTGCAAGAAATTGCCAGTGGGTTGAGGGTGGGGTTTTGGGGGTGGGGGGTGTTGGGATGGAGCGGTTGGGGGGTTGTGTCTAGTATGGATTTGGAGGGCTCCAGGCTATCAGAGTACAGGCCTGGACTCTCGCTGATATCTGAGATTTCTAGTTGGGTGTTACCTTGTTAATCTGTATTGTGGCATTGTACTGAGAAAATAATTGTGTTCTCTCTGTTCTGTGTATATCTTTCATGTTGGTGAATAAAAAAGTTTATACTAAAAAATAGATGTTGAACAAGGTGGGGGACAAAAGGGAGCCCTGAGGAACTCCACAGGAATTATCCCAACCATAGGAGAGAATATCATCCTTAAACACCTGATAGGATCTTTTTCCCAGGAACTCACTGAACCAATTCAGGACATTTACCCGAGATTCCAAGCAATCCAGAAGAATGATATGATCAACCAGACCAAATGCACTACTCAGATCAAGTTGCAGAATCAAAGCACTTGAACCTTGGCTGAAAAGTAAGTGCAGATAGTCAAACAGTGACGCTATGACTGTTCGGTACTGTAATCTGACCGAAAACCTGATTGGTTGTCATGCAAAATGTTATATTTTTCCAAGTATGTAGTTAGTTCAGCATTTGCCACACCCTCCAATAATTTGGCGGTCAAGGGGATACTAGCAATAGGTCTAAAATTAGATGCACTATTAGTTGGTTCTTTAGCATTTTTTTTTAATTGGTGTGATCACAATATGACCTTGTTCCACTGGAAATTTTCCTAAGGATAATAAAGAATTGACTCAAGTCAGCAATTTAGCCTTAAAATTAACCAGGGCGGTTTTCATAACATTTGGAGGACAGGTGTTAAGTAGGCATCACTAGGTGCATTGCGGTATTTCACTCAAAACTTAAATTAATTGATTTTTTTTAACTGTTTTTTTAATGACATGGTTTACCACACAAATTAAACCAAGTAAAAAGAAATACCATATTTTTTGCTCCATAAGATGCAAAGTTTTCGCCCCAAAACTTGGGTGGAAATAAGGGTGCATCTTATGAAGCGAATATCACCCCCGGATACCTTTTTTAATTCCAGCGCTGTATCGGCAGGAGTTTTCTGCGTTCCTGCCCTTCCCTCTGCTGGACGGCTGGCTCCTGATCTCTTGTGGCAGAGCGACACACAAGGCAGACGTGAGCTTTTCGCGTGCTTGCTTGGTCCCGCACTGCTCCCTGAATGGCTGCCATCAGTTCTCATGGGGACCAACAGCAGCCATTCAGGGAGCATCGCAGGACCAGGCAGGCACGCAAAAAAGCTCACGCCTGCCTTGTGCACTGCTCTGCCACTACCGCAAGAGATCAGGAGGCAGCCGTCCAGCAGAGGGAAGAGCAGGAGCGGGGAAAGCTCCTGCCGATACAGCGCTGGAATTAAAAAAAGGTACCGGGGGGGCCCTACCTGCTGATATAGCGCTGGAATTTAAACAAGGTACGGGGGGGTGCCTGTGCCTGTATGCGCCTGCCTGTCTGCCCCTAGGCCGGCCTGCCCTGTGCCCTGTCCCGGCCTGTCACTAGAACTGCCCTGTCCCAGCCTACCACTAGACCACCAGAGGGAGGACAGGGTACAGGGCAGGGCAGTGGGACAGGGTACACCATTTGATTCAGAAATTTTTTCCTTGGTTTTTCCACCTCTACAGGTAGGTGCGTCTTATGGTCAGGTGCGTCTTATAGAGCGAAAAATACGGTGGAATGTAGGGCCGGATTCTCTAATATCACTGGTAAAATCCAATAAGCCGCTGTCACGGCCGTAAATGTAATGATTTAAAAAAGAACAGTCATTCTTGAAAAACCGCACATGCAAATGAGGTTTGCAGAGGGTCGCCAAATTTACATGAGATGAGTTGCTAGTGATAGCGATTGTCACATGCACAAAATAGTCCATGGAAAGAGGTGCAAATGTGTGCATGTGCCGGGAAAAAGCTACACTGTAAGCATGCATCTCATGGGCATGCCTTATTAGAGCACAATATATGCACACATCATAGGCACATGTCACATGTAGCTGTTGTGTCAATCATAGGTGTGTCAGCGCTTTTGGATGAAGGAGAAAGGAGGTGCAAGCATCGGTTTTTCAACATGAGCGCATAAGACGTGCCTTTAGTACATGCCCAAGATGCTGTTGAGATGTTTTTCCTCCCAAACTATTATACAACTATGCTACTATAATTTACGCGAACGGTGTATTTTTTAAAAAAAGTTTTATCATGAGCCACATCCAGAAACACATTTCTCAGACATGCTTTTCACAGTACTGGCACCTCCAGACCAGCCAGTAAATTTTGGTCATCAAAGCCGGCGCCGCACTTGGAAAATCACCCGGCAATGATGGAGAATTGCTCGGAGTGCTCATTTAAATATTAATGAGTCAGTTTTACTACCATTTTAATATTTATGACCTCATTGTAATACATTTACATGGCAGAGTCAGAAGCTTGGAAAAAAACACTATGAGCCGGTCTGATAATCGCACGGTAAAATACTGCCACACTAAACCGGTTAGAGACCTTAGGAAATTGGGAGACTGGGTCTAGCTGGAGCTGGTTTAGCAACCATCATTAAAGGCACGGTCAGTTTTGAGAATCTGGCCCTCAGTTTGGTGTCGCTCACCTAGGCACAATTAATAGAATTTCCCCCTTTTTGTGTACCCTCTCTTGTCAAACTGCTACTACTATTATTTCTAGAGCACTACCAGACATATGCAGCGCTGTAGAGTCACAAAGAAAACAGTCCCTGCTCTAAAGAGCTTACAATCTAAGCAGATAAACAGAATGTCACGAATACAGTTAAGGGGAATGGTTAATCAGCTGGCTGGGTTGGTGGGCAGTGGGGAGTAGAGGTGGGTTTTCAGTCTGCTTTTAAACAAGGGAAGGGTTTGTGGCATAATGGCAGCCATTTTAACTTCAGAAGTCCATCGAACAGCTTTTGGTCCTCTTAACCTTTTACTTGTTTATGTGGTTTATCTCCAGCTGCAGTAGGTCAATGAATACATTTCCTTTGGCCCTATTGATGCACCAGGGTGTTTCCTCCTAACGTGTTCCAGTATTGTTAGCATCTCCTTAGCCCTCGTGTACAGATGAGCGGCTTTTTATCCTCCTTTGCCCTTCCTACAATATGTCACTTTGCCCGAGCTTTGGTATAGATCTTATACAGCGTGGTCAGGATTTGAAGGTATTCAAAACACTTAGGAAGAAACCTTTATTCTCTTGCTCTCAGAGGTACACAGCAATTCACCAGCTTGCTGATGAAATCTATGCTGTATTCCCAGTTGACCCTCCCCCCCTCTTCATCTCTGCCATAAGTTGTAAACCATGTTTCATTGAATTATTTCTGATGAAACAAAACCATATTTCTCGTTTTGACTCTTCTTTTAAGTATGTGTACTGTATATACTATTGTCCTTCCTCATGACAGTTTAATTTCTTGGCAATAGCCTTAATTTGTTGAACTTCCGCTGTTTCTTTCATCTAAATAGCTCAAAAAGGACACACTACAAGGTTTGATTTACTAAGGTTTTTTGTGCCTATCTGTAGTTTTAGAGAATATTTTTTTTAATAAATTCAGCCTTAAACAGCACAAGTACATTTTATTTTTAAGAAAGATATGTTTATTGAGGAATCAGGGAACAGGCAATTGTTTCTTATTGCCTGTTCCCTAATTCCTCAATAAAAATTAAAAAAATTTTAAAAAAAAGATAATAATAATAACTTTATTCTTCTATACCGCCATACTTCTAGGTAGTTCACATCGAAGAGGGCTGGACAATCAGCTGTGTTTAGTTTGAAACATTTTTTCACCCTAGATTTCCATTTCTCTATTCATGTCTATATAATTTATTTATTTTTAAATGTTCTATTCTGCTTGGAACCTAAGCAGATTACAATATTCACATACACAATTTAAATCATTATAACAACAAGACACAGCAACTTTCACAGATCTGAAAACCTAAATCAAGAAACAGCGCTTTCCGGAAAGAAATTAAGACCGCTCACAGAGATTTATTACCTAGTTAGACAACTCCCTCCTTTTGTAAAGCAAATACTCATCATGTTGATACTGTGTATTCTCTCTAATTGTACCTGTATTCCCTGAATGTTCAGTGACTTCCTCCAACTGTATTCTGAAATTTGCTGGCTATCCAGCCCCCTTCACTGTAACATGTTAATATTACATTGTAACATACAAATATTATAATTCTTACTATTCTGTACTCTATAACCACTGACTGCTCAGTGACATCTTTCCCTATTTGTACACTGTAATTTGCTGATTGTACAGCTCTCTTCACTGTGAACCGCCTAGATGTCGCAAGATTATGGCGGTATAGAAAAAATAAAGTTATTATTATTATTATATAGCACAGCTTCAAATATGCTCTAACAAATAAATGAGTTTTAAAAGTTTCCTAAAAGATTTCAAATCTTGACAACATCTTATTGTACATGTAATTCATTCCATAGTTGTGGACCAGCCACAGAGATTGCTGTCCTCCATGTGCATCTTGTACATGCTCGAGTGTTAAATTTATTGTAGACTCTGAACGCAGGGATCGAGATGGTAAGTACTTTTCAGTGCTTGCACTAAATACCATGGTGCCTTCCCATATAATACCTGATGTATAATTGTCAGAATTTCATATTATATATGGATGTGACAGGCAACCATTGTAGCTGTTTCAACATTGGCGAACTGTGTTGAGCGAGATACTCCACTAATCATCCTAGTAGCTGTGTTCTGCACTACTTCTAAGGCATGTATTTTGGATTTAGTCATCCCTTAAAACAGAGTGTTGCAAAAATCTAATTTAGAGATCACAAGACTCTGTACTACTATCTGAAAATCCCCGGGACCGGATGGCATCCATCCAAAGGTAATCAAGGAACTGAAAGGGACTATAGCTGAACTGCTTCAACTAATACCCAATCTGTCGATCAAATCAGGAAGGATTCCGGAAGACTGGAAAGTGGCAAATGTTACGCCGATCTTCAAGAAAGGTTTGAGGGGAGATCCGGGAAACTATAGACCGGTGAGTCTAACCTCGGTACCGGGAAAGATGGTAGAAGTGCTGATAAAGGACCGCATCATTGATCACCTTAACGGATACGATCTGATGAGGACCAGCCAGCACGGCTTCAGCAAAGGAAGATCTTGCTTGACAAACTTGCTGCACTTCTTCGAGGGAGTAAACAGGCAGATAGACAAGGGTGAACCGGTAGACATTGTATATCAGGATTTTCAGAAGACGTTCGACAAGGTTCCGCATGAATGACTACTTCGAAAAATTGTAAGCCAAGGAATTGAGGGTGAAATACTCATGTGAATTAAAAACTGGCTGGCAGATAGGAAACAGAGAGTGGATGTAAATGGACAATAATCGGACTGGAAAAGCATCACGAGTGGAGTTCCACAGAGTTCGGTGCTTGGACCCGTGCTCTTCAACATATTTATAAATGTCCTGGAAATTGGTATGATGAGTGAGTTGATTAAATTTGCAGACAATATGAAGTTATTCAGAGTAGTGAAGACGCAGGAGGATTGTGAAGACCTGCAACGTGACATAAACACGCTCGAGAAATGGGTCACGACATGGCAAATGAGGTTTAACGTGGATAAGTGTAAGGTGATGCATGTCGGTAACAAAAATCTTATACGCAAATATAGGATGTCTGGTGCAGTACTTGGAGAGACCCCCCAGGAAAGAGACTTGGGAGTACTGGTTGACAAGTCGATAAAGCCATCCGCGCAATGCACGGTAGTGATGAAAAGGGCAAACAGAATGCTGGGAATGATTAAGAAGGGGATCACGAATAGATCGGGGAAGGATATCATGCCGCTGTACTGGGCCATGGTACGCCCTCACCTGGAATACTGTATCCAGCACTGGTCGCCAAACATGAAGAAGAACACAGTACTACTGGAAAGGGTCCAGAGAAGAGTGACTAAAATGGTTAAGGGGCTGGAGGAGTTGCCGTACAGTGAGAGATTAGAGAAACTGGGCCTCTTCTCCCTTGAAAAGAGTGGACTGAGAGGGGACATGATCGAAACATTCAAGATAATGAAGGGAATAGACTTAGTAGATAAAGACAGGTTGTTCACCCTCTCCAAGGTAGAGAGAACGAGGGACCTCTCTAAAGTTAAAAGGGGATAGATTCTGTACAAACGAAAGGAAGTTCTTCTTCACCCAGAGAGTGGTAGAAAACTGGAACGCTCTTCCGGAGGCTGTTATAGGGGAAAACACCCTCTAGGGATTCAAGATAAAGTTAGACAATTTCCTGCTGAACCAATCTCAGCATTAGGCTAACTGATATTGTACTGTTCAGTGTAGCTAAGTTTCACTGAGAAAACCCCTTTTCCTTACAATCATAATTGGGCTCTATCTTTTCACAGGAACAGAACAGAAGGATGTGTTTGGAAAACAAGGTTCTACACATCATCAGTGAACTCAGATTATCTGATTTCTTATACACCAAATTTGACATCCTGAGACTGAGCTTAATTGCTCATGTTTCCAAATGGTGTCTTGCAGGCTGGTGATATAAACATTTGCTGGTCTAATGAGGCAGTAAACATTATTTTTAAGACTCCAGTTTATATTACATCACAGGAGCCAACTTTTCAAAATGATTGGGAGTGCTGAACCAAAAGGAAATCACCTCTCCCCTGGACACTGTCAAGGAGTTTGTTCAATATTGGAGGTGCTTAAGCACCCACAACACCAAGAGCCGGCTCCTATGTTATTACATAATATCACTTTGATCGTGGAAACAGTGATACATGCTCATTAATTGGTGATACTAAGTAAGTGTGTGAATTATCACAAATAAATTTCACCCTACATATCCCAGTCCCGTTCCAAAATGTTAATTATTGTGGGAAAATTTTTAATTGCCTCAGTGGTAAAGTAGGGTTAAGTGGGATAATATATTTGGCACAGTATAATGCCTTTCTGTGGTACAACCAAAGGGATCCTTTTACAAAACTGCAGCTTAAAAGAGCTTACCACGGGGTGTGCTGAAGCATACTGCATTAAGATTCAAATATTTATATTTTTTTGCTGAGGGAGCATGTCTGGGACAGAGAGTAGGTACGTCTATGCTAATCAGGGCTGCAAGGAGGTGGGCAGGGGGCAAGATTGCCCTGGGCCTGGCCTCTGAGAGGGAGTCTGGCAATGGCAGGTCAGATGAGATCCAGCGTCTTTTCCTCCCCACCCCCTTATATCAACCTCTACTTATCTGGAGTCGCTGAATGGCAGGCAGCATCGATTGAGGAAGACTGCTCTGCCAGCCACGGATCCTTCTTTCTGCCACATCCTGCCACCTATGAAATAACTTCCTGTTTCCACATAGGCAAAACGTGGCAAGAAGAAGGATCCGTGGCCCCAAGGAGCAGTCCCTCTTGATTGCTGCTGCCTGCCATTGAATTATTCCAGACAAGTAGATGCTGGGGGGGGGGGAGGGTAGTAGGCTGGGAGGGTGGCAGGAATGGTCCCTTTAAAAATGTAAACAAAGAAGAAACTGCAGACGTGATGTACAAGGCTCAAAGTCTTTAAATGGTAAAAATACAATGCAGAAATACAAATAAAGGATTTTATATATGAAGAGACAGGACCCAACACGGTCCGTGTTTCGGAAAATACACCTTCCTCGGGGGTCTGGGATGTTATGATACATACACGTAGAGAACCTTATAAAAATTTTAGAAAACAGCAACATAGGTAATTCCATTACATTACATTAGAGATTTCTATTCCGTCATTGCCTTGCGGTTCAAGTGAACGATAATCCATGAAAGACAGGCGACGAAGTGCTCCTGTCCTGCTGCAACTGAGGAAGGAGTGTTTTCCGAAACACGGACCTTGTCGGATCCTGTCTCTTCATATATGAAATCCTTTATTTTAATTGCTACATTGTATTTTTACCAATTAAAGACTTTGAGCCTTGTACATCACATCTGCAGTTTCTTCCTTGTTTTCATCGTTTGACTCTCTGCTGAAGATCTGTTGGATCGTTCTTTTGTTTTCCCCTAAACAATGTCACAGGTCTGGCTTTGTCTTTCAGTGGCTCTGATGCTATTCAGTTAGTGCCTCAGCATTGCTATATGCTAGCTGATTGGCACATGCACCCTTACCACCTACAAAATAGGTGATGTTAAGGACCCATGGGCTAATGGCATGGTGGGGGCAGAATTAAGTTCGTGTTGAAGTGGGTTCTCTGAGGCAGCATGGCGAAACGCGTCAGAACCCGTTGAATCCCTGCATTAAAAGCTAAGTCTGTTTTGAAGTTCAGCATTTAAAAAGGCAAAAAGTTTTTTAAAAAGTTTTTTTAAAAAAGCAAAAAAAGTGAGAGAGTGTTATACTTAAAGATACTACAGGGACCAGTACAATGATTGAGAATTGAGCCGTATCAGTAGTGGACTAAAATTTTGCTTCACCCAGCGGGTCTCATAAGCTAAAAACGGTTCTCTGAGCACTGAGAAGTGTTAGAAGGTGTGTGTTATAATCACTTGTGTGCACATTAGTTCATATCTGTTAACATTAGTGTGTGGCCATTTATGCCAAAAATAGAACATGGGTTATTTTAATGCAATGCTAAAAATGATCTGACAGCATTGGCTACTTTTTATCACTGCTTTGTTAAAAGGCCTAAAGTAATTTACGTATTATAATAGTAGTCTTTCAACATGGAAGTTAGAAAGCATACTGGATGCACAACTCTCAAACAAAAAGAGATATTTCAGACATATGGGCAAGTAACTATACCTGACAGAAGTACACAGCTGTCCATGAGAGTTTACCTGGATCCTTTTCACCACAGCAACATCAAAAAAATCAATAGATGGTGCGATATGAACATTCAAGACCATCTGGGTCCCTTTTTCACCTGAACACTGTCTAGGACAGGGGTAGGCAATTCCGGTCCTCGAGAGCCGGAGCCAGGTCAGGTTTTTAGGATATCCACAATGAATATGCATGAGATAGATCTGCATCTCAAGGAGGCAGTGCATGCAAATCCATCTCATACATATTCATTGTGGATATCCTGAAAACCTGACCTGGCTCCGGCTCTCGAGGACCGGAATTGCCTACCCCCGGTCTAGGACAACAGTCCAGGTGGCCATAACATTCAAGTGCTGTTACATCTCATGATTATTGTCAGCTGGTCCCATGCAAAGAATTACACACATGCATTAACATTTTAAAGTGACAGAATTTATGATACGTGATTTTTTTTCCCCCATCAACAAGCAGTATTGAGTTAGGAACAACTTTTCCAGAGCTCAGAACTGATCTTTTTTTTTTTTTTTTTTTTTTTACTGCAGCACTTCTCAACTCTCTCCTGAAGTCACAACTAGCCAGTCAGGTTTTCAGGATTACTACTACTATTTAACATTTCTATAGCGCTAAAAGGCATATGAAGTGCTGTACATTTGACATGTAATAGATAGTTCCTTCTCAGAAGAGCTTACAATCTAATTTGGACAGGACAGGATATATAACGGAAGAGGAGTTTCTTGCAGACTGAATGATAGGAAGGACATAGGTAGCCCGCCTGCATCGGTAGGATTTTATTTTTTTTTTTATATAGAAAACATGCGTCCCGATGTTTTTATAGAAAACGTGAGTCCCGATCTGGTTAAGCAGCAGTTGGCTGCCTACAATCAGGATGCCGTTTATAGAATCCGGGCCTCAATGTGAACAAATGGAAAATAATGCATATGGGAAAGAGGAACTCAAACTATGGCTACGTGATGCAGAGTTTCACATTAGGAGTCACTGGCCAGGAAAAGGATCTAAGTGTCATTGTTGAGGATATGTTGAAACCTTCAGCTCGATGTGCAGTGGCGGAGAAGAAAGCAAATAGAATGTTAGGAATTATCAGGACAGGAATTTTCAGGAAAAAAAGAGAAAATATTATATTGCCTTTGTATTGTTCTATGGTACGGCCACACCTTAAGAGAGAAAGAAATGTTGGACTGGTGGAAAGAAGGGCATGTGCATTTCTGGTCACCGTATCACAAATAAAGATATAGTGGTATTAGAAAAGGTACAGAGAAGGGCAATGAAAATTTTTTTTTAAATTCTTTATTCATTTTCAAACTTACAATAAATGTGACATATGTTCAAACAAATTAATAATAAATACATCACTTAATAATCATCATTGGTACAAAACATAAACTCTTATCACCCCCCCCCCTTCCCACCCTTTCCTACCATATAATCAAATATCTTATAGAATATGTAATAGTAAAATAACCCCCCCTTCCCCCCTCACTATTGAACTTGTAAATTTAAGGGAAACAATTTCATCTAAACAGTACAATATTTTGTTAATGGCTCCCACACATCTTGAAATTTCCTGAAACATCCCCGCTGTATTGCAATAAATCTCTCCATTTTATAAACATGACATAAAGAATTACACCAGAAATTATAATTTAATCTACTCCAATCTTTCCAATTATATGTAATTTGTTGAATTGCAACACCAGTCATTATTAGTAATAATTTATTATTATTTGTAGAAATCTGACTTTTTGCTCTCATTGCCATATTAAATAGCACAGTATCATATGATAATGCCACTGGGTTATCTAATAAACAATTAATTTGGTCCCACATTGATTTCCAGAAATTCATAATAAATGGTCTAAAGTCCCTGCTTGTAGATGACAGTGCCAACATTTATTAGACATAGAGCTATCCAATTTTTGTAACCGAACAGGGGTCCATAACGCTCTATGTAACAGAAAAAAACAAGTTTGTCTCATAGATGCCGACACTGTACATCTCATCCTCCAAGACCAAATTCGTGGCCATTGAGATGCAGTAATTTGATGCTTAATCTCAATGCTCCAAATGTCTCTTAGACCAGTGTTTAATTTCTTTTTAATAAGTCCATTTAATAATTTATACCACTGGGCGACCTGGTGATCCAAGAAGTCTGCCTGAAAACATAGGAACTCCATACTATATTGATTATTAAGGTTTTTCCAGTCAGGTAACCCCCACCTGAATGGCATGCTTCAGTTGCAACCATCCAAAACTTTCTGATTTATTAAGTCCATATTTATGTTGCACTGTGAAAATTCAAGCATATTAGAAATAACATTATCTAATATACTTATTCCTGCTATCATCCAATGCTTCCAGCCAAGCCTTTCTCCGCCAATTTGAATCTTGGAGTTCACCCCTATAGATTGATTTGTAGATTTGTAAATTGGAATAGTTGTTAAATTGCTTACATAACACAATGTTTTCCATGTATCAGCTAATATTCTGTTCTCTTTACTGTAACTAGGCATTTTGATACTGAGCACATGGCAAAGGCACAATGGAGACATGAATTGCCATTCTAACCACAACCATTCTGGGAGTTTTTCCATGAGCTCTGGGAGGACCCAATACATACCCTGGCGCAAAATATAGGCTTGATGATACCTATAAAAATTGGGAAAATTTACCCCTCCCTCTGAAATTGGTCTTTGTAAAGATACCAAGGCCACTCTAGGAGTTTTACCCAGCCAAATAAATTTTAATAATAATAATAATAACTTTATTCTTATATACCGCCAACAATCTTGCGACTTTTAGGCGGTTTACAACGAAGAGAAACTGTACAGACAGCGACTTACAGAGTATAGCTGAGAACATCTGATAGTAACAACAGTGATAATAATAGCAACAGTTTATATGGTCCACCGGTATGTGGTCCACCGACGCAGCTCGGTGGACCACATACCGCCAAGAATCGACCCTGCTCAGCCGGACACCCCTCCCTAACCAGCAGGAACCCAACCGCGAAGCACTTGCGGGAAGACACCAGCACAGGCAGCCTCCGATACCAGCCCACCGACCACAGAACCTGCCCAGACCACTACAGTCACAGCCCCAGCACTCCAACAAAGACTCAACCGTCTCAACCCAAAAAGGAACTCCTTCCCAGACAGATCCAACAGCATCGACTCCGGGTCTCGTGGATAGAACCCTGATACCCCCAATCCGGATACGTTTTACTGTTACAAAAAACTCTAATGTATAACCCTGCCGGACCTATACAGATCATAGCACCACTGTATTGAAACCACATTGTTTATCCTTGTTACATTGCTTAACCTTCAGGACAGCTTACAGGAATATACCAAACCGCCCTCTGACCCACCAATCTAGAAACCCCAACTTCCGTTTTTTCCCCCCTTGCACTAATCCTGTCCTCAATCACAGGAAACACCCCAACGTCTCCAACCACAGCTGGGACGAGCCCCTCACAATGGCCAAGCCAAATACACAACAATGCGTAGCTCTACTTACACTCCTCTTGTTCTCTTCCAGGCTCTGCAACGCAGACAACTCCAATGCATCCCCCATTCCCATCCACATCACGCTGCACCGATCGGTAAAACCCAGAACCACTACATACACTCTCCACACCACACAAGACCACCCACACGCCCACTTGCCCAACAACCCCCCCCACCACTACAAACCGACCAAGTCCCACCCAAAAAAACTAAGAACCCTAAAAAAACTGGCGTACTCCCACTACTCCCCACCCAATCACACCAACCACCAGTCCCTGCAGGGCTTTTACCTGAATATCAGATCTATGAGGAATAAATCCACACTAATCAAAGACTGGCTAACTGAAAACAACCCTGACTTTGTCCTTCTCACAGAAACCTGGTTGCTTTCAGACAAAGACATCATTATTAAAGATTGTCTACCACCAAAATTCAAGATACTCTCTCTAGCCAGAACATGGGGAAGAGGAGGAGGACTAGCAATAATCTTCCGAGACCATCTCAATGCTTCCGTTCTTAACACAACCTCTTCACCTAATTCCGAAATGCTAACCATCGCCCTAGCATCAACATCTCTGCCCTCCTCACTAACCATCACTCTATTTTACATACCCCCCAAAAAATGGACCACGACCAAAGACGACTTTGCTGAATTACTTCTTACCAATTCTCTAACAAGCCCATACAACCTACTGTGTGGGGACATCAACATACACCTCGAGCAAACTGACCAACCTGAAACCGCGGACTTCTGGTCACTGCTCTCACAACTAGGCTTTGACAAACACCCCCCGATCAAAACCCACCAAAGAGGACATCAGTTAGACCTGGTAACTCTATCCTCCAAGGAACAGACCAATCCCACTTTTTATTGGAAACAAGGCAACTGGTCAGACTCCCTTTGGTCCGATCACCGCCTATGTAGCTTCACCATTGGATGCCAACTTAAACCCCCTAAAAGCGAAAAAACAAGAACAGTCAAAACCCACAATACCAGAGGAAAGATTGACCCAATGGAATTCTGGTCCCACTTCGAAATCAACACCAATCCAATAGAAGATACGGAACAAATCATGACCTCCTGGATACAAGATAGTACCAATATACTAAACGAGATTGCCCCCAAAAAAACCCGCAGAATAAGAACCCCCAACCAAGAAGGCTGGTTCGATTCTGAACTGCTGCAATGCAAGAAGGACCTCAGAAAAGCCGAAAGATCATGGCAAAAAACCGGAACGCTAGAACACAGACTGGCATGGAGACAAAAATTAAAACAGTACAAAACCCTCACTAGTGAAAAAAGAAAAAAATTCTACTCCAACAAAATCGGTAATCCTAAAACCAATAGCAATAACCTCTTCAGATTGGTCAATGATCTTTACAACATAGAAACCTACACAAACCTACACGAAGAAGCCACCTTAACCGCCAACACCCTGGCTGACTTCTTCAATACCAAGATCCAAAAAATAAGAACAACTCTACCAGCCAGCCCCAACCCCCTCGAGCTCTTCCCCATCCTCACAGACATGAATCCACCAAACCCAGACCCGGGAGCCAAAGTCGACCTTAGTTGGAAACAGTTCGCAGTAACCGATTGGCAAACCTTCAATACTTACTACAACAAGTATACTCACTCCTACTGCCATCTGGACACATGCCCACCAAAAATCATGAGAACGGCCCCCCCCCCCATTTTAAAGCAAAAATGATGACATGGGTTAATTACCTATTATCCAAAGGTAACTTCCCATCGGAGCAGGGTCAAATAATGATCACCCCAATTTTAAAAAATGAGAAAGAACCACCAAACTCCCCTTCTAATTATAGGCCGATCGCCAGTATCCCCCTATTTACCAAAATAGCGGAAGGGCTGGTAAAAGCGGAACTTTCCGCATACCTTGAAAAATTCAACATTCTAAGTGACAACCAATCAGGATTTCGGGCGGACCACAGCACTGAAACCATCATAGCCTCCCTTCTCGACCACCTCCTCACACTCTTCAGTCAAGGCTCAAGTGCCCTGATCATACAACTCGACCTGAGCAGTGCTTTTGACCTGGTCGACCACACCATTCTCCTGGAATGCCTAGCGCACATAGGCATCTCAGACCAGGTCCTCAATTGGTTTCAGGGGTTCCTACAAAATAGATCATACAAGGTACTCAAGAATAACTCTTTCTCATACTGCTGGGACAACACCTGCGGGGTCCCACAGGGCTCCCCCCTATCCCCCATCCTATTCAACATTTACCTTGCCTCACTAGGTAAACTCCTACACAACCTAAATCTCAAATTCTTCATTTATGCAGACGATATCACAATAACCATTCCATTAACCAACTTTTCACAAGAACTACTCGACCACATCTCAAACACTCTCAACCAGATAGAACTCTGGATGCTTTCATTCAGACTGAAATTAAACCCAGACAAAACAAAATTTTTTCTAGCCTCCCCCAAAGATAAAATTAAGGAAACCACAATTCAACTAAAAGGAAAGACCTTCCCCCTTGATCCGACCATAAAAATTCTGGGAG
This sequence comes from Geotrypetes seraphini, assembly GCF_902459505.1. Classification (NCBI taxonomy): domain Eukaryota; kingdom Metazoa; phylum Chordata; class Amphibia; order Gymnophiona; family Dermophiidae; genus Geotrypetes; species Geotrypetes seraphini. The sequence goes on along the minus strand of NC_047084.1, from coordinate 182,772,591 downwards.
TCACGCTGGACAAAAACTTATCTCTAGATAACCATACCGACCTCATAATTAGGAAAAGCTTCTCGGTACTTTGGAAACTTCGCACCATAAAAAAACACTTCTATGACAATGCATTCCGCCTACTTGTACAATCCTCCATCCTCAGCATCCTCGACTACTGCAATATCATCTACCTTAACGCCACTAAGAAAACTACCAGGAGACTAAAAACAGTCCAAAATACCGCGGTGCGCCTCATCTTTGGCCTAAAGAAATGGGAACATGTCACCCCTTTCTATCACCAACTACACTGGCTACCATTTGAATCTAGAATTCTCTTTAAATTTGCATGCTTCTGCTACAAATCGGTTAACGGCTCCTCCCCAAGTTACATAAACACACACTTTAACCTCTACTGCAGCAACAGGACATCACGGAGAACTCAATTGTTCGCCTTCCCTTCGCCTAAACACTGCCCTCTCAAAAGATTCCTGGATAGAACTTTTGCCTTCCAAGCAGCCAAGTCGAACCCATGGCTAGCACAGATGATACTCGAGGCCCCCACTTACCTATCATTCAGAAAACTACTAAAAACGTACCTTTTCAGCAAACACGACCCTTAATAACCCATTCACCTCACAGGACACTTACCCCACCGCTGCCCCCTTCCTCCTTCACCAGTCCCTCCCTCCCCCACTCTCTACCTCCCCTACCTAGCTCGGTCAAACCTGCAATTTCTGTAATATTGATGTAAACCTGCCCTCTGTGCAGACAGTTAAGAATCGCTGTAACTTCACGGCTGACTGCGGCAAATCACTGTAATTTATCGTAATTCGGCCTGCAATTTTCTGTCAAAAATTCTTCTAATTATGCTGTAAATCTGCTTCTAATTTTGTAAACCTACTTCTAATTTTGTTGTAAATCTGCTATTCAATGCTGTAAATCTGCTTCTAATTTTGTAAACCTACCTCTAATTTTGTTGTAAATCTGCTATTCAATGCAGATCATTTGCTAATTGATGTAAACCGCCTAGAACTCACTGGGTATGGCGGTATATAAGAATAAAGAATAATAATAATAATAATAATAATATATACTGCAGGACCGTGAAGTTCCGTGCGATTTACAATGAATTAGAAAAATTCCATAAATTGAGTGGAGCATTCATAGTTAGAGATTAGAGGTTAACAGTTTTCAAGATCAGATCTGAGTGGGATTACGAAGGGGGCTATTGTCCTGAATCGTTACCTAGGTATTTCGAGAACAGGTATGTTTTTAGGTGTTTCCTAAATTCACCATAGTTGTTTGTGTGTGTAATTAGTTTTTCTAAGTCTTTGCCCCATAAGGCTGCTTGATACGATAGAAGTTGTTGATGGTATCTCTTATATTTGCATCCTCTAGCCGGTGGGGAAATTTTAAAAGAATGCTATTTAATTTTTTATAAAAGGACCCTTGAAAATAAACCAGCAACATACCCATCTGATAACAAACCACAGGCAAAATCATCATCTTAATAGTTTGGACTCTCCCCATGAAAGATGTAAAGGATTCCATTGCTCACACATTTCTGTAACCTTCTGCAATAACGATTTTTCATTTATTTTCATTGTTTCTTCCAACGTATTTTTAATCCAAATGCCTAAATACTTTATTCCATTTATGAAAATTTTAAAAAAGGGATGGGTCAACTTCCCTATGAGGAAAGGTTGAAGTGGCTAGGGCTCTTCAGCTTGGAGAAGAGATACCTCAGGGGTGATAAATTACTGAGTGGAGTGAAAAGGGTAAATGTGAATTGTTTGTTTACTCTCTCAAAAAATACTAGGACTAGGGGACATTCATTGCCGGAGAATGTGGTGAAATCAGTTAGCTTAGTGGGGTTCCATAAAGACTTGCATAATTTCCTAAAAGAGAAGTCCATAGGCCATTATTGAGATGGCTTGGGGAAATTCACTGCTTATTCCTAGGATAAGCAGTATAAAATCTGTTTTACTATTTGGGTTCTAGCTAGGTACTTGGGACCTGGGTTGGCCACTGTTGGACATATCAAAAAGTCACCAAGAAGGTAGAAGATACAAATATATCAAAACTCCACCCTCAGCAAAAAACTGATCAAAATTACAAAAAGCAACCTAAGATGGATTATGCTACAAAAATATATACAGATTCATGTATAAAAGTGAGATTTCAGCACACCTCATTTCTAATTGAAAAAAAATGGGGAGAGAAATATCAATGTGTATTATAAATGGATAATTGGAACTCCTGTAACACAAGTTATTCCAGGTCTTGGTCTATAGATCCAAGTCTTTAACCATCTGAATCTCTCCTCTATATTACAGGTTACATATGCTGCGCTTTTGAAAAGTGATTATTGTAAGAATGGAATTGTGGATGTAAGGTGGTTAAAACTGGAATAGATGAGGGGGGGTTGATTAATTAGATGATATTATTGATGCATGATTGGTGGGGGTGGGGTGGTGCATTTTGATGTGATGGATTAGGGGAGTTCATTGAAATAAACAAAGTGGAGTATGGTATAATTTGGTATTTAAATAAATTTCCCTCTTATATTGAATGTGTGAGTGAGTGAATGAATGGGCGAGTGAATGTGTAGGTTATTTTAGCATGTGAGGTCAGCACGTATTTACGTGGCTTCTCACATGTGATGCCAGATTGATAAGCCAACGTTCTCGTTTACATTTTCCAGTGGGAGTTAGCACTGCTGAAATTGAACGGTGAGCTTGTATATCCATTTGCTGATTATTGTTTACTAGTCTTTAAGCCCGTTACATTAACGGGTGCTAGAGTAGATGTCTGTATGTATGGTGTGTTGTTGTTTTTTTTATTTGTCTCTCTCCCTGGACGCTGTCTGTCTGTCATTCTTTGTGTCTGTGTCTCTCCCAGGTCCCCTGTCTGTGCGCCTGGCCCCCCCCCTGCTTGCCAAAGCAGCCCCCTTTCACCTCTCCCCCTGTTGTGCAATGCCTGCCTGCTTCGTGGCCCCCCTTCTGTTCCTCCCTCCCCCTGATTGCTGTCTGCCCCCAGCACAACTCTCCCCCCAAAGCAGCCCCCTTTCCCCCTGTTGTGCAATGCCTGCCTGCTTCATGGCCCCCCATCTGTTCCTCCCCCCGATTGCTGTCTGGCCCAGTACACCCCTCCCCCCAAAGCAGCCCTCTTTCCTGCCTGCTCCATAGCTCTTCTTTTTCGCTTCCCCTCCCGTTCTTCCCCTCCCTCCATCCACCCATGGTTGCTTCCGCCGCTGCCGCTCCTATTCAAAGCGGCCTGCTTAGGTTCACGAATGGCTGTAGTGAACCTCGCAGGCCGCTCTCCATATGGTAGCATGTTCCCTCTGACGAAATCGCGTCAGAGGGAACGTGCTCCATGTGGAGAGCGGCCTGCGAGGTTCGCTACAGCTGGCCGCAAACCTCAGCAGGCCGCTTCAAACAGGAGCAGCAGCAGTTGATGCGGGAGGGGGGACTCGTGGACATGTTCCCTACCGGACACTGTCGCCGCCAGCGCTGCTCCGCACCCCCTTCATCTTGCCCTCTGGTGCGCCAAGCCAGCGCATGCGCGTAAGCCGCTGGCCATCCGCCTCGGGGAGAGGGAGGAAGAGAGAGAGCAGAGAGGCGGCGACGGCAAAGTTAGTGTAAGGGAGACGCTGCGTCTTTCAACAGGGAGCAGGACAGAGCGTAAGCCGCGCATGCGCACTTCCTATGTGTCGCTACAGCTCACGGAAAACCGGCGCACACATAGGAAGTGCGCATGCACGGCCTAGCATTTTATTATATTAGATATTATAGGGGTCCTTTTAGTAAGGTGCACTAATCGATTTAGCGCGTGCTAAAGATTAGCATGTGCTAAATGCTAAGGCGCCCGTAGAAGGACCCCTTAGTGTAGGGGGTTGTTTGAATTGTATTAATTATGAGTTGTTATATATCTTTTCTAGTGTTGTGGGCAACTACAACTCCCTCAAAACAGGTTGTTGGAATCGAAATGCTCGGTAGATGAGCGTCAACGCTCATCGATGACTGTTTGAGCATCAAGAGTGTATGCTTGACCAGCACTGGAGTCTTTTTAGACAAAGATAATGATCGCCTAGCACATTATTAAAAAAATGTTTTGATGAATTTTGTTGCTACATCTTTTTGAATGTATGGTCTATTTTGGTAGCATTTTAATATGATCGTTTCAATTGAGGGCTTATTTGCTAGCATAGAGGAGAGATTCAGGGACCTGGAATAGTTTCCCCTCCCCCTTTTTTTTTTTTTTTTTTTTTTACAAAACCATAGCGCAGTTTTTAGTGCTGGCCATGGAGGTAACAGCTCCGACGCTCATTCTATGAGCGTTAGAGCTGTAACTTCTGCCGCCAGCTCTAAGAACTGTGCTATAGTTTTGTAAAAGGAGGGGGGGGTTGTGTTATAAGAGGCTTGATGATCTGTTTATAACACACAAGTCTGATGTTTCCTCATTTTTTCATGCAATTAGAAACAAGAGGTGTTTTGCCTACACTAAGGATTGTGCTGCAATCTTATCTATATTTCTTTATTTTTTAGCATAAGTTATTCATTTATAATTTTGGCCACTTTTGGAAACAGGATACTGTGCTTGATGAATCTTCGGTCTATCCCAGAAAGACAATTCTTAGCCATAATAATAATACCTGTTAGGGTTCATAGACAAGTCGGCGAAAGACAAAGGCGCGCGCCGACAACTGAGCACAAGACGGAGGGGCGCGCCGAATAAAATTACAGTTTTTAGGGGCTCCGACGGGGTTTTTTGTTGGGGAACCCCCCCAGTTTACTTAATAGAGATCGCGCCGGCGTTGTGGGGGGTTGTAACCCTCCACATTTTACTGTAAACTTAACTTTTTCCCTAAAAACAGGGAAAAAGTGAAGAGCTGCGCTGGCGTGCGCTTGCGCACAAAATATTACCTCGCAGCGCACAAGTTTATCGTCACAGCGCACACAGTGTAGAGCACAGTTCTTCAACCGCCGGTCCGCAAAAAAATCTTGCCGGTCCGCGAAGGATTCGGTCCCCGCCGCAACGAAAGGCTGGCGTCAGCTGACTTGCAACTTCCTGTTGCAGTCGCGGTGCCTGGACTCCTGCCTTCGCCGGGACTCCTGCCTTCCACCGCGTTTGCCTCCTGCCTTGTCTCCGCACCTCCAGACCAGCAGCGGCAGCTCTGTATATTTTTAACTTCGGCACAGAGCTGCCCCTAACCAATAGTTTAGCGCGGTTTCATGAGGCAGCTTCGGGGCCTTTGCTATGCCGGCCCGCTTCGATGATGCGATGTGGGCCGGCCTAGCAAAGGCCCCGAAGCTGCTTCATGAAACCGCGCTAAACTATTGATTAGGGGCAGCTCTGTGCCGAAGTTAAAAATATACAGAGCTGCCGCTGCTGGTCTGGATTCTTGGCCCACTGAAGGAGGGCAAAGAGCAGCTGTCCTGAAGGTTTCCCTTCCTCTCGCCTTTGCAGGTCCCTTTTTTCCACCTTTTTTTTTTTTCTTCTTCAAACGGCAACGGGCCCCAGCATCAACATCAATCAAGTAAGTTCCACTGTTCCTTGCAAGCGGTTCTGCTCGGCCAAAGCTTCCCCTCTGACATGAGCCACCTCAGGGGAAAGAAAGTGACCCGCAAAGGTAAGGGGAAGGGGGCAGATAATGGAAGTTGGAGGGGGGGAGAGAGAAGGAGCAGATGATGGAATGGAGGAGATGAGAGAGAGAAGGGGACAGATGATGGAAGTGAGAAGAAGGGAGAGAGAGCAGAAGGCAGATGGATGTCAGTTGAGAGGGGAGAGCAGATGCTGAATGGAAGTGGGGAAAGAACACATACTGGATGGAAGGAGATAAATAAAGGGGGAAGAAAATAGTAAGATAATGGAGGGGTGAGGGAAAGGGGTGACAAGCTTTCCCCACTCCCTTTGCAGCAAGGGAAGGAATGAGAGAGAGAGAGGAAGACATTGCACATGGGGGGTGGAGTAGAGAGGAAGAAATGCTGTGCAGTGGTGGGGAGAAAAAAAAGAGTGCACTTTGTGTAGTTTAATTTTGTGATTACCATTGTGTATTATTAATAAGATTATATTGTATGTCTATGAAAAATGAATGGAAGAAATGGTGTATACAATTAGTGCTATTATTATGGGGGTGAGGTCAAGGGAGGAGCTTGGACAGGTCTGGGGTAGGGGTCTAAGGTGCAGCTTTTGGGCCTCCCAAACAAAAAAGCGTTCCGCTGCCTATGTATACTGTGTTCTTCAGTGGAGTCTGGCTGGTACTTGACAACAGTTTGGGGCCAGATACTAATCGGGTTAAATAGGGAGGATAGCTCTACCAGCATTGGATCCTTGTATCTAAACAGTTAAGACAGGTTAAATGATTAGTAAAATAGCCCTTCCATCTGCAATGAAACCTACTCATGCTTGAAATAGAATAGTTAATATCACCTGGCCGAAAAGAGACAGGGCTGAAGTTTATGTGGCTGAGAATACATATCAGTTTCATAAGCAAATCCCATGTGTTCTTTATGCCTTAGAGAGTTTCCCTTTGTAAATTTTCCTGTTACACTATACGGACTAGAGTATGTCCCCATGAACCTACAAATCTTAAATTCAGTTCCATAACTGGCCTGGAACTTAAGCTGGCCTGATGCCTTGACAACATATTTATTTGGCTTATAACTTGCTGGCGCCCGATATTTTTAGCTCACAGTGAAAAAAGTTTGCTCACAACACCCGCCCGCTTAGAGGGAACACTGGTTACAACCCCCCACACCCCCCACAACTCCCCCACAACGCGGCACGATCTCTATTAAGTAAAATGGGGGGGTTCCCCCTCACGCCCCCCCCGTCGGAGCCATAAAAACAGTAATTTTGTGCGTTGCGCACCTCCGCGCTGCACTCAATTGTCTGCGCGCGCCTTTGTCCCGGCGCGCTTTTGACCTGACACCCCTGTTAGCGCATGCACACTATGATTGAAACTCCGTGGTTCCATGCCACATTAAAACGCATGCATAGTACAATAGAACTGCCGAGCAGGGAAGCATCTCAGCGCACGATATGCTGTCAGTATTCCAGAGCGAATGGGAACTGATTTCATTGGACCAGGGTCCAAGCCACACTTCAGAGGCAAAAGGAGTCAAATAGGAGAAGGGAACTAGGGGCTGAAAAAAGGGGTAGGTGGGAGAAGGGGGATGGAGCTGGGGTTGGTATTGTAAAAAGGGAACATGTTAGAGCAAGGAGCTGGGAGCTAATGGGGATGTGTAAGAGAAGGGGGTTGGGGGCAGAAAAGGGGATATGTGTAAGAAGGAGGCTGCAAAAGGGACATGTGAGAAAAGGAGGCTGGGGCTGGAGGCTGAAAGGGAAAAGATGGGAGAAGGGGGCTGGGGGGGGCTAAAAAAGGGTTTGGAGCTGGGGCTGAAAAAAAGGGACATGTGAGGGAAGGAGGTTTTAAAGGGGGGGGCTACAAAAGGGGACATGTGAGAGAAAAGGACTGGGACTGAAGCTGGGGACTAAAAAGGGGGCATGTGAGAGAAAGGGGCTGAAGATAGGAGCTGGAAAAATAAGTTAAGGTTGATGGGGAAAGGGAGAATGGAGAGGGAGTTCTATGGAGGTGAAGGACAGAAAAAGGGGACATATTTTTAAGTTGGTGAAAAAAAGTTGAAATAGGGAAGGTAAAAGGGAAAATGGGAGCTTGAATACGGGGGTAAGACATAAGAAAAATAGTCCTACTGGATCAGCCTAATCTATTCTAGCACCTGTTAATGTAACGGGCTTAAACATTAGTGCTCTTATATAAGAAGAAGAAGAAAAAAAAAAGAAAGTAGCTAAAGAGGGATTAAGAAAGATAAAGGAACAACAAAAATAGAAGATCAAGAAATAGAGATTTGCAACTGAACAGAAGTGAGGTTTGAAACTGAGGGATTGAGTCTCAAGATCATGTGTGCGAAAGAGAATTGGGGTGGAAAGGGAGAGAAAGCCTTTATCTTGTCCCTTCCCCAAAAAACAATGCTAGTCTGAGAGGGGTAGAGAGTTAGTTATCTTCTCTATCATTCTGGCCTTCTTATTTCTTACCTCTCCCCCCAACTAAATAGGCAAACTACAATTCTGACTAGAAGAAAACATCAATAATTTTGTTCAGGAAGTGCTGGGCCATGAGTTTTTGATATGATAGTAATTTTGGCACATACTGTGCACACAGGTACCACCTGGCTTGTTCTGAAAGGTGACGGTGCAGCACTCTGCATGGCCAGGTTTACAGTGTGTGCTGACCCTGGTGGGGAGAGGGAAGGCACCTGTGACTGTTAAGCACTGGCATTTGCACTGTTTTCCTCAAAAAATTATTTCTGTCCTATAAAATACTCTCCTTGTATGGCTCCTGTCTCGCTGATGCTGCATGGAGTTGCAACGCCCCCTTGTGGCTCCAGTGATATTACAATTTAGTATATAATAAAGGTATTCTTCACAGTGGATAAGCAATTGTTTCCCCAAATTATGATACACATAGGCATGTAGCATTCAGGAAGTTCAAATTTGTATTAAACTTACACTAAGATGTTTCTATGTTTAATTTATATAGTAATTTTAAACCGCATAGCTGTTATGATTTAGTGGTATATTAAAGATATTTGAACTGTGAAATATATTTATACGTTTAGAAGTTATAAGTGAGAAGAAGTACATTTTGAATAAATAACTGTGTTTATTGCACAAGTTAAAGTTTAAAAAATAAATATTGTAGACTTAAAATGTGTACTAGAACATCAAAATGAAAAACGATTTAAAACATTCTGTAAAAACCACAGCTGTGCTTATGTAAACTTTTCTAGATAAAGTACTTAATCTATGTACAATTGGTATATTACAGAATTTAAAATAAACTCCTTCTTACTTTCACAAGAAATATTTTTATACTACTGTTTCTGCAACTTTCACCTCAAATCAGATCAGATAAATAAAACCAAATTTACTTCAGATCTTCACTTTTACTACTGAACCTTGAAAATCATTCTTTGTAGTAATATTTATCTGTTTGTTCATGGTGTCTATTGGCATCCCTTAACCCCTTTTTCACGGCTCCCAGACCCTGCCCATTGTACCTGAAGCCAGGAGCAATGGCCATTTGCTCCTGCCTCTGGCAACGCCATCTTCAAAATGGAGGCACCCTGTCCCACATGATGCAAATGGCAGCACCAGAGGAAGGAACAAGTGCATTGCTTCTGCCTTCAGCTTTAATAGGGGGGAGGGGCTGCTAGATTACCAGGAATAGGGCCAGAACAGGAATTAGTCTAGGACAGGGTACTCTGATTGGAGTAAGAGAGAGGGTGTACCCAGTCCTCTCAATCAACCTTTCTAAACTATCCTGGGCCTAGTACAAAATTTCCCATGTGTTGGGGTTGTTGGGGGGTTTTTTTTGGGGGGGAGTGGGTTTATTCTGCATAGCTGTGAGATAGTAAGGGGTCCTTACTTATTCAAAATTCGGCAGTTGGTCTGATTTTTGGTTTGAAAAAATAGGCCCTATTATCAAAAATTACACTGGCTTGCGATGGAAGCAAGAGTTTTGTTTAAATTATCTTGTCTTTGCTTTAAACTAATATTTGGCTTGGCCCCTGCATATTTGGTCTCACTTTTTCTTGAATTACCCTAACAGGCCTACACGTAGAATCCATATGTTTACCTACCCAACAATAAAGGCTTGTCGTTATAAAAGATTCCTGGATAGAACTCTTGCTTTCCAGGCAGGTAAATTGAACGACTGGTTGAGTAATACTATCATGTGCGCTCCATCCTATTTTAGTTTTAGAAAATCAGTAAAAACGCAGTTGCTTTAATTTTATCTCGTATGGATGTATTTCTGGTGATTTGTATTGTTTCTTCACTGATTGTCCAGTGCTTCTTACTGTAAACCGCCTCGAACTGTTGAGGCTTTGGCGGTATATAAGAATAAAATTATTATTATTATTAAGGTGCGCTATCGTCCACCTGGGCAAACCAAAGCTATCGATGAAGAAATGGAAGCTGAGATGAAGCGAGAATGCAAAAGCAGTAACACGATTATTATGGGAGACTTCAACTATCCCGGGATAGACTGGAGTCTTGGGAGCTCAAAATGCGCTAGAGAGACCGGATTCTTAGAGGCTATACAGGATTGCTTCATGGATCAACTTGTCAGAGAACCGACGAGAGGGAATGCCACTCTGGATCTAATCCTAAATGGGCTAAGAGGACCTGTGAAGGAAGTGGAAGTAATGGGACCATTGGGAAACAGTGATCACAACATGATCAAGTTCAAAGTTGAAGTAGGAATAATGAAGGGAAAGAACCATAGCGACAACTTTTAACTTCAAGAAAGGAAACTATGAAGCAATGAGAGTAATGGTAAGGAAGAAACTTAGGAACACCTCAAAGAAATGGCAGACTATAGAGCAAGCCTGGTCTTTATTCAAGGACACGGTGATCGAGGTGCAAAATCTGCATATCCCAAGATTCAGAAAAGGGTGCAAAAAGAATCGAACAAAAGACCCAGCGTGGATAACCAAAGAAGTGAAGAAAACGATAGGTGATAAGAAGAATTCATTCAGGAAATGGAAAAAGGGCAAAACTGAGGAGAACTGGAACGAGCACAGGAAGTATTCAAAAGAATGTCACCGTGTGGTTAGAAAAGCCAAAAGAGAGTATGAAGAGAGGCTAGCCAGGGAAGCACGAAATTTCAAACTGTTCTTCAGATATGTTAAAGGGAAGCAGCCGGCAAGGGAGGAGGTGGAACCGCTGGATGATGGACACAGGAAGGGAGTGGTGAAGGAGTAGAAAGAAGTGGCGGAAAGACTAAACATGTTCTTTTCGTCTGTATTTACAAAAGAGGACACATCCAACATATCAGAACCTGAGCAAATCTTCAAAGGAGACCAAACAGATAAATTAACATCCATGGAAGTAAGCCTTGATGACGTACGCAGGCAGTTAGAAAAATTAAAAACTGACAAATCGCCAGGCCCGGACAGAATCCACCCAAGGGTTCTGAAAGAACTAAAGGAGGAAATAGCGGAACTACTACAGCAAGTTTGCAATCTATCCCTGAAAACAGGTGTGATCCCGGAGGATTGGAAGATAGCCAATGTTACGCCCATCTTTAAAAAGGGATCAAGAGGTGACCCGGTGAACGATGAGTCTGACCTTGGTTCCGGGGAAAATGGTGGAAGCGCTGATAAAAGACAGCATCGATGAGCATTTTGAAAGAAATAAACTTCTAAAAACAAGCCAACAAGAACGAGAGGGCATTCGGAAATGTTGAAAGGGGACAGATTCAAAACCAGTGCTAGGAAGTTTTTCTTCACCCAACGGGTGGTGGACACCTGGAATGTGCTTCCAGAGGGCGTGATAGAACAGAGTACGGTATTAGGGTTTAAGAAGGGATTGGACAATTTTCTGAAGGAAAAGGGGATAGCGGGGTATAGATAGAAGACTACTACACAGGTTCTGGCCCTGTTGGGCTGCCGCGCAAGCGGATTGCTGGGCACGATGGACCTCTGGTCTGACCCAGCAGAGGCACTTCTTATGTTCTTATGTTAACTGATTTAGCGCACGGTAAATGTTAAGGCATCCATTATATTCTATGGGTGCCTTAACATTTAGCGTGTGCTAAATTGGTTAACGTGCCTTAATAAAAGGACCCCCGAATGACTGCATTAATATGCATTTTAATTGGTTTACAGTAAGGATTTCTATGCATGTTAACACTCACACTGAAATCCTTTCTGCATTACTATTTCTCAGTACAACTGTGTTGAACCCGCAGTAACCACATGAAAGTTATCTCCATGGGCTCCAGAAACAGCTACTACTACTACTCGTTTCTATAGTGTTATCAGATATACACAGCACTGTACACGTGGAGGGACATAATCAAAACATACATCTAGTTTGATTTGGACATATGATGTTAGACGCCCAAAGACTCCCAGGCAGTGGCTGATATAAGCTAAGTACACACACTATTATTTGTGCCGAATTAGAACTGGAGACTACACACTTTTTCACTATAAATAATATTTATAAATTGATTAAAAAGCAACGATTATTAAATCATACAAGGGCAGCCAGTGATGAAGTGCCACATAATCCTTCCCGCGGTCACGAGATAGTACAGCGGTGGAGTGGTGGGGCTGAGGCTAACCCATAAATGCTATTAATCTTTACGATCCGGTCCACTAAATATATATTTGCTACATTAATATTTGGGACTGGTAGAAGACAACTACTAAGGTGCTTGCTATATTATACGAAGGAGAAGGTATTTGATGCATGCTGTGGACTGTCATAAGAAATAATAAATTAATTCTGGAAGAGATCAAACCGGCTATGTCACTCGAAGCCCAAATGATGAAGTTATGACTTTCTTATTTTGGGCACACCGTCTGAAGGGAAAGATCATTGAAGAAGGACATTATGTTTGGGAAGATCAAAGGAACCAGGTGAAGAGGGCGACCTGCAATCAGACGGCTGGACACGTTGAAAACAACCATGGGGGTGACACTGGAGAGAGAACCTTACCGAACTAGCACAAAACCAATCTTTTTTTAGATCTGTAATTCATCAAGTTGCTAGGTCTCGAGCAAGAGCCGATGGCACCTAACTATCCCTTCCTTTTATGAAGCCAGGTTAGACTTTTTTTATCGCTGGATGCAGTGGTATTAGCTCCAATGCTCATAGGAATTCTATGAATATTGGAGCTAATACCACCACGCCGGCGATATAAAAGCCTAACACAGCTTCATAACAGGAGCCCTATATAACTAAGGGACTCATAATCGAAACAAAAATATGTCTAAAAACCCGCCCAAGTCAGCAGTTGGACAATCAAAAGGACAAGTGCCTATAATCGAAAGTTTTTTAGATGTATCCACAGACTTTTTAGGCCTCAGAATCCCAATGTGCGCCCAGAGTAGAAAGGGGCATTTTTGGAGGAGGAGTGATTAGTACAGGATGTAGAAAGGATGTGGGCCAACCTAGACTTAGTTGTTCTGCAGTGATAATCAAAAGTTTGACAAGGCTGCCAGGACGGAACTTATACGTTGTGACTTACGTGATCTATAAACAGATATAAGTGCCCAAAAGTTATCCAAAGTGACCAGATAACCGCTGCAGGGACAAAGTAAGGACCCCACACACATTCCCCTCCCCCTCCTCCCATGTTCACTGACCCCCCCCCCTCATACTACCATAAAACTCGGAATAAAAACGTACATACCTGCTTCCGGAACATTAGCACCTGGCATAGGAAAGCCTAGTAGAGCTGCATAGAGATGGCTTAAGTAGTCTAGGGGGTGGGCTACTGAACCATAGAGAAGAGGACCCAGGCCCATAAGATATTCTAACCACTAAATTAATGGTGAAATATGTGAGCCCACCAAAACCCTACTCTACTGCCATATAGGTACCGCCTGCAACCATAAGGGTTAGTGTGGTTGTAGACAGGTGGGTTTTGGGAAGGTTCAACATTACTTATATGGGAATTCTGGTGAAATATTTATGGGGCACCCTTTTTGTGAAGTTCACAGCAGTGCCCTGTAAGGTGCTCTGTTGCTATATCTGGGTGGCCAGTCCATCACAATGCTGGCTCCTTCCACATCCAAAAGGTCTTCTTCTGGGTGTTTGAGACTTGGACAGATATTTGGATGAGAATGTGGTATAAAGATAGACATAGTGGCGGTCTGGACAATCAAACGCCTGGACGTACAGATGAGCAATTTTTGAAAAAAGTATACTTTAGATGTATTTTTCAAGAATGGGCATTTGTGCCCTGTCGACTTTGGGCGACTAGCGCCCTATGTCCAAATCGGACTTAGACTATGTTTTGATTATGCCTCTCTAAATTACTGTGACTATGTAAAATAATTATGGACCCAGTTCTATACATGGTGCCAAAAAAATCAGCACACAGAAAAAAAGCCCACACTAGGCGCTATTCTATAAATGGCGCTCAAAGTTAAGCATCGTTTATAAAATAGCGCTTATGGCCAGCATCCACACCTAGCTTTAGGCATGAGGATTTACACCAACTGAACTCTGTCGTAAAAAGTGTGCCTAAATTGGGCACAGATTCCCCTTATTTTATCGCAATGCACATAAATTTCAGGAACACCCCTGATCCGCCCATGACCATCCCATGGTCACACCCCCTTTCTGGAGTCACGCATAAAATGTATACACAAATTCCAGGGTCTAAAATGTCAGCCAATGTGTTGCTAATCAATTATTAGCACCCAATTGTCAGTGCTAATTGGTTTGCTATTCAATTAAATTGCATGCCGAAATTGGGCACGTGGCCAAATTTCTGCATGCAATTTTTAGCACCATTTATACAATTAGGACATTAATGGCATGTTCAATTACCACACCACTTAAAGTCAATTAAAACAATTAGATTAGGTGCTTTAGACTAACCCCTTCTTTTACTAAGGTGCGCTATGCTAAATATTAGCGCATGCTAAACACTAACACGTTAGCATTTAGCGTGTGCGTTGATTTAGAGCGCAATGAACGCGTGCTAAAATGCTTAGCACACCTTAATAAAAAGGCCTCAGTTTTGGCAGCCCTTACAGAATTTCCTCCCAGGGTTCTAATTTCAGATGTTTCTGGGCTTTGAGAAAAACAGACAGCCTTTTTTTTTTTTTTTTTCTTCCCCTCACTACCCCCATCCTCATTGCTCTTTCCCTTCCTCTCCTAAACCTAAATGAGCTCCTCACTTCTTTTTATATGTTGCTCTGCCATCTTCTGGCACAGCATGAAAATGAATTCCACCCTTCATTAACCTACATACCAATCACACTGTAACCTAAAGCAGGGAACATTGCCACTTACCACTGTAGCCCTACCACAAGACCACAACATTCTTTATACAATTGAAACATTCTTTGCACAATTAAAACATGTCGTACAGTTTGTTTTAATTTATTTGTTTGTTGGAGAGGGGGGCTAACCAACAATAGTCATTCTGTGTAAAAAAACAACACCCTCACCCCCTTTTACAAAACTGCGAAAGCGGTTAACGCCACTCAATACGCTGAACACTCTGCGTGGCTCCCGACACCCATAGGAACTCTACAAAAGCGCCGTGGAGCATTCAGCGCACCAGCCGGCGCTAAAAACCGCTTTTGCAGTTTTGTAAAAGAGGGGGAAAATATTGTGGTGGAACCAGTGCAGGGTGCTAAATTCAACTCTGACCACCTTGTGGGGCAGGCCGGATGGACTGTTCAGGTCTATATCTACTAACATTTACTTTCTCCGTCTTTTACTAAGGCGCACTAGCCGATTTAGCGTGCGGTAAATATTAGCGTGCGCTAAACTCTAACGCGTCCATCTAATATAATAAAACGCTAAGCGTGCAAGCGCACTCTTACCGCGTGTTCCCTGATCTGTATGTCCATGGCCGGCAAGAGTGCGTATGCGCGCTGAAAACGACCCCACGCTCGCGGCAGCAGAACCCAAATAGTGGCCCGGGAAGAGAAGCGCTGACCAAAAAGACTCCTTTGCCGGCTCCCCACTCACTCTGTAAGTTTTTTTCGCGTGCTGATCCTCCCATCCCTTCCTGACGTCTGACCGGTTCACTTAGTCCTTTGTCGCCCCCCAACTTCCCTTCCTGCGGTCCCGACTATAAACCTGCCGACTCCAGCAGCATCTGCAGCACTCTACACACGCTGCTATGGGGCCTTCTACTGCCCTGATTTGCTCTGCCGCATCTCTGATGATGTCATCAGGGACGTGCCAGAGTAAATCAGGGTAGTAGAAGGCCCCGAAGCAGCGTGTGTAGAGTGCTGCAGATGCTGCTGGAATCGGCAGGTTTGTCGGGACCGCGGGAAGGGAAGGGGGGGCGGTAAGGGACTAAGGGAGCTGGCCAGACCGTGGGAAGAGAAAGGGGGTAGGGGAAACGCTGCTGCTGCACAGGGAAGTGGTGTGGGGGGAGGGAAATGGAGGGGGAGTGAATGCTGCTGCTGTGGAGAGACAGATAGATAGAAAGAAAGACAGACAGCGGGAGGAAGGGAGACAGAAAGAAAAGAAGAAAGACACAGGGGCAGGGAGAGACACTGAAAGACAGACTGACAAAGGGGGCCAGGGAGAGAGACAGACAGAAAGAAAGACAGCGGGAGGGAGAGAGAGACAGAAATAAAGACAGACAGACATATATTCTAGCACCCGTTAACGTAACGGGCTAAAATACTAGTAGAATATAATAGTGTTTCGCGCACATTACATCGGCTAGCGTGCCTTAGTAAAAGGACCCCAATGTTAATATGTATTTAATTTCTAACCAGGAAAGACACTGCTAAATGGAGTTTAGTTCTTGAAAGCTTGTCACAAATGTTAGTTACAGTTCAGGAAGTTTCTCAAAGCACTGTCACACTAGTTAAGTTTTGTCTGAATTATACTAGTGTGTAATTTTATTTGTAGTCCAATGGTATGAATTGTTTTATGTTTTTACATTTTTATGAATGCAATTTTGTAAATCACCTACAGGGGTGTCAAATGTCGGTCCTCTAAGGCCGCAATCCAGTCGGGTTTTCGGGATTTCCCCAATGAATATGCATGAGATCTATTAGCATACAATTAAAGCAGTGCATGCAAATGGATCTCAATGTTGCCTTTCTCTACAAATTTTGTAGTTCTACCCTCTCTCCTCCTGTTTTCTGTAAGTCTGTCTATAAATTTGTCATTGTAAAGACAATTAACCCCCCTCTTTTACAAAGGTGCGATAAGCGTTTTAGCGGATTTAGCACGTGCTAAATCAACACGTGTGCTAACTGCTAACACATCCAAAGGATAATATGCATGTGTCAGCGTTTAGTGCGTGTTTAGCATGCATTACAAAGCTTAGCGCACCTTTGTAAAATAGGGGGTGTTTTTTGTTACCCTAATTTTATTACATTTGTACACTTCTCCCTCCTTATTCGCGGTTTCAGCATTCGCGGTTTTGATTATTCATGGGTTTTAGCTTGCCGACTCCTCCCCACTAATTACATCAGCTTGCATAAAGAAATCTCTGATTCCAAGCATTTACAGAGAAAAGAGCTGATTCCCAGCACTTTCTTCACCATGTTTTGCCTCTCCTTCAGGAACAGGCCAGGTCTCCCACCACGTTCACGATGGTTTTTAATAGAAAAGAGCGAATAACATATGAAAAACTTATTCACAGTTTTTTCTGCATTCACGGGTCTGTTAATCCCCTATCACAGCGAATAAAGAGGGAGAAGTGTAATTCGCTTTGAAATTAATATTATAACCATATGCATCAAATTTTAATAAACATGAAGAATGGAATAATCAAGGGCCAAGAAACTTCAAAAATAAACACATCCATAAAATGGCATAAAGTGGCACTTGGATATTTTATTCGCCAAAATGCCATTTTTGAAACTAATCTTCTAGACAGTTTTCTATGTTGTTCGTCAGTAGTCCATCTAAATTCGAAGAGGGGTATGTTAGAGGTGTGTGTTGGGCAGGACTAGGGCAGGTTTAAGATCTGTACGTTTTGCAGTGATAATTAGAGAATGACACGGGGACAAAATGTATCACCGTTCCCGTCCCCGCGGATAACCGCGGGAAATAATCCCATGTCATTTTCTAGTGTCTATTTCAACCTCAGTCCTTCTACACCAGCATTCTTTAAAGCAAAGCTTGCGGGTCAGTGGTTGTGGTAATTCATACTCTGATTCTTCCCTCTTTCCTTAAAGAATGACATGAAGATGGTTTCCCGCGGTTATCCGCGGTGACAGGAACGGTGATGAATTTTGTCACCGTGTCATTTTCTAGTGATAATCAAACATTTTCCAAAACGTTCAGGGCACAATTTGGATGTTTTGCAGGAATATCAAAACCTATTTAAGAAATGTATTGTTTCACAGTGTTATTCAGTAAATTTGTAGGTATCAAGGACACATTGTTTTTTCTATTATAGACTTTTATAATTCCTGGATATGTTCCAGTTTTAAGAACATAAGAATAGACCAATGGTCCATCAAGCACAGTAGCCCATTCTCACAGTGGCCAATCCAGGCCATTATTACCTTGCCAAAACCCAAAGAGTAGTAACATATTATGAGCCGCTCTGAATAGTTGTCACAAATGATAGAAGCAGATTTTGAAGATTGCTTGGATTTGGGGGATCAGAGTAGGTGCTGTTTCCCAAGGTTCCTCCTGTCTTGTGATTTGAGGGGGAGGTCATATTTCCCAAAAGATATTTTGATGTCATATATGTGCCCACTTGTGTTAGAGATCCATTAGGGCTGTACATCAATTAAATTTTAAACCACACAATTAATCACATAAAGTGCCTCCCCTGCACTGTGTAATATAGAGATAACAAATGTAAATTCTGAAAAGTGACATATTTCAATAACTAAAATAAAAATAAAATAATTTTTCTTACTTTTGTTGTCTGGTGATTTTATCTTTCTAATATTCACGTTCCCTAACTCTGGTTCTATTTCCCTGTGTATGTTGCAAAGTTCTGAGCTGTCAAATCTGTTTCTAGGGCCTCCTGTCTATTCACTATTTTTTTTCTCCTCCTTCACTCCTTGCTTTATATCAATCTTTCACATTCAACTTTCTTCTATTTTTTGTTCTTCCATCTCAAATCTATCTAGTTTTCATCTCTTCCTTTCCCTTCCCTTCCATAGGTATCATTTACTTCAGCCTCTCTTCTCTCCCCCTCTTCTCCTTTCCACATGTACCTTATTATTCTATCACCCTTCCCCTCCATAGGGCACCATCTCTTCCCTTCCCTTCATCCATGGTCCACTATCTTCCTTTTTTGTTTTTCCATCTTCTATCCCTCAAAAATCACTCCCCAAATATTTCTCTCTCTCTTTCCTTCTTTGTTCTGACACCTCTTCTTAAGAACATAAGACTAGCCTTACTGGGTCAGACCAATGGACCATCACGCCCAGTAGCCCGTTCTCACAGTGGCCAATCTAGGCCACTAGTACCTGGCCAAAACTCCAAGGAGTAGCAATATTCCATTCAAGTAGTGGCTTCCCCCATGTCTTTCTCAATAACAAACTATGAACTTTTCCTCCAGGAACTTCTCCAAACCTTTCTTAAAAACATCTGGTCTGGGCTTCCACGATATAATTTTTAAATAACATTCACGCCTGGTTTACAGTTTTAACCTTTGCAACTGATCCTTTTAGCGTCTTTTTAACCATTTTCCTCATTTTATCATAGTCTCCCTTTCGTAAATTAAATGTCCGTACAGTAGATTTCTTTTACAACATTACTCCCGGTATCAGCTCAAATTTGATCATGTTATGATCACTGTTTCCCAGCAGACCCAACACAGTTAACTCCTGTACTATGTCTTGCATTCTACTAAGGACCAAATCTAAAATAGTACCTCTTCTTGTCAGTTCCCGGACCAGTTGCTCCAATAAACAGTCATTTATGACATCTAGGAATTTTACCTCCCTAGCACTCCTCAATGTAACATTTAATCAGTCAATGTTCTTGTTGCACTTCTGAACTTTCAACAACACCCCCCCCCCTCCATTCACATCCTATATGCCCCCCAATCTTGCCTTTAACGCTGTAGTGCTGAAGGAATATTGCTTCTCTCACCCACTTAAAGAATATCTCTCTCTGTAGTGTCCACTTTATGTCTTACTTATGCTCACAACTCCATTCTAGGTCCCACCTCCAGGTTAGGTATCTGCTTCCCCCCTCCCCCAATGCAGCATCATTCTCCCCCTCATCCAAAATCCTTGTCTTATGATCTGGTATCTCCCAATTCCCTTCCTATTCTCCCCCTCCCCCCCAAATCTGTCATCTATCTTCATGGTACCTTCTTGGTGGTGTCAGTGATTGAAGCAGAGCACTGCCAGCTTGCTCCAGAGGCTTTCTCTCTAGCACATCCTGCCTCTTCTGACCCACCAGAGAGAAAGCCTATGAAACCAGCTAGCAATGCTCTGCTTTAATCACTGACACCACCTTGAAGATATGGGAAGTTAGAGGGCCACCTGTGGGTAGAAGGAAGGGAATCAGGAGGAGGTGTTGATCCGATGGTCACTAGACTGCTTGGAGGGATCTTGGGCAAACTCACCTCAGCGGTCAGGTTGAGGCCTCATGTTTGGCTGTAGCATGTGGTAGGAAAGAGGCACTTGTGTGATTACTCCCCTTGTGCATCCCCTTCCCCTGGCTACCTCTGGAAAAAGGTGCCAGTACACTGTACCGGCACAATAAAAGCCCTGAGGGGCATTTAACATGTTAATCACATTATTAATGCGTTAAATGTGCAGCCATAAGATCCATAGAAGCTCGGTTTATTCGGATTCAGGCAAAGTTTGTTGTTTTTTAGGCCATTCTTGAATTGCGCTAAGCAGATAGTCAGTTTATTCAGGGCTGTAGGTAAGTGAGGTTTCATGGGTATGAGTAGCTGCACATCATCCACGAAGATGTAGAACTGGATGTCCATCAACTGAATCTGTTCAGCTAGTGGCTTGAAGCAAATATTGAACACAATAAGTGACAGTATCAATCCTTATAGTACCCCACAGTCAGGGCCCACAGTGGCAATGAGGTGCTGCCAAACCGTATGAACTGTTTTCAATCTGATAAACGGGATCTGAACCGAGTACTATTCCACTGATGCCTGTTTCTGAAAGTCGTGCTAGCATGATATGAGCCACGGTGTCAAAATCTGCTGAGAAATCTAGCAGTGCTAACACCGAGGCGAATCCCCTGTCTTGTGTTTCTGTGAAGATCATCTAGTAGGGATACAAGGACCATCTGTATTTTCATACTTTCATTAATCTATGCATCTGCCACCTCCTATCTTTTCACTTTGGTTTATAAAGGATTTTATAATTGCAAGCATTCATATTTGATTACTTTATGCAACTACTGGTTTTCTGGGTCAGCACTTTTGAAGTAGGTTAGGATGAATATGTATGTAATTTTGTAACCCGCCCTGGGTAAGGGCGGGATATAAATAAACTAGTCTTTAAGCCCGTTATATTAACGGGTGCTAGAATAGATGTGTCTGTCTGTCTGTGTTTCTTTATCTCTCTCCTTGGCCGCTGTCTGTATCCTTCTGTCTCCCCCCCCCCGAACACAGCTGTCTGCCCCCATGACACACCTCCCCCCAAAGCAGCCCCCTTTCCCTCTCCCTAACTGTCTCTCCATGGCCCTCTTCTATCTTCCCCCCCCCGAGCAAAGCTGTCTGTCCCCAGCACCTCCCCCTATCTCTCCATAGCCCCTTCTGTCTCCCCCCAGCACATCCCTCCCCCAAAGCAGCCCCCTTTCCCTCTCCCTGTCTCTCCATGGCCCCTTCTGTCTTCCCCCTCAGAACAAAGCTATCTGTCCCCAGCACACCTCCCCCCCCAAAGTAGCCCCCTTTCCCTCTCCCTATCTCTCCATGGCCCCTTCTGTCTCCTCCCAGAGTAAAGCTGGCCCCAGCACACCTCCCCCCCCAAGCAGCCCCCTTTCCCTCTCCCTCTCCATGGCTCCTTCTGTCTCCCCCAGCACACCCCTCCCCCCAAAGCAGCCCCCTTTCCCTTTCCCTCTCCCCCTGGCTCCGGTATTGATCCCCTTCTTACCCTCCCCTCCATCCCGGCGTCTTCTGGCCTGCTCCTCTTCAAAGCAGCCTGTGATTTGGTGTCCGGCTTTAGCGAACCTAGCAGGCTGCTCTCCAACTCGGTAGCACGTTCCCTCTGACGCGATCCTGTGCGTCAGAGGGAGCGTGCTACTGAGGTTGGAGAGCGGCCTGCAAGGTTCTTTAAAGCCAGCCACGATCGCAGGCTGCTCTGAAGAGGAGGATCAGTGGCGGCGGCGGCGGCGAGTGAGGTGACACGGCAAGGACGCGGGCAGGCGAGTGAGAGGCAGCGGTGAGTGAGGGCGGGCGGTGACGCGCCGAGGACAGGGAGAGAGCACAGTCACGCGCCTTCAGCCCCCGCATGCGCCGTGAGGTTAGAATGTTGCCACAGAAGCACACCTCACGGCGCCATACCTCACGAATTTTCGAGAGTGTATGCGCGCTCTAGCGTTTTATTATAAATAAATAAACCAAACCAAAAAGTGTTCTGTTGTAATAAGTATGTTACTTACTAAATGACACACAGACATGAATAACATCACAATTGTTTGCTTAATTAAGTTTTCTTCAATAAAAGAACACTTTGCTAAGATTTTGCAATAAATAACATGTGGTGAAATTTTTACCACTACAGAGTTATGATGCAAAACCAAATGTAATGACTGATTCTTTCCAGAGAAGTCATCCCAGGTTAAAGAAAACCTTTATGTAGACCGTTAGTCACCATACAGCAGAATCACAAGGCACTGTACTCAAAGTCAAGAAAAAAGTAAGGATTCCATATTAAAAAGTAAAATTTTATTCAAAGTCCAGTATAAGGGCACTGTGGTTTAATCAAAACACAGAAGCACAGCCTCGATCGGGCTGCTCCTGCTTCCAGCATGTTAGTCCTATTTTGAATTAATTTCATTTAGGGTGCCCCATTCCAAAAGGGAGACATTTTGGCTAGTCCTGGTTTTAAAATTATATCCCAAGGCAGTGTAGTATTTGTAGTCCATGATTCTATCAATTGAAATCAGTGCTGCAGGTCCCAGAATGCACCAGAATGAGGTTGGCAGAAATCCAGGACTAGCCAAAAGTCTTCCTTCTGGAATGAGTAACCTGATCACCTTAATTTCATTAGTCACCCGTGCAGAAAAGAATTGATTTTAAAATATTACTTCAATACATAAGGCATTGAAACAGGATTCAGATTTTTATTTGGGTACAGATTTAACATTGAAAATATTCCATCAGACTATTGGATAAAACTAGACAACAGATTTGCCTGACTTGATACAGGAGATAGAGAGTCCGAATAGTTATGGAATGACATCAAAAACCATAATTAGTGATGAAGCTAAAAAAAACACTCCAGAAGAGAAGAAAGCCAAAAAAAAATCGCCTTGGATTTTAGAAAAGTAGCAGAACAAAGAAGACAAGCAAAAATTTCCGATGATAGAGAAAAATTATCACAAATGAACTGAGTGTTTCAACATCAAATTCGGCAAGGCAAAAAACAATATTTAAAGGATATTTGTCAAAAAATTGAAACGGAACATGAAAACAAAAAAAAAACAGATTAGTATATCAGCAGGTTAAGAGGTTGTAGCAAAAATTCCAGTCTCGATTGGGGATGCTTAAAGATGCCAATGGAATGATACTGAATGATCCAGAAAGCATTAAAAAGAGATGGAAAGAATATATGGAAAATAAATACAAAAAAAGGCAATGAGGATAACATTGGGGAAATTGAACAAGAAACTGATGCCAAAGAAGAACCAGATATTTTAAAAGAGGAAGTCATAGCAGCAATTAAAGCTTTATCGAAAAACAAGTCATATGGTATTGATGGCATTCCAATTGAATTAATCAAAAGCTGGGAGAAACAAAATGGCGGTGGTGTGGTAGCCGTGAGATATTCCTGTTCGCTCTACCTTACAATTTTGCTTTTGGAAATTACCTCTATCTATTGCAAGGACTTTGCAGTTCTGCGATGCCTCATACTAAACATAAGGGCTTTCTCCAGGTGGACCCTTTCTCGCCCTGACAAGCTACGCTGGACAGATTTCTCACTATCTCGCCAGATAGTATTGAGGGAGGAAGTTTCCCAGTGGTTACTCCAGCAGAGGGAGCCGCCAGAATCTTGGGTCTGGAAACATCGTTATCCCCTCCTACAATTCGACTTCCACCTAATCCGGTGTTAGAGGACATGGTGAGCATGAGCATCGATAACTAGAAGAGCCTGATGCCTTCACAAAGTGAGGGGTCTCATGCTCTCTTGGATGCTGAGTTTTCAACGTTGCAAGTTGCGGAAGAAACCCGAGCTTCTCAGGTGACTTTGGAAAATGTATGGCGAGTCTTTCAGAAGCTCGAAGTATCTGCTACAAAGTCTGCAGGTGATATCTCAGCTATATTATCTAAAATAAATACGTTATCAGCCTCTGTTCAGAATATCTAAGTTGAAACGAATGTTAAGTTTGATCAAATTAATGTTGAATTTGCCTCAGTACAGAAACTTTCAGGTTTCTTCATTAAAGAAAGACTGTTTCTTCAAAGGAAAATTGAACAGTTAGAAAATTATAATAGAAGGTTAAACCTGAGAATTCTGAATTTTCCTAAGTCTTTAGTTTCAACTCCTTTGGATATGTTCAAAAAGTACCTTATGGAAAATTTAAACTATACCATAGAATCTATTCCGCCAATGAATAGGATTTACTATCTCCCAAGGAAGAAAAGTGAGTTACTAGCAGAGAGTAATCGGGTTGATAAACCACAATCATTTGATTTCAACAACATAATGGATATATTGGAAAGTTCTCATGAGGAAATCAAATATCAAGGGACTTTACTAATATCATTTGTTTTTGAGCAGAATGGTTGAGAGGGGAGGAAAGATGTTGCACATGTGGGGGAAAGCAAAGAGGAAGAATTGGGGTGAAGGAGAAGAAGGAAGAGATGATCATCTACATGAAAAAAGTAAGCCCTACCCAAAAATAAGACTTAGTGCCTTTTTTGGGCCCCAAATGAATATAAGACACTGTCTTATTTTCGGGGAAACATGGTATTTACCAATTATATTGAAAATTGTAGAATACACATACTTTTAACTACAATCAAAGGTTGTAGTTGTGGGGAAAAAAGGTTATTTTCTATAGTTGCTAACTGGCTCCAGATTTTCAGGGTTGTTCAATCCTATCTACTTATAGTTCTAAATTCCTTATTTCCTGCCTTAAGAAAAGCAATCCCATGTATGCAGCCTGTCCTGAAAATCCAGATCCAGGTTGCAACCTCAGGACAGAGAAAGAAAAGTTCGCATAGATTGCATTTTCAAATTTTCAACAAAATTCTACTCTATGATGTCTAAATCCTAGTTTAGTAACCAAAAACCCAGAGAAGAGCACTGAAAGGTAAATGGAGAAAAAAGTCTCCTCTGACCAGTCGAAGGAGGGGAAGAGACAGCCCTGAGAAAGATACCTAATTTATTTATCAGGTATCTTTCTCAGGGCTGTCTTTTCCCCTCCCTCGACTGGTCAGAGGAGACTTTTTTCTCCATAAATCCTAGTTTGGACATTTTGTGGAAAACATCCAAAGCTCCAGCAGCAAATTTGACCATTTTCAATGCAGAAAAATGTGTTTTTGTTTCAATATATGGCCATTTCTTAGTTGTATTTGTCCTCAGTAAATCTATCTTTTAAAACCATTTTCAAAAAACAAACAGCCAAATGAAAATTGAAAAAAACCCAGCAATTTGGATGTAAGAGGGACCAGTATTCTTAGTAGAATGGCCACACAGACATTCCAGCAGAGCAATGGAGCAATCTAGGAGGCTCTGTAGTGAACTTCATTTATTTGTTTATTTAGATTTTTATCCCGTCCTCCCAGTAGCTCAGAATGGTTTACAAGTAAACATTCACAATGGAGTGCAATTGGACATACAAGATTATACAGTAGATTTAAATACTTGGACATATGAGACTGTGCAGGAGTTTAGATATAGGGACTATACAGCAAATTAAGAACAGTAAGTTAAATATAAGTAGTTTAGTTTAAGAACATAAGAACATAAGCAGTGCCTCTGCCGGGTCAGACCATAGGTCCATCCTGCCCGGCAGTCCGCTCCCGCGGCGGCCCAAACAGGTCACGACCTGTCTGAATCACCAGAAGGGGCTCCCTTGCCACCTTGGTTTCTCATTGAAGTCCTATCTTCCCATCGAAGTCCTAACCCTCCGGTCTTGCACATGCACGACCTGTTGGGTTTCTATACTTATTACCTGGTTAGCTTTCTATACTTGTGTTACATCCCAGCTCCTCCCTCAGTATCCCACGATCCCTTTATCCCTCAGGAATCCGTCCAATCCCTGTTTGAATCCCTGTACCGTACTCTGCCTGATCACTTCCTCCGGTAGCGCATTCCAAGTGTCCACGACCCTTTGGGTGAAAAAAAACTTCCTTGCATTTGTTTTGAATCTATCTCCCTTCAGTTTCTCCGAATGCCCCCTCGTACTTGTTGTCCCCTTCAGTCTGAAGAATCTGTCCCTATCCACCCTCTCTATGCCCCTCATGATCTTGAAGGTCTCTATCATATCTCCCCTGAGCCTCCTTTTTTCCAGAGAGAAGAGCCCCAGCCTATCCAACCTCTCGGCGTATGGGCAGTGTTCCAGCCCTTTTACCAGTTTTGTTGCTCTCCTTTGGACTCTCTCAAGTACCGCCATGTCCTTCTTGAGGTGCGGCGACCAATACTGAACGCAGTATTCCAGATGTGGACGCACCATCGCTCGATACAATGGCATGATGACTTCCCGCGTCCTGGTTGTTATGCCCCTCTTTATGATGCCCAGCATCCTGTTGGCTTTTTTCGAGGCTGCTGCGCACTGTGCAGATGGCTTCAGTGATGCATCCACCAGCACACCCAAGTCTCTCTCAAGTCTGCTGTCTCCCAATAATGCCCCCCCAATTTGTAGTTGAACAACGGGTTCTTTTTCCCTATATGCATGACCTTGCATTTTTCCACGTTAAAGCGCATTTGCCATTTGTTTGCCCAGTCTTCCAGCTTGTCCAGGTCCCTTTGCAGGTCCTCACACTCCTCCTGGACCTAACTCTGCCGCACAGTTTGGTATCATCTGCAAATTTTATAACCTCGCACTTTGCCTCCTTTTCCAGGTCATTGATAAATATGTTGAAGAGTAACGGCCCCAGCACCGATCCCTGTGGCACACCGCTTGTGACTCCCCACCAGTCAGAATATTGGCCCTTCACTCCGACCCTCTGCAGTCTACCCGACAACCAGTGCTTGATCCATCTGTGCACATCCCCTCCCACCCCGTGGTTCCACAGCTTCCTAAGCAGCCTTTCATGTGGCACCTTGTCAAAAGCCTTTTGAAAATCGAGGTAAATGATGTCTATGAGTTCCCCATTGTCCACCCGACTGCTTATTCCCTCAAAGAAGTACAGAAGGTTCGTTAGGCACGACCTTCCCTTACAGAATCCGTGCTGGCTTGTTCTCAGTAGGCCATTCCTCTCGATGTGCTCGCAAATGCCGTCCTTGATCATAGCTTCCACCATCTTCCCTATAATTGAAGTCAGGCTCACCGGCCTGTAGTTCCCGGGGTCACCCCTCGATCCCTTCTTGAAGATAGGTGTGACATTCGCCAATTTCCAGTCCTCTGGTACCTCACCAGTTTTCAAGGATAGGTTGCAAACATGCTGGATTGTGCCCGCTATTTCTTGTCTTAGTTCCTTCAGAACCCTTGGGTGGATCCCGTCCGGGCCCGGTGATTTACCGCATTTTAACCTGTCTATCTGTTTGAGGACATCCTCCTTACTTACCTCTATGTGCTCCAATTTTTCGGCCTGTTCCCCACTCATGAGCTCCTCTGAGTCCGGTATATTAGATGTGTCTTCGCTCGTGAAAACCGACGAGAAGAACGTGTTCAACCTCTCAGCTACCTCTTTATCCTCCTTAATCACTCCCTTCCTATCCCCATCGTCCAACGGCCCCACCTCCTCTCTCGCTGGTCGCTTCCCCTTTACGTAACTGAAGAATGCCTTGAAGTTTTTCGCCTCCCTGGCCAGCCCCTCTTCGTATTCCCCTTTCGCTTTTCTAACCTCTCGGTGGCATTCCTTTTGGCATTTCCTGTGCGCCTGGTGATTTTCCTCCGTTGGGTCCTTTTTCCATCTCCAGAAGGATACTTTTTTGTCATTTATTGCCCTCTTTACTTCAGTTGACATCCAAACCAGGTCCTTTGATCGCTTGTTCTTGCAGCCTTTCCTGAAACTGGGGACGTACATTCTTTGTGCTTCCTGCAGGGTGTCCCTGAATAGGGTCCAGGCGCTTCCCACAGTATCCATCCTAAAGATGTTTCTGAGCTTCCTCCCCACCATTTCCCTCATAGCAACATAGTTCCCTTTCTTGAAGTTGAGCGCAGTTGTTGCGGTCCTCCTTACTATGGGTGTCCCCCTTTCTAATGTGAATCTGATCGCGTTGTGATCACTGTTGCCTAGTGGTCCTCCCACTTCTACCCCTCTTGCAGGCCCCCCTAATCCATTTAGGATGAGGTCAAGAGTAGCACCCCCTCGCGTCGGTTCTTTGACTAGTTGCTCCATGAAGCAGTCCCTCACAGCTTCTACAAATCCTGTTTCCCTAGTGCAGTTGGAGTGACCCGTACTCCAGTTATTCCCGGGTAGTTGAAGTCCCCCATCACTGTTACACTTCCAGTCCTGCATTCCTGTCTCAGTTCCGCTTCCAAGTCGTGTCCGACTCCTTCTGGCATACCAGGTGGGCGATAGTACAGCCCCAGTTTTATGCCTGCACCCTTGTTTCCCAGCAATTTGACCCATAGCGATTCCAGCCCCTCTGCCTTCGTTGACATATCCATCCCGACCGAGTGGATATAGTCCTTTATATATAGTGCTATGCCTCCCCCCTTCTTGTGGGTCCTGTCCCTCCTGTAGAGCTTGTACCCCGGCAGCGCCACATCCCATTGATTTTCCTCTGTCCACCAGGTTTCTGCAATTCCAATTATATCTAGGTCCTCCCCCTTGGCCACGACTTCTAGTTCACCCATCTTGGCCATGAGGCTTCTTGCATTTGCGTATAAGCACCGCAGGTCCCGTAGGTCCCGTCGTTTTTCCTCTACCTCTGCATTTACCTGGGCCACCTGCCCTTGGATTTCGGGCAGTTCTCCCGTTCCCTGTGCTTCTGCTTTGCCCTCAGCCTTTACCCTCTTAGCTTTCAGCTTCCCCACATTCCCGCCACCCCACTTCCCCGCTTTTCCTCTGGGTTTTCTAGCCCTATCGGCCCCCTCCTGGGCTATCATCCCTTGAGCCTCTGTTTGATCCCCCTCGCCTTGTGGTACCTCTATATTGCCCTCAGCTTTCGCCCTCGTGCCACCCAGTCCCCCTGTGTCTCCATGCCCCTTAGTCTTCTCCCAGCAAGCTCCCTTTACCTGATGTTTCCCTCGCTGTCTGATCATAAGATCCTCCGGTCCCTCTGCTTCCTCCCTGCAGTCAGCCCGTTCAGCATCTGTTCTGGATACTGTTGTCCGAAGCGTCAACATCAGATCAGCTGTCGGCTTTCCCCCTCTCCTCAGTTTAAAGCCCTCTCGATCTCCTTCCTCACATTGGCTGCCAGTAGTCTAGTTCCCGCTGTGCTCAGGTGCAGGCCGTCCCGCCGGTAGAGCTTGCTCTTTCCCCAGAAGGACGTCCAGTTCCTCACAAAGTGGAAGCCCTCCTCCTGGCACCATCTCCTCAACCATGCATTCACAGCCTGGAGGTCTGCCTGCCTCTTTGCATCTGCTCTCGGTACAGGCAGGATCTCCGAGAATGCTATCCTCCGTGTGCTCTGCTTCAGCTTTCGTCCCAGGACCCTGAACTGGTCAGTCAGTGTGGCCATGCTGAAGTTCCTCCGGCTCCGACGTGGATTCATTCCGACGTGGATTATTACCGCAGTCTCCTCTGTCTCTGCTCCGTCCAGGATCCTCTCGATCCTATCAGTGATGTCTCGTGTCTTGGCCCCTGGGAGACAAGTCACTAGCCGGTCCTCCCTTCCTCCAGCTACGTGACTGTCTACCTCTCTCAAGATCGAGTCTCCCACCACAATAGCAGACTTCCCTTTCCTCAGCAACCTCCTCTGCCTCAGGTCAGTGTCCTTGGTGTAGTGCGGTGTCTCTCCCTCGGGGTCCCGGTGAGTCGCGGTCTCCTCCTCTTGCGTGGTTCCTCCGCTAGGTCCTTCCCCGGTGTCGCCTTGTGGATCCTGGGTCTCGTCTGCCGACATCCGTCTGTGCAGCTGCTGGTCCCGTTCCTCCACCTTCCTATAGGCCTCCTCGATGAATCTCTCGAGGTCCCTCACCTGGTCCACAATGGGGCCTGCTCCGTCTGTGTTCTGGGTTGACCAGCTCGTCTCCTCTGTGGTGCGCAGTCCCTCCAGTCCCTCCAGTTCCTCCAGTTCCTGGACCCTGACCCTCAATCTGCCGACCTCCATCCTCAGGCTTTCCAGTTCCTGACACCGACTGCATATGTACTCCCGCCTTCCCAAGGGGAGGTAGTCGTACATATTGCACTCTGTGCAGTATACCGGAAAGTACCTCTGGGATCCTGGGTCCTCCATCGCTCTCGTAAAGTGCTGGTGTGCTCCTGCTGATTGGAGCCTGTTATTTTGTTAGCTTCAGAATCCAACTGTCATCACTGCAGGCGCTTCACAAAGGCGCGCACTAAGGCGCATGCGCCTTTGTCTCGCGCCTTCGTTGGCGCGCCAAACAGCTGAGCGCCGTTGGCGCTGTGTTCTTTTAAATGTTCCCTTCGGTCAGGGAGAGGGGCGGAGCAGGGCTCCCACGCTGCCTCTCTTCGGGAACAATCTGGATACGCTGTCTCCCGCTGGTGGCCTGAAAGGGGGCCCGGCTGGCTGCTGTGCTCTTTTAGATGTTCCCTTTCGGTCAGGGAGAGGGGCGGAGCAGGGCTCCACGCTGCCTCTCTTCGGGAACAATCTGGATACGCTGTCTCCCGCTGGTGGCCTGAAAGGGGGCCCGGCTGGCTGCTGTGCTCTTTTAGATGTTCCCTTTCGGTCAGGGAGAGGGGCGGAGCAGGGCTCCCACGCTGCCTCTCTTCGGGAACAATCTGGATACGCTGTCTCCCGCTGGTGGCCTGAAAGGGGGCCCGGCTGGCTGCTGTGCTCTTTTAAATGTTCCCTTTCGGTCAGGGAGAGGGGCGGAGCAGGGCTCCCACGCTGCCTCTCTTCGGGAACAATCTGGATACGCTGTCTCCCCGCTGGTTTAGATAAAGGTTATTTGAGTATAGGCTGAGAGTGGACTATACAGAAATTTAGGCAGAAGATTAGAATGGAGAAAGAAGGGAAGAGGTGGGGCTTAAGGGGGAGGGGTGTAGACTGAGGGTGCCCTTTAGTTGAAGAGGAGGGTCTTTACCATTTTCCAGAATGTCATTAGTGAGTTCTGTAGTCTGAGTTGAGGGGGGAGTTGGTTCCAGAGTTGGGGAATGAAGTGGCTGTAGGAGCGTTTGCGGGCGGTCTCTGAGAGGAGGGACCTTCCGGGGGGAATGCATAGGCGTATCTAAAAGGTCCCAGATACACATAGGGTTACCAAACGACCAGGAAAACCCAGATATATCCAGATTTTTAGAGGACTGTCTGGACTCCCAGACAGACTTTCCAAAACCCCCGGCATTTGTCCGGGTTTTGGAAAGTCCTCGACAAGCTCCAGCACATAATGTCGCCCACATCCACGCATGCTTCGGGCCCTCCAGACGTGGCTGCAGCTCGTCTGGAAGACAAAAGGCTTTATGGGGCAGGGCTGGAGGCAGAACAGGGCAGGGTCACATGTTCAAAGTTTCCCAGAGAAAAATATAGTAAACCTAGGTACACATCTTACCATAACTCCCTTACATTGTTTGATGAGCCCTCCAAAACTCACTCCAAACCTACTGTACTATATACCACCCTGATAGCCATTATGCCTCCAGGTGTCACCTACTGCAGTGTTTCTCGACTCGGTCCTGGAGTACCCCCTTGCCAGTCAAGTTTTCAAGGTATCCACAATGAATATGCATGAAAGACATTTGCATATAATGGAGGCAGTGTATGCAAATCAAATTTGTGCAAATTCATTGGTGGATATCCTGAAAACCTGACTGGCAAGGGGATACTCCAGGACCGAGTTGAGAAACACTGACCTACTGTATATGTCAGTACAGTAACTTTTGGATGGGTTTTGGAGGGTTCACACTTCCCACCACAAGCATACCAGTTAGAGGGGAAGATGGGCCTGGGTCCCCTTTTTTACACTCCACTGCACCAATCATGAAACTATTCCAGAGACTTGATTACTGCTCCAATAGGACTGGCCATAAAATCTGAAACTGTAGAACATGCAGGAATGCACTGCTTCATGCCCATCTTGGGGGGGTGAGAGAAGAGTCAGTGACTACTGGGGGAGTAAGGGAGGGCCATGCCTTCCTGCTTCCAGTGGTCATCTGGTCAGTTTGGCCTCCTTTTTGGTACTTATTTGTTATTGAAACAGGTCTAGTCTCAAACGTCTAAGTTTTGACCTGGAAGTTTTCTGCAATGTTCCATCATTGAAGAAAAATGTCCAAATCATAAGTCTACCCTAATTCTGCCCAAAACAAGCTCCCAACACACCTCCTTGAGATTTAGACACACTGCAGGCAAACAGCATAGAAAACCATCTATAAAATGTTTTGATTATGGCAATTTGGATATTTTAGCAAACAAAATATCCAAATGCCACTTTATGCCACTAATCATTAACATTGCAAGATCTACTTTTATGATAGACTAAATTAATTTTTACTATCCTTACTTCTCCTTATTTTATGTATATTCTGGTCTCCTGACTACTTGTAAAACGAGTCGAGCTCTAATGAGAGCTGACCCGGTATATAAACCGAAGACTAGATTAGATTAGATTTTTCTCTTTTTGAAAATGAGTCCCTGTATGTGTTTAGCACCTAACACATACACATATTCAACATAAAGATACATGTGTTTGAAATTTGATGCAAATCTAATCAGTTTGAAAATTGCCTTCTTAGAGACAAAAGCAGTAGGCTGAAAGCAAAGTCTAAAAGCTGAAAATAGGAATTATTTAAAAAAAAATAAGAACTATGGACAAAAAGTGTAATAAATAAATGTTTTCTTTAAAATAGGAATAACTTTCAAAGGAAGAAAAAGGTATCTCTCTCTATTTTGAAATCAGACTCAATAAAAAGTCTGAGGGAATACTTGAAGGGAAGCCATTATGTGCCAACAGCTAACAATAATAGAAGTCAGCTGAAGAATTTAAAGGGCCAACATGAATTCTGGGAATTGTATCTATACCACTAATACAGAAAAAAAAAGAATGGGTAGCTCATTAAAGGGAAAAAAAAAGTACAAAATGGGAGTTTCACTAATTATTACGCTCATTTTGTAATTTATGTATTATGGTGTTCTTGTCAAAAGTAATGTGTACAAAAGACCAAAAGAAGTTTTGAGCCACAGAGCATATGAACACTATTAGCAATAAAAACAGAAAGACTGATCCCATTAGCTACACATTTTT
Source organism: Geotrypetes seraphini (assembly GCF_902459505.1). Classification (NCBI taxonomy): domain Eukaryota; kingdom Metazoa; phylum Chordata; class Amphibia; order Gymnophiona; family Dermophiidae; genus Geotrypetes; species Geotrypetes seraphini. The sequence continues at coordinate 182,739,495 of NC_047084.1, read as the reverse complement.
AAAACACTGTGTCACAGTGAGACCTCCCTGTTGAACTCTGTAGAATGGGATCACATAACAAAACAATTTTGAGAAGATGACCATTATAAAAATACAAAATATAAGAACATATCCTATTTCCAACAGGTCTTAAGTACCTGGCAAAATCCCAAGGAGTAAAACAGATGTTATGCTGCTTATTCTAAGAATAAGCAGTGGATTTCCCCAAGTCCATCCTAATAATGGCTTATGAACTTTTAGGAAATTGCCCAAACTTTTTTTAAACACTGCTAAGCTAACCGCTTTCACCACATTATCGAACAATGAATTCCAGAGTTTAATTACACATTGAATGAAGAAATATTTTCTCTGGTATGTTTTAAATCTACTTCTTAGTAGTTTCAGCACATGGCCACACAAATTTGGGACTTAAAAGTTTTCTGCATTTTCATTTTTTTAGACTTCAGTGTCCCTTTTACTAAAGTGTGGTAAAATTTGGACTTAGGGTGTTCTAACAGGGGACCTTCCAACATTCTAAGCCCAGATTAAGGACTCCTTTTACTAAACAGTGCTAGTGGTTTTTAGCACAGGCCTGCGAGGTAAATGCTCCAAATTCCTATGAGCATTGGAGCATTTACCTCACTGGCCTGTCATAAAAACCTCTAGCGCCATTTAGTAAAACCCAGCGTTAATGTGGTATTTGTAGGACATTTCTTTTCTTTTTGTTCTTGTTACAGGTTGTGTGCTAATGCTCTCATTACCATGCAATACCTGAAAAAAAAACTTAACGGGAGTGTACTTACTGCCTCCTATTTAGAAGGCGTTAAGTGCTCCCACATTAACCTGCATTATCTAGTTAGCAAGTACTAATCCTAACATGCTAGCTAGCTGGTAACACAGGAATGCCCATTCTCCACCTATGACATGCCCCCTCCTAAATATGGGGTCCTTTTATGAGCGCTAATCAATTTAGCACGCTAATCAATTTAGCGCGTGCTAATTGACTTAGCGCATGCTAAAGATTTACATTCTATTGTAAATTGGTTAGCGCGCCTTAATAAAATGACTGGGGTTCAAAGCACTGTGTGTGTATGAGGGGAGAGAGGGCAATGGAGGAGGTAGCCTAGAGGGGGGAAGGAAAGAGAGGGAGTGATTGTGCAGTTATTACATTACATTAGTGATTTTTTTTATTCTGCCGTTACCTTGCGATTCAAGTTATCCTTTTTAAAACGTACCACAGAGAATTTTTTGTGGGATTAAGGGTGTGGACTGATTTATCACATTGATAATTTTTACCTCACAAGACCTGTGTTCTTATAGGAGGTGATGGATATGGATGCAAGCCATGGTTGATGACTCTGCTACCAGCACCCCGCACAGAAGCATAGAAATGGCTACAACCCCACATCTTGACTAGGTATATCATCAAGTGCACTTTTGGGGTGCTGAAAAAACACTTCTGCTAATTGCACCTCTCTGGAGGATCCTTGGAGTATAGCCCTCACAAAGTGGCAGACATCATGTTATCATCATCATCCGCTATAATAAAACCCTTAGCGCACATGCGCACTTTAAACTCCTTGCATCCGTGCTTTGTGCTTCTGTGCCACTGCATGCGCAGTAGAGTAGAACTCTGCCTGCGGCGGTTTCACCATTGCCCTCCCTCAGTGACGCTGTGACCGGGCCTACCAAGGGGTGGGGGAGAACAGCAGGCAGGATCATGGCTCTGCAGCAATCCCAGGGCAGGTAGAAGGTTTAATTGTGGCTCTGCAGCGATCCCTCGGGGGCTGAATATGAGGCAGCAGGCCGGGAAGAGCAAAAGAGGGTCCAGGGAACAAGTTAGAGACAGCGAGCAGCGAGCAAGGGCTAAAGGAGCCTTATCAACCCCTCCCCCCCCCCCACCCTGGAGAAAGTGAAAGTATGGAAGTGCATGCTGGGGTTTGGTTTGGCTCGCCATGGCCCAGCAGTTCACGAGCTTCCTGCGGAGCAGCATCAGGCAGCGATCCAGGGGTGAACGAACGGGGTCCGGAGGGGCGATGGAATGCATTTGACCTTTGTGAAGCTGGGCAGGTGTGTGTGGGCAGCTGGCCATAGCTGGATTGAGGAAAGGGTAAGGGATACCTTACTTGGCACAGCTGGAAGGCGGCTTCAGTAAGAGTCTGGGCAGGGAGAGAGACAAACAAAGAAAGATAGAAATAAAGAAAGATAGACATTGGGAGGGAGAGAGACAGAAAGAAAGAAAGATAGACGGGGCAAGGAGACAGAAAGAAAGGTAGACGGGGCAGGGAGACAGAAAGAAAGAAAGAAAAAAGATAGATGGGGGCAGGGAGAGAGACAGAAAGAAAGAAAGACAGATATCTATTCTAGCACCCGTTAATGTAAAGGGCTTAAACACTAGTGTTATATATGTAACTAGCTGATGCCCCGGCGTTGCACGGGTATTTAATTATAGCAATAACACTGTAAATGGATTCAAATAAAGATACTTTATAGTGGTGAATGAAATTATTTTTTTACAGCTTAATAAAAAGTACAATATTCAAATTATAATGTGAAATATTTGACAAAATGAATACAATACAACTAACGCAAAACGTGATTATAAACAACAATTTTAGTTTCACCTCCTGGAGCAAGAACATATAAATTCTTGGGTGAACCCACCCTTGAGCAAGCAACATAGAGTTGTGGGCCGCGAGACCCCCAGAACATATCACCCCAGGTAGTGAGGGATCTGCATACCAAGTTTCGTTCAAATCGGTCAAGCCGTTTTTGAATTACTGTGAGAATGGCAGCTTTTTACATTTTTTCCATTGACATGAATGGGTGAAATCTGATTTTCTGTTTGTAGCTCCGCCCACGTGTGCAGGTGAGCCGCGAGACCCCCAGAACATATCACCCCAGGTAGTGAGGGATCTGCATACCAAGTTTCGTTCAAATCGGTCAAGCCGTTTTTGAATTACTGTGAGAATGGCAGCTTTTTACATTTTTTCCATTGACATGAATGGGTGAAATCTGATTTTCTGTTTGTAGCTGCGCCCACGTGTGCAGGTGAGCCGCGAGACCCCCAGAACATATCACCCCAGGTAGTGAGGGATCTGCATACCAAGTTTCGTTCAAATCGGTCAAGCCGTTTTTGCGTGATCGCGGCACATACACACACACACACATACATACATACACACATACATACCTCCGATTTTATATATATAAGATATAGCACTGAGACATCGACTAGAGATCACTGTCAATGTGGCACCAGTGTTGGACATCTGCCCACCCGCTTCAGGATCAGATGTTGCCAGGGGAAACACGGTGTGATGGAAGCTGATAGAAAATTACTTCTCCTGACAGCTTCACAGTACAGTTGCTGGAATGTACTCTCCCTGCATGTTTTGTATAGAGTTGCATCTTGATATGAATGAAAATAGCATTACAGTACTGTTTCAATTAGAGGTTTTTTTGAAACAGCATATAAGAATGGGTGGCCAGCTCTGTTCTCCCCCCCCCCACTCCACACACATATACTTTCTCCCCAGGAGCAGACGCTCTGTTCTCCTGCGTTATCTGTTTAATAGGCATGTATGATTGATGTAAAGCACAAAAGACTATTAAACCAATAATAATGCTAGATTATGCAGATGGCCAACATGCACAGGGCATATGTGCGTCCAATAGGAGCATGAGCTAGCGTGTAGCTTGCATAAGTTTATAAGCCACACCCATCTCACCCCTGCAATGCTTAGCATTGGTTACAGAAGACGGAATGAGTATGTAAGCTGCTCAATAGTAGGCCATCTGCATATCACGGCCAACATGCACAGGGCATGCAAGCATCTAATAGAAGCATGTTCTAGCGCATAACTTATGTATGTAGGAGCTGTGTTAGATGTATCCCTGCAGGTACAAGCCCAGTTTTTCCAATTACAGCCTTCTCTGCCTGGCACAACTCTTCGTGATGAGCAAGAAGTGCCTCTTCACTAGAGAGGGGAACAGGTACAACATTTTGAAGATGGACAGGGGAAGAAGGACCCTCTAGACCAGGGGTGGCAAAGTCCCTCCTTGAGGGCCGAAATCCATTCGGGTTTTCAGGATTTCCCCAATGAATATGCATGAGATCTATTTGCATGCACTGCTTTCATTGTATGCTAATAAATCTCATGCATATTCATTGGGGAAATCCTGAAAACCCGAATGGATTGCGGACCTTGAAGAGGGACTTTGACACCGCTGCTCTAGATCTTGTTCAATGAGTGGGCTTCATGTCCACGCTCGGTAAGACTATAAATTATTCTGGTCATTTTACTGCGGCCTTGCTCCCTGTCTGCTTCTCTCTCTTTAACTTGTCAATTTGGCTCAGTATGTAAAGGGAAGAAGAATGGGACGATATTCCACATTTCTGTGGTTACTATGAAAGCACTTCATATATTATATTGTGACAGGGAAGCTCCTGTCACAGTGAAAACTACTGCTAAAACTCCCCAGAATGCAGCACAGGGCTCTGTAAAACCCGGCATGGAGCCAGGACAGCTAGCTCAGCCAAAATAATGCAAGCCCAGGCAGGTCCCAGCACAGCTGAAGAGCCAGTTAGGGAAGGCTCTGAAAACTACTAATTGCCCCTATCACTCCTTTCCCCAAGTCAGGGAGAATCCTGAGACCAATTTAGAGAGGGGTGGAGTCCGACCCGGGAGTTTGCCTTATAGGCAAAGTGAGTTTGGAGAGAGAAGGAGGACACAGCTGACTCTGATGAGAGAAGCCAAATCACTCAAGGAGTTTCCAGGTCACAGAGGGTGCCTAAGACCCAGCATGAGCGTATGGCAGGAAGCCAGCACCTAAGGAAAGGTGGTACAGCACTTGGGAGGTACAGTGACTGGCAACTTAAGCCCCAGAGAGAAGGGCGGGGAAATTATCCCCAGGGAAAGGCTGCAGGCATTTTGGCAGACTTGCAGAGAGGGGGATGGGAAGCACAGCCTGGGAGAAACCAGGAAACGTTGAGCCAGAGTTCCCATGAGGGTGAATGGGAAATGTGCAGTGTCCTGAGTGATAATATAAGTGAAGGGGACATGGACCTGGGGGAATACAGTATGTGAAAGTCCTCAGCTAATCTCCTGAAGAACGTTCTCCCAGTATTGCTTTGTTTCACACGGAAGCCAGAGCATTGCTGGCAAAGCTAATGAGGTGAGAAAGACGTATCAATAAGATAAAGGGAGCTGAGAGAGGAAAAGGCTTGACACAAGCCGTGCTCAGCTATAAAAGCCAGAAGGTGTTAAGGTCCAGAGAGATCAATAAATCCCAGTGGGGATACGAGCCAAGGAAGGCATGGAACTGATATAATATTTTGATGTGATAGTATTTTTCCTTTTGATAAGGAGGAGCAATTCAGCTCCTCAGTAAAACACCTGAGACTCACCTGGACTGTAAAATAATTGTGTGCAGGATGCACCCAAAGGACTTGAACAAACCAAGGTGAATGTTTTCTTTTTGCTTCTGGTTTCTTTTCTTTGTACTTTGGGACACTAATAAACCTGGTACTGTTTTTCAAGGAATCCGGTATCCGGGTCTTCCTTTCACCACCATATAAAAGGCGTACTAAAATTCTTACTTGTGGTCCGGGCCGGAGTTTCCCACCTACTCGGGGACGGGCCCGGCCACAAGAAGTTGGTGGCAGTGGTGGGATCGCGCCGCCCACTGGTTAGTGGAGGAAGTACGCCCAAAGACTTGGAAACAAAAAAACACCAAGAAGGAAAAAAAAAAAAAAACACGAACTTTGGTTTTTGGTTTTTTTTTTTTGACAAAGCAAACTGCTGACCTTTTTGAGGTGAAGACTAGTGCCAGAAAGTACTGTGTTCAAAGGCTGGCAATACAGTATTTTGGGATTGTGATTTTGGAGCAATTCGAGTGTTTTTTTGAAAGCCATAATTTACTTAACCTTACTTTATTGGTAGTGTGGATTACAAATACCCAGAGGCAAAGCAGGGAGAGGGAGCAGTATCCGGTGCAGTGTGGTTCCTGGTGGAGTACAAGGCAGCATCCAGGCGTCCGGAGGACACAGTCTGCTGAGGAGTGGAGCGGAGTCCGGAGGAGCGGTTCCTGGTTCCTGAGTTCCTGGTCGGAGGAGTGGCTGGGGAGGCCCAAATATACCCAAGGCTGAGACACATCAGTCCCTAAGGTAACGGTGCTTAGGGGTGGCTGATGTGGATTGGTGGGTAAGGGGACCAGAGGCTCGGGGCTAGTGAGGGAAAACCCTAGCAGTGAAAGTCCGCACTTGGGTTCCTGTTCTCTCTTGTTTGTGTTCTCTCTTGTTTGCGTCTAAGTTCCTGACTGGTCTGGAAGGGGAGATGCACAAAATGCAGCAGCGTTTTCAGGAGATGCTGCAGTCGCAGGCAGAGCTCTGGAAAGCAGACCACCAGGCACAGCAAACTCGGCACACGGAACTTTTGCAGCAAATGTCCGCTCAGATACAGGCCATAAACAATCTGGCACAGAGGCCTGCAACACCGGTGGCTGGCAGCGGTGATGGCGTCATCGGGCCGGTAGGCGCTCCTTTTGGGGAGCCGATAAGACTGCATAAATTAAATGTAGATGATGACATACAAGACTATCTAGTTGGTTTTGAAAGGGTGGCCATGGCTTTGCACTGGCCAGTGGACCAATGGTCCGTAAGACTGATACCATGTCTAAGAGGCAGAGCTTTAGAGGCTTATCAGACTTTGAGCGCTGAACAAGCAGCTAATTATCCCATACTGAAGCAAACTTTGCTAGATTATTTAGGGTATAGCCCAGACCACTATCGGAGCCAGTTACGGGCAGCCCGTTTGGCCCCGAATGAGCACCCAAAAGCCCTGATACAGCGGCTTAAGAGGCTATGTGAGAGGTGGCTACAGCCACAAGGAAAGGGGGTACGAGAGGTCCTGGATGAGGTGGTGAGGGAGCAAGTGTTGGAAGCCATTTCTCCAAGGGCTAAGGTATGGGTAATGCGAAAAGGGTCCCAAACTTTGGAGCAGGTGGGCAAGGATTTGGAACATTATTTAGAGGCTGAAGAAGCCCTAAAGCCTCCCAAGGTGGGTCCTAGTCCTACGAGGGGTCCCCATTTTCCCCTGGTGAGGAAGAAGGTAATGCTAGCCACCAGGGTAGGGGCTGTTCCAGAGCCTACCATAGAGGTGGAGGTGGAGGGTATAAAAATGAAGGCCCTAGTGGATTCCAGGGCAGACCAATCCTTCATTGCTCTTCCCGACTGGGCCAATATAGTGCGAAGGAGGGGACCGGAATGTGTGCGGCCCACGGGGAGGGCCAAGTTGAGATGTGTGCATGGAGTAGCTACCCCATATGATTTAAGGAAGGTTAACCTGAATTACCAGGGTCAGAAGAGCTGGGTAAAGTTGGCTCTAGTAACCCGCCCCCCGGTGGCCCTAATCTTGGGAAGGGATTGGGAGGGCTTTCAGCGGTACACCCAACAGAAAATCATTTTAGCCCACAGGCAGGCAGCAGATGGTCCTTCCAAACGAAGGGATAGGAGGGAGAGGCAGGTCGGGCCTTTTCGACCATGGATCCCTGGGAAAGTGTTGGAGAAATTCCTCTTTTTTTCCCAGGAGCAACAGAAGGATCAGGTTCTTAAACACGCCTGGGAACAGACTAAAGGGCGGGCAGACTTTTACCCCAGGTTCAGGGAGGAAGGGGGCCTGTTGTATAGAGAGACCCTAAGGAAAGGAGGGGGCCGGCCATGGAAGCAGTTGGTGGTGCCCGGGGTCTTTAGGCAGACTATATTGAAGTTAGCCCATGAACATCCGCTAGCTGGACATCGAGGCAGGGATAATACCCTAGATCAGATCCTGGCGCGGTTTTACTGGCCTGGGATTTACAAGGAGGTGAAAGAATTCTGCGAGACTTGTCCCTCGTGTCAGAAGCTGACAGGGTATAAACCCCCCAAAGCTCCATTAATACCCTTACCGAGAGTTGAGGAGCCTTTGGCTCGTATCGGGGTGGATATAGTGGGTCCCCTGGATAAGAGTCGGAGAGGGTTTGAATATATCCTGGTAGTGGTGGACTATGCCACCAGGTTCCCATGGGGGGTGCCCCTGAGATCTACTTCGGCACCGATTCTGGTGCAGGAATTAACGAAGATCTTTTGCCAGGTAGGGTTTCCCCGGGAAGTGTTAACGGATAGGGGGACCAATTTCCAATCGGGGGTGTTCGAGGCCTTTCTAGCCGCCTTTGGCATTGCCCATAAAAACACATCCGCTTATCATCCCCAAGCTAATGGCTTAGTCGAGCGCTTTAATCAGACCTTGAAACGGATGATAAGGAAGGGTGCTGCCGGGGATATTAGAGATTGGGATTTGTGGGTTCCCTTTTGCTTGTATGCGGCTCGGGAGAATACTCAGGAGTCGCTAGGGATATCCCCATTCGAGCTCCTTTATGGGAGACCCCCACGAGGCTTATTGGATATCATCCGGGAAAATTGGGAGCCCCAAAAAGAACAAGACATGAATGTTCTGTCCTATCTGCAGGGGATAAGGGGTAGGCTGAGGGAAGTGACTAAACTGAGCCAACAAGCCCTCCAGAAAAGTCAAGTCAAACAAAAGACATATTATGACCGGTGAACCCGGGTGAGGAATTTGTCTGTAGGGGACAGGGTGGTAGTATTAATCCCTGATGGGCCCCATAAATTTGAAGCCAGGTGGAGGGGTCCTGGGGAAGTGGTAGAGAAACTTAATGCAGTGGATTACCGGGTAAAGGATGACAAGGGGCGAGAGTAAATCTTCCATGTGAACTTGTTGAAGCCATGGAAGGAAAGGACAGTGTTGTACACCCAGGCAGGGGAAGAAGAAGATGGGGAATTAGGACCCCAGGTAGCTGACATGGGGTCAGGGGAGACCCCCAAAATTGGGGATACACTGAGTGAGGTCCAAAAACAACAGATGGGGATAGTGTTGGGACAGTTTAGCTCAATATTATCTTCCAAGCCAGGGTACACTCGACTGGGGAAACATGAAATTATTACCGCCCCAGGGAGAATTGTACGTCGCAGGCCCTACAGACTACCGGAGAGTAGACGGGTGGAAGTGAGGCAACTGGTGCAAGAGATGTTGGACTTGTGGGTGATTGAGGAATCCCACAGCCCGTGGAATAGTCCCATTGTGCTAGTGCCCAAGGCAGATGGAACCACGAGGTTCTGCATAGACTTTCAGGGGGTAAACGCCATATCCAAATTCGATGCATACCCCATGTCACGGATCGAAGATCTGCTGGATAAGCTAGGAAGGGCGCGTTATTTATCTACCCTAGACCTATGTAAAGGGTATTGGCAGATTCCTCTGTCCGAGGGGTCAAAGCAAAAGACAGCGTTTCAGACACCCCAGGGGCTCTTCCAATTCCGCCGCATGCCCTTCGGATTGCATGGCGCTGCTACAATTTGTCAAAGAATTGTCAACAAGGTGCTAGAGGGGCATGAGGAATACGCAGCAGCCTATATGGATGACATCATTTTTACCCAAACCTGGGAGGAGCACTTGGGAGCGGTGGAAGCAGTCCTAATAGACTTAGGTAGGGCAGGACTCACTGTGAATCCCCAGAAGTGTTGGTTTGGGCAGTCCCAGGTAAAATACTTGGGGTACCAAGTGGGCCAAGGGCAGATACGGCCGTTGACGGATAAGGTAGGATGCATCAGGGATTATCCCCGTCCGGTAGACAAGAAACAGTTGAGGGGATTCTTGGGATTGGTAGGGTACTACCGAAGGTTTGTAGCCCGGTTTTCTGAACTGGCAGCCCCCCTCACTGATATGCTTAAGAAAAATCTGCCGGTCCGGCTGGCCTGGTCTGAGAGGGCGAATGAAGGGTTTGAGAGACTGAGAAAATGTTTGTGTCAGGATCCTGTATTAAAAGGGGTGGATTTCGAGAAGCCATTCCTACTACAGACCGATGCATCCCAGGAAGGGTTGGGAGCAGTCCTGTCCCAATTACACCAGGATAGGGAACACCCTACTATGTACCTGAGCAGGAAGTTGTTACCCCGGGAGCAAGCTTACTCTACGGTGGAGAAGGAATGCTTGGCCATTAAGTGGGCCATTGACACTCTGAAATATTATTTAGAGGGGAGATCCTTCACCCTAGTCACAGACCATGCAGCCCTGACATGGTTGGAGAAAATGAAGGACAGCAATGCCCGCCTAACCAGATGGTATCTGGCCCTTCAGCCATATCATTTTAAGATAGTACATAGGCCAGGGGCACTTCATAAAAATGCAGATGTTCTCTCTCGGTTAGGGGAAGAATCCTCTGAGAGTTTAAAGGAAGAAAGGACCGATAGGGGTTTAAGTAGGGGGGTATGTGACAGGGAAGCTCCTGTTACAGTGAAAACTACTGCTAAAACTCCCCAGAATGCAGCACAGGGCTCTGTAAAACCCAGCATGGAGCCAGGACAGCTAGCTCAGCCAAAAGAATGCAAGCCCAGAAAGGTCCCAGCACAGCTGAAGAGCCAGTTAGGGAAGGCTCTGAAAACTACTAATTGCCCCTATCACTCCTTTCCCCAAGTCAGGGAGAAACCTGAGACCAATTTAGAGAGGGGTGGAGTCCGACCCGGGAGTTTGCCTTATAGGCAAAGTGAGTTTGGAGAGAGAAGGAGGACACAGCTGACTCTGATGAGAGAAGCCAAATCACTCAAGGAGTTTCCAGGTCACAGAGGGTGCCTAAGACCCAGCATGAGCGTATGGCAGGAAGCCAGCACCTAAGGAAAGGTGGTACAGCACTTGGGAGGTACAGTGACTGGCAACTTAAGCCCCAGAGAGAAGGGCGGGGAAATTATCCCCAGGGAAAGGCTGCAGGCATTTTGGCAGACTTGCAGAGAGGGGGATGGGAAGCACAGCCTGGGAGAAACCAGGAAACGTTGAGCCAGAGTTCCCATGAGGGTGAATGGGAAATGTGCAGTGTCCTGAGTGATAATATAAGTGAAGGGGACATGGACCTGGGGGAATACAGTATGTGAAAGTCCTCAGCTAATCTCCTGAAGAACGTTCTCCCAGTATTGCTTTGTTTCACACGGAAGCCAGAGCATTGCTGGCAAAGCTAATGAGGTGAGAAAGACGTATCAATAAGATAAAGGGAGCTGAGAGAGGAAAAGGCTTGACACAAGCCGTGCTCAGCTATAAAAGCCAGAAGGTGTTAAGGTCCAGAGAGATCAATAAATCCCAGTGGGGATACGAGCCAAGGAAGGCATGGAACTGATATAATATTTTGATGTGATAGTATTTTTCCTTTTGATAAGGAGGAGCAATTCAGCTCCTCAGTAAAACACCTGAGACTCACCTGGACTGTAAAATAATTGTGTGCAGGATGCACCCAAAGGACTTGAACAAACCAAGGTGAATGTTTTCTTTTTGCTTCTGGTTTCTTTTCTTTGTACTTTGGGACACTAATAAACCTGGTACTGTTTTTCAAGGAATCCGGTATCCGGGTCTTCCTTTCACCACCATATAAAAGGCGTACTAAAATTCTTACTTGTGGTCCGGGCCGGAGTTTCCCACCTACTCGGGGACAGGCCCGGCCACAATATAGATACTTATTTTTCACCCAGTACAATGGAGGGTTATACGACTTACCCAGAGTCGTAGTGGGAATCAAACCCTGTTTCCCAGGTTCTTAAGTCACTGCACTAACCTCTAGGCTACTCCTCCACTCCATGCTGCCTTCCAGGTTCACTGAGATTTCTTTCAGTTCCTCCACATTGTCATCCTTGAAAACTATTTCTGGTTCAGGTAGATCTCTTGCATCTTCATTCAGTCTGCTATGGCTGTAGCCTCTCTCAGTGCCCCTTTTGCTCCTTAATGATTTAACGGTTCCAAGGGTTCCTTCACAGACTTTCTGCTTTTGATGTACCTGAAAAGGTTGTTACTGTGAGTTTTTGCCTCTATAGCAAGTTTCTCTTCATATTCTCTTTTAGCCTTCTTTATCAGTGCTCTGCATCTAACTTGCCAGTGCTTATGTTGCATCTTATTTTCTTCATTTGAATCCTTTTTCACTCTTTGAAGGATGTTCTTTTGGCTCTAATAGCCTCTTTCACTTCACATTTTAATTATGCTGGCTGTTTGCTCTTCTTTCTACATTTTTTAATACATGGAATACATCTAGTCTGGGCTTCCAAGATGGTATTTTTAAACAATGTCCATGCCTGATTTAAAGGTCTAACCTTTTTGGCTGATCCTTATAGCCTCCTTTTAATTTTCCTCATTTTATCATAATCACCCTTTTGAAAATTAAATGCTGCTACAGTAGATTTCCTTTGTAACTTCACTCCAGATATTAGCTCAGATTTGATCATGTTATGATCACTGTTTCCCAGACCCAGCACCTTTACCTTTCCTACTATGCCTTGCATTCCACTAAGAACTAGATCTAAAATAGCTCCCCCTTGTCGATTCCTAACCAGTTGCTCCAAGAAGCAGTCATTTATTGCTTCTAGGAATTTTACCTCCCTAGCACTTCCTGATGTAACATTTAAAAAGTAATCTGTACATTTCATGTAAAACAGGGCTCTAAAACCCAGAAAAACTGAGGGGCCTTTTTACGAGTACTAAAGCTTAGCATGCAAATAGCTCCTGTTTTGCAAATATGAGCTAGGTGGTACTTAAAGCTTACTAATGTCTATTAGCACAGTGGTCCCCACCCTGTCCTGGAGGACCACCAGGCCAATCGGGTTTTCAGAATAGCCTTAATGAATATTCATGGAGCAGATTTGCATGCCTGTCACTTCTATTATATGCAAATCTCTCTCATGCATATTCATTAGGGCTGGCCTGGTGGTCCTCCAGGACAGGGTTGGGGGACCACTGTATTAGCACACACTAAGCTCTAGTAAAAGGTCCCCTGACTAACTTGACATAAGCAAGCAGTTATCCCAGGGCCTACCCATAGAGTGCCTGGTTGATTTATGAACCTTAAAAGGTAAGACAGATTTGCAAATATACCAAATTCTCAGTGCTTTCCTCTTATCTACATTTCTGGTCACCCAGTAAAGCATGTCAATCAGATTTGTCTCACATGTTCTCCATCTCATAAAATCATGCTGCCTCTGATCCAACAAGTTGAAAGAATGAAGATGATTTACTATCCGTTCAGAAATTTCCATTAATGTTTCCATTTCCAAAGTGAGATTAAGAAGCTTGCAATGTCCAGCCTCCTTTTAGCCTAATTGTGTTTTCCTAGGAGGATACATGTACCTGGATTGGCCACTGTGAAAACAGGACACTGGGCTAGATGGACCATTGTCTGACCTAGTATGGCTATTCTTATGTTCCATTTTTATAGTACTGGTATTAGTCCTAAAAGTTAATGCCAGTCGTCTTTTGCTTTCAAACACTGGGTGGCGCCAGACAATAAGATTCATCATTATTCTCAATCTAAATACCAAACACAGAAAAATCAAAAATAGAGGCTATGTTTGCAGTTCAACGATCTCAAAACAGTGCAGAAATGAAAACAATATAAAACCAAAGGCACATGAGCCTGAGTTGCATATTGTGATGCAATAAGGTTGATACACATTAAACATAAGAGACTGAAACCCCCCCCCAAAAAAAAAAAAAAAACAACAACAAAAAAACAACAAAACAATTGGACCAATATTAAAAGGCATTTATCTGGTTAGTAGATGCTACCAGCCAGAGAGATATTCATTGGCACTAACCAGAGCCACTAAATATTTCAGCTTTGAAACCCTGTTCTTATTAACCAGTGTTCTTTTTAATTGTAATACATCTTATTGAAATAGTACTGCAATGCTATTTTCATTCATATCAAGATGCAACACTATATAAAATATGCAAGGAGGGAACATTCTGGCAACTATACTGTGAAGCTGTCCGAAGTAATCTTCTATCAGCTTCCATCTAACTGTGTTTCCCCTTGTGACATCTGATCCTGAAGCAAGTGGGCAGATGTCCAACACTGGTGCCACATTGACAGTGATCTCTAGTCGATATCTAGGCACTATATTATGTATATAACATTCAGCACACAATCATGATGTAGTCCAAGGTGTCACATGCTAGACCCCTGCCTAGGACTGCAGGTGGCACTAAAAGTAACTTTCCAGACCTTGGCATTGCTCCCCCTGGAAATGGGGAGACCCTTCAAATAAGACGATGGACTAGTATGTCAGGAATACACTGAGGAGTGGACAACCCCAGAATAGGAAAATCCAAGCAAAAATAGCATTCAAACAAATCTCAGCCTTTATTTGATATTCCAACTGGCCAATACTGAGCACAGACACTTCCAGCCATGCAATTCACACAAAAATAATGAAATTTGTCAATGCATAAATGGAAAAAGAAATTTCACAAACACTTTACAGCAGTGTCTATCCCAAAGTCTATTTGGTACCCTAAACACCAAAACTCCTGAACTTTGCAGCTTGTTAAACAGTCCTCTTCATCCGGGAAGGTAAGTGTGTATCATAAAGTGCTGTCAGTTCATAAACTCCTCAAAAGTAAAATGAGTCCAAAGAAAACTAAAAGAGAAGCCAAACTTCCAAGGCTCCAATTAGAGAATGGCAAGAGGAAAAAATTTGTCCCTGTCCCCATCTCCACTTATTATATTAAGGTATATAAAGAAACAATATTCTGTACAATTGTCATTTTATAAATCAAAGTTCTGGCTGCCGAACTAGAGGAAGAGATCTTCAGCTGGCCGGGCTTTGTTTATAAATGTTTATCAACACAACTAATATACTACTTTATACTAAAGCAAAAAAAAAAGAAATATAAATTATTTTTTTTACCTTTGTTGTCTGGTTTTTGCTTTCCTCATCTTGTCATTCTATTCCTTCCATCCCCTGTCTGCTTTCTCTCTGCCTCTTCCATATGGAATCTGCTCTATTTCTGTGCTTCTACCAGAAACTGTGCCTCTCTCTTCCATCTCTCCCTCCACCCCACCTCCAATTGGTCTGGCACCCATCTTCTTCCCTCCACTTCTCCCATAGTCTGGCATCTGTCTTCTTCCCTTCCATCTTTCCTTCCCTCCCCCAGGTGGTTTTTAGCATTTCTCTCCTTCTTTCCTCCCCTCAGATCTGGTATCTGTCTTCCCAATCCATCATGTACCCTTTTTTCTTTATCCCCTTCCATCCAGTATGTACTCCCTTCTCTCTCCCCTCCCCACTTTCCTTCAGCATCTTTTCCCCTCTCTCTCCTACCCATTTCCATGTAGCATCTGCTCCCCACTCTCTCCTCCCCATTTCCCTTCAGCTTCTGTTCCTCTATCCCTTCCTCCTCTCTCTCCACTCCCCTTCAGCGCCCTTTGCGCGGTCCAGCAGCCCCCTCCCTCCCGATCGCCGCAGACCGGGCATCTCCCTCCCTTCCTTCTCCTCACATTTGCTGGCCATTTTCATTTTTCTGTCTCTAAGTGGCCCGAGCCTTTAAACAAGTCACATGAAGCTGCACTGAACTTCTGACGCAACTTTCTGTTTCCGGTTGCATAAGAGGAGATGTTTCAGGCAGCCAATGTCACAATACAACTCAAGAGATTTTATTGAAATTTCCTATGGGAAGTCCCAACTAGGATCCTGATTTCAAATGAGCACTACTCTCTCCTGCCGAAATCCCCCCAAACTTTTCGATTACCAGCAGGAGGGAGCCCAAGCCCCCCTGCCAGCAGGAACCCCCCCCTTCGAAACTTGCGATTACCGGCAGGAGGAAGCCCAAGTCCTCCTGCCAGCAAGAACCTCCCCCCGCGAACCTTGTGATTATCGGCAGGAGGGAGCCCAAGCCTTCCTGCCAGCAAATGCCACCTCCTGAACCCTCGATCAATGGCAGGAGGGAACCCAAGCTCTCCTGGCAGCAAATACTACCCCCCCTCCCGAACCTGTGATCAACGACAAGAGGGAGCTCAAGCCTTCCTACCGGAAGGCAAGCACCCCCTCGAACCCCCAGACCGGGAACCCCCCGGACCCACCAAACCCGCAAACCCCCCTAACCTGAAAGGCAGGCCAGCCAATTTTCCTCCAAATCGCAGGCCTGCCCCTTCCCGGTGCATTGTGTGATGCACTGAGGGGCCTAGGGCCTGATTGGCCTAGGTGTCTAAGGAGAGGCCTTAGGTAACTGGCCCAATTCCAGTTAGCCCAGGTGCCTAAGGCACCTCCTATGAGGCACCTGGGCCAATCAGGTCATAGGCCCCCTCCCCGGTGCATCCCACAATGTGCTGGGAAGGGGCAGTCCCGCTATTTGAAGAAAGGCAAGCCTGCTGGATGGGTGGGAGGACCCGTCCAGCTGGCCAACTTTTCAGATTAGAGTGGGGTCCGGGGGGGCTAGGGGGGTTCAGGGATTCCCAGTCGGGGGGTTCGGGGGGTGCTTGCCTTCTGGCAGGAGAGCTTGGGCTCCCTCCTGCTGGGCATCACGGGTTCGGGGGGGTGGTTCTTGCTGGCAGGAGGGCTTGGGCTCCCTCCTGCCATTGATCGTGGGTTTGGAGGGGGTTCTTGCTGACAGGAGGGCTTGAGCTCCCTCCTGCCAGTAATCGCGAGGTTCGGGGGTGATTCTTGCCTGCAGGAGGGCTTGGGCTCCATCCTGCCATTGATCGTGGGTTCGGGGGTGTTTCTTGCCAGCAGAACGTGGGCTCCCTTCTGCTGTTGATCGCAGGTTTGGGGGGGGTTTCTTGCCGGCAAGAGGGCTTTGTTCCCTCCTGCTGGTAATCACGAGGTTCAGGGGAGGATCGCAGCAGGAGAGATTAGGCATATCTCCAACCATGATGTTTGGGGGGGGGACAGTTACAGGATTCTGTAATCGCGTTGTTTGTGATAGATGCAGGTTAGGGAATTCTGCTTTTAGGCGAAGGACTGGTCTTTTTTTGGGCATTTGGAACTTGGGCGATTTTGTAGTTGGAAATGTATCTTAAGGATAGACATAGTGGTGGTTTGGGTGATTAAACAGGTGAACATAGAGGTAGGTCATTCTAAAAATAAAAAAAACTCATTTTGGATGGGTTTTTTGAGAATGGACATTTCCCTGCTGCCTACTTTCTACATCTAGGGACTTTGGCCAAAAGGGGACTTAGACGTTTTTAAATGAAGGAATAGGATCATGGAATACATCTGAGAAGAGTCAGGTGTGACTGCTATCCATTAGACACGAGAAAATTTTTTCAGATGGGGGAGGAAAGGGAGAATGCTGTTAGACACCAAAGATAGCTTTTTAAAAATCAGGGTAGGGTAGTTGGGTGGGAAGGAAAAAATGGGTGCCAGTACTCTCTAACCCTTCTATGCTGCCCCAAATCTGGCATAATTTTCCTCACAGTAGCCATGTGACCCAAACATTTTTTTTTTAATTGTGAATGCTGCAGGATAGTTTCAAGTTTATTTAATCTTTGATATACTGTTTATCAAAAGCATATACTATACAGCATTTGCATGCAGTGTGTTTGCACGTGAGAACCCTTTCTGCATTGCTATCCTGTGGTAAAATGCTAATAAACTTGCATTACTGCCTTTCCGCATTGGCCTCCTAGTCAGTCAGATTTTCAGGATAGCCACTATGAATATGCATGAGCTATATTTGCATAGCTTAGAGACCTACTGTGTGCAGATTCATTGTGGTATTTCTGTAAACCTGATTGGCTAGTTATGCCTCCAGGGCAGGGGTGTCAAAGTCCCTCCTCGAGGGCCGGAATCCAGTCGGGTTTTCTGGATTTCCCCAATGAATATGCATTGAAAGCAGTGCATGCACATAGATCTCATGCAGATTCATTGGGGAAATCCTGAAAACCCGACTGGATTCTGGCCCTCGAGGACCGACTTTGACACCTGTGCTCCAGGGCAACACTATATTTTAGGACTTGGTATAGCTCAGTGGTCTCAAACTCATATCCTTTGCAGGGCCACATTTTGGATTTGTAGGTACTTGGAGGGCCACAGAAAACATAGGGCTCCTTTTACTAAGGTGTGCTAGCATTTTTATCATTCGCGCTAACCCTGTGCGGCAATGCAGCACACGCTAAGCGCGCACTAAAACCGTTAGTGCAGCTTAGTAAAAGGAGCGCATAGTTAATGTTTTATTAAAGAAATGACAATTTTGCATGAGGTAAAACTCTTTATAGTTTATAAATCTTTCCTTTAACTGTTAAAGGAAAGATTTATAAACTATGGGGCTCATATTCAAAAGAGAAAAATGTCCAAAAACCAGCCTAAGTTGGCACTTGGATAAACATTGTCAAAATATGTCCAAGTGCCGATAATGAAAACAGGTTTTGGACGTATTTCCAAACGACCTAGGCCTTCATAGTGCTGCTGAACGACCAAAGCTAAACAGGGCATTTCAGGAGGAGTGTTGAGGGCGGGAGTTGGGCGGGACATGGGCCAGCTTAGACTTAGTCGTACATGTATAACCGAAAGTTATACAGCCCAGGATCGGCGGAACTTGGACGTTGTGACTTAGACCATTCAAAAGTCAGTGTTCTTCAACCTTTTTACACCTATGGACCGGTGGAAATAAAATAGTTATTTCGTGGACCGCAGGGCCGCCATCAGGGCAGTACTACCAGTCCTGCATTCAGGGGCCCAGAGCTGACAGGGGGCCTGGGCTCCCCCAGGGTCGCAAGCATAGTCTCCTCTCCTTCTCCTTACCTGCCCTGCCGCAGCACACAGCCAAACGGAAGTCTTCCCGATGTCAGCGCTGACGTCGGAGGGAGGGCTTAAGCAAAGCCCTCCCTTCCTCCGACGTCAGCGCTGACATCGGGAAGACTTCCGGTCGGCTGCTTGCGGCAGGGTAGGTAGGGAAAAGGCAGTCATGTATCGAAGGGGGGGGGGGGCGGTTCGCCTCGGGTGTAGCCATGGGGGGAATGTGCACAGCCGGTCAGGTCCCCTTAGCCTTGTGGCGCTTCCCCCGACCGACTGACAACAGGCCCGGCCGACAAACCTCCCTGCCCTGTAGCAGTGAATCTAAATTACCTTCTTACAGCAGCTTCAATACTCCAGCTGCTGTAAGAAGGTAATTTAGATTCGTGGCTACAGGGCAGGGAGGTTTGTCGGCCGGGCCTGTTCTGTTGTCGGTCGGGTGGGGATGCGCCACAAAGGTAAGGGGCAGGGAGGGAGAAAGGGAGGAAAGGTGGAGTGGAGAAGAAAAGACACTTAAGGGAAATGGGTAAAACTGAGGGGGGAGAAGGCCGCTGAAAGCACTGGGGAAAACAAAGGGGTGGAGAAGGACGCTGAAAGGACATGGGGAAGACGGGAGGGGGGAGAAGGACCCTGAAAGCACATGGGGAAGACAAAGGGGTAGAGAAGGACGCTGAAAGGACATGGGGAAGACGAGGGGGGGAGAAGGACGCTGAAAGCACATGGGGAAGACAGAGGGGGGGAGAAGGACCCTGAAAGGACATGGGGAAGACAAAGGGGTGGAGAAGGACGCTGAAAGGACATGGGGAAGACGGGGGGGGGATAAGGACGCTGAAAGCACATGAGGAAGACAGAGGGGGGGAGAAGGACCCTGAAAGGACATGGGGAAGACAGAGGGGGGGAGAAGGACCCTGAAAGGACATGGGGAAGACAAAGGGGTGGAGAAGGACGCTGAAAGGACATGGGTAGATGGGGGGAGAAGGACGCTGAAAGGACATGGGGAAGACAGAGGGGGAGAAGGACGCTGAAAGGACATGGGGAAGACAGGGGGGAGAAGGACACTGAAAGCAAATGTGGAAGACAGAGGGGGGAGAAGGATGCTGACAGGACATGGGGAAGATGGGGGGGAGAAGGACACGGAAAGGAAATGGGGAAGAGAGAGTGGGGAGAAGACACTGGCAGGGAAGAAGACAGAGATGCCAGACTATGGGGGGAGCGGAGGGAAGAAGATGGGTGCCAGACCAATTTGGGAGGGGGGAGAAAGGGAGAGGCACAGTAACAGAGCAAATGGAAGACATAGAAAGAAGAGAGACAGTGGATGGAAGGAATTAAATGAGAACATGAGGAAAGCAAAAACCAGGCAACAAAGGTAGGAAAAAAATTATTATTTTTTTTTTGCTTCAGGA
Organism: Geotrypetes seraphini; assembly: GCF_902459505.1. Taxonomy (NCBI): domain Eukaryota; kingdom Metazoa; phylum Chordata; class Amphibia; order Gymnophiona; family Dermophiidae; genus Geotrypetes; species Geotrypetes seraphini. The sequence goes on along the minus strand of NC_047084.1, from coordinate 182,719,521 downwards.
TAAAGTAGTATATTAGTTGTGTTGATAAAAATTTATAAACATTAGAGGCTCTGGTAGAAACCCGTTTACAAAGTATGTATTCTTCCCAATTAATATTTCCAAATTAATAGTCTTTTTGCTTATTTTTAAATGGGTTTCTACCAGAGCCTTTAATTCAGTAGCATAATTAAATGAAATAACTATTTCTGTAGTTTATAGGGACGGAGGGGATTCCTCGCAGGGACGGGAGGGGACGGAGGGGATTCCTCGCGGGGACGGGTGGGGATGGAGGGATTCCTCGCGGGGACGGTTGGGGACGGGTGGGACTTTGGCGGGGACGGGTGGGATTTCTGTCCCCGCGCAACTCTCTACCCCAGGGTCCTAGGCCACCATAGCACAAATTCCTGTATTATGCTTCTGCTGTGCACAACAATAAACAATAAACACTACTGTCATACTTTTTTTTGTCCCCTGCCAATTTCCTGATAGCACCCCCCCAGGACAAAAGTGGATCCGTCTACCTGGCCCGCGGCCGCAGCCAGCGATATACCAGGTGCATGCCTCTCGTCTCCTGACTCCTTCACCAAGGCCCGCCCTGTCTCCACTCCGATTGGCTTGGGCTTTGGGTGCCTAGCCAATCAGGAGACACATCACTTGCCTGCCACTCAATCTGCGAGAGCGGGTCGGCCAGATGATGTCACCACCTCTCTAGGAGGACAGGACGAGAGGAGCAGCCTGAGGAGCTGCAGAACTAGTAAGGCAGTGATCAATTTAAACATGCACCTTTCTTCCTCCATCCCATGCACCTTTCTTCCTCCATCCCATAACACACACAGCCTGGTGGTGATGATTATCAGATTGATTCATGAATATATAATGATGTTATGAGTGTGCACCTCTTCCTTCCCATCCTCATTAGCATGTCACATACAGCATGTTACATTACACAAAGTCTGTGTAATGTAACATGCTGTATGTGACATGCTGAGGAGGATGGGAAGGAAGAGATGCACACTCATAACATCATTATATATTCATCCATAGCTGCATGTTAATGATGTGCTCATATGCACTTATTTATCATCATAACATATACATCATCATTAACATGCAGCTGTGGATGTGTAAGGACAGGCTGAGGAGGATGGATGGGAAGGAAGGAAGGTGCACATATTGTACATTTTTAACATGCATGATGCAGCTATAGGCAAGCATCATACAGATGTGTATGTTCAGATATGCGCTCAGATGTGTATGTTTAGATATGCGCTCACATATACAGTCAGATGTGTATGTTCAGATATGCGCTCAGATGTGTATGTTCAGATATGCGCTCAGATGTGTATGTTTAGATATGCGCTCAGATGTGTAGTTTTTTCTGATATATTTATTAAGCTTACAGTATTTATAAAAACACATTTAATACTTGTTACAAAAAATATTGTGCAATTGTGATCTACTTCTGGCCTAAAAAGGTCAAAAGAAATCCTTAACTGAGATTTTACATTCAAAAGTGAATTATAGCTACTAGCACTATTATTTATTAGTTATTTATTATGCAGATGTTTGTTAGTTTGTTATTAGTTCAGTATTAGACATATGTTAGTTTAGAATAGATAGGTATAGATTAGTTTAGTTTAGGTTAGGTTAGGGCCCTGCTGAAAAAGTCTACCTTGACGTGGTTGCAGGCTTACAAATCTTTTGGTCAAAGAGTGCGGCGACAGAGAAAAGTATGTGTGTATTCGGCCCATGGAAGAAGGGGGGGCCGGGGGGGGAAGGGGTGCGTGGGGGGCCCAATAGGATTGCTCAGTAAGGGGCCCAGAAATTTCTGATGGCGGCCCTGGTGGACCGGCAAACTACTAAGACTGAAATATTTTTTAAAAAACCATCGCCGCCCCGTCCCCACGAGCTCGGTCCCACAAACCATCTGATCCCATCCGCACAAGCCTCAAATAGCTATGATTTTATATTGAACATATTTTATTAAAGTATAAAAAGAAACAATATTCTATACAATTGTCATTTTATAAATACAAATAATACAGGGCAAAGATCAACAAAACCCCTGTCTCCCCTCCCCTTCACATATATCCCCTCTACTATCAAGAAAACTGAATAAGCCAAATTATTACAGAATGCTACACAAATATCATGTAACAGAATACCACAGTCACACATGAAAGGAATGGTGTTAGGGGAGTGGAACTAGGGCAACTGCCCCCTGGTCAGAGAGAGCCCTAAGCCAGCTGGAAGCTAAAGAAGCACTGCCTGGGCTTTGCACTCCCCAGTTATGTCTAGCAAGATACATATTTCAAATCTGATATATTTGAATCACAAGATAGAAATAAAATTATTTTTTTCTATCTTTTGTCGTCTCTGGTTTCTGCTTTCATTGCCTTTTCACTCTCTTCCAGCCAGTGTCTGCCCTAAGAACATAAGAATTGCCACTGCTGGTTCAGACCAGAGGTCCATCATGACCAGCAGTCCACTCATGCGTACCATGGCCCAGTACAGTGGCATGATGACCTTCTCTGTCTCTTCAGTCCAGCATCTGCCCCTTCCATTCACTGTCTGTCTTTCCCTGCCATCTCTCCTCCTGCCCCCCCCCCAATTTGGTCTGGCATCCATCATCTTCCTTCTGTTCCCCTCATGGTCTGGCATCTCTGTCCTTCCCTCCCCCCCTGTCCTTCCCTCCCCCTCTGTCCTTCCCCCCCTGGCATCTCTCTCTTCTCATTTCCTCTACTCAGATCTGATATCATTCTCTGCTCTCTCTTCCCTTTTCTTCTCTGGTCTTCCTTCTCTAATTTCTGCCTCCATCTAAATTAAATTATTTCTTACTATTTAGTCCCGTTTAATCTTTTCACTGTGTCTACTCACAGCTTGTCACCCCTTTCCCTCACTCCTCCATTATCTTACTATTTTCTTCCCCCTTTATTTATCTCCTCCTTCCATCCAGTATGTGTTCTTTCCCCACTTCCATTCAGCATCTGCTGTCCCATCTCAACTGACATCCATCTGCCTTCTGCTCTCTCTCCCTTCTTCTCACTTCCATCATCTGTCCCCTTCTCTCTCTCATCTCCTCCATTCCATCATCTGCCCCTTTTCTCTCTCTCCCCCCCAACTTCCATCATCTGCCCCCCTTCCCCTCACCTTTGCGGGTCACTTTCTTTCCCCTGAGGGTGGCTCATGTCAGAGGGGAAGCTTTGGCTGAGCAGAACCGCTTGCAAGGAACAGTGGAACTTACTTGATTGATGTCGATGCTGGGGCCCGTTGCCGTTTGAAGGAAAAAAAAAGGGACCTGCAAAGGCGAGAGGAAGGGAAACCTCCAGGACAGCTGCTCTTTGCCCTCCTTCAGCGGCCCAAGAGTCCAGACCAACAGCGGCAGCTCTGTGTACTTTTAACTTCGATGATGCGATGTGGGCCAGCCTAGCAAAGGCCCCGAGGCTGCCTCATGAAACCGCGCTAAACTACTGCTTAGGGGCAGCTCTGTGCCGAAGTTAAAAGCACACAGAGCTGCCGCTGGTGGTCTGGAGGTGCGGAGACAAGGCAGGAGGCAAACGCGGTGGAAGGCTGGAGTCCCGGCGAAGGCAGGAGTCCCGGCACAGCAACTGCAACAGGAAGTTGCAAGTCAGCTGACGCCGGCCTTTCGTTGCGGTGGGGACCAAATCCTTTGCGGACCGGCGAGATTTTTTGCAGACCGGCGGTTGAAGAACTGTGGTCTAAGTCACAAAAACCCACCTAAAGTCATGAGATAAGCACTGCAAACACATAAAACAGACCCCCACACACTACCCCAGTGATCACCGACCCCACCCCACCTCATAAAAATCGTAATCACACTTTTAAAATTCAGACTCCAGGCCATCATCACCTGGCAGCCTGGCATAGGAAAGCCTAGTCATCCAGCACAGAGGCAGCTTAAGCTGTCTTGGGGGTGGGTTAGAGACCCATGGAGAGGCGGACTCATGCCCATAAGTTCCTGTAATCACTGCATTGATAATGAAACATATGCACTCCCCTATACACCCCGAAAACCCTTTTCTACTGGCATATAAGTGGCTCCTGCAGCTATAAGGGCTATTAGGGTGGTAGATAAGTGGGTCTAGGGGATTCTGAAGGTGATTTGGGGGGCTCACCATGACCTATAAGGGAGCTGTAGTGAGAAGAAGACATGGCACCCTTTTTGTGAAGTTTACAGCAGTGCCCTGTAAGGTACCCCACTATTTAGATGCCATGTCTGGGTGTTCAGTCCATCACTTTGCAGACCCCTCCCACGTGGTATAAAGATGGATGATTTAGCGACTTGGACAATCAGATCAGCAGGACGTATAGTTAGATGATTTTTGAAACAAAAAAGTTTTGGATGTATTTTTTGAAAATGTGTTCTAGGCTGTTTTTTTTTACTTTGGACGACTTGCGACTTAGATTTAAACGGACTTAGACGTTCTTTTCGATTATGCCCCTCCACAGTTTTACCTCATACAAAATTGTCATTTCTTTAATAAGACATTAACTATTTTTTCTGTGACCCTCACAGTTAAAGTTTAGCATATTTCCTCTCTCAGAACTGACACATTTCAATCACTTTATTTTTCTGTGCTTTTAACTATGTTTCCAGGGCTGCCTTGTCCATTGACTGTTTTACTCACCGTCTTCACTCTCTGCCTTGCATCCATCTTTGCGTCAGAAGAGAAGCTTCCGCTCAAACACATGCTATTGTTTGCAGGTTCCGACGGCTTTGTGAAAGTTACTCAAAACATGCAGCGAAGGTAAAGGGGAGAGAGGGAGGGAGGGAGATAGATAGATTTGGGTAGGTAGGAAGGAGGGAGGGAGACTGCGCGATTGGTGCCGAAAGGTGGTGAGGTGGCAAGAGGGAAGAGTGGTGGAGGAAAGGAACAGATACTGAAGGGGGTGGAGAGGAACAGATGCTGAAAGAAAATGGGAAAGACAGAGTGGGGAGAAGATGCTGAAAGGACATGGGGAAGACAGAGTGGGGAGAAGACGCTGAAAGGACATGGGGAAGATAGAGTGGGGAGAAGATGCTGAAGGGAAATGGGGAAGACAGAGTGTGGAGAAGACACAGAGTGGGGAAAAGATGCTGAAAGGACATGGGGAAGACAGAGTGGGGAGAAGACAGAGTGGGGAGAAGACGCTGAAGGGAAATGGGGAAGACAGAGTGGGGAGAAGATGCTGAAAGGACATGGGGATGACAGAGTGGGGAGAAGACGCTGAAGGGAATAGGGAAGAGAGAGTGGGGAGAAGACGCTGGAAGGGAAGAAGACAGAGATGCCAGACTATGGGGGAGTGGAGAGAAGAAGATGGGTGCCAGACCAATTTGGGGGTGTGTGAAGGGAGAGGCACAGTAACAGAGCAAATGGAAGACACAGAGAGAAGATGGATGGAAGTGGATGGAAGGAATTGAATGAGAAGATGAGGGAAGCAGAAACCAGACAACAAAGGTAGAAAAAAAAATTCTATTTATTTATTTTATTTATTTTTTTGCTTTAGGATAAAGTAGTATATTAGTTGTGTTTATAAAAATTTATAAACAAAGCCCTGCCAGCTGAACATCTCTTTCTCTAGTTCAGCAACCAGAACTTTGATTTATAAGGAAGGAATAAGTTAAATATTGCAGTACTGAGGCTTGTATGGATACTGCGTGAATAGGAACAGAGCAGGGACAGTGGTCGCGGGGATTTGGCGGTGACAGGGATGGTGGTCGTGGGGACGGGGCAGGGATGGGGACAAATTTTTCCCCCATGTCATTCTCTATTGGAGACCGCTGATATAGCTGGAATACTTTGTTTCAATTAAATGCAACGTTAAAATTTCATATTTCCAAATCATGCATTTTTCCTACTTGCAAATGGCACAATCTGTGGCTCCCAGCTTTCTCATGCAAGCACATTTATCATTTGTTTTTTTAGAATATTTGTGATGAATATGCCTGGAATATTTGCTTATGTTATAGACCCATAATATACATATTCACTGTGGCTATCCTAAAAATCAGAGCACTATAGAAATGATTAGCCATAGTGTGCCTCTAAGACTGAGTCGAAAACTACCTCATCTTACTAGAAGAAAAAAATACAGTGGGAATGGTGGACTTCAATTTTCCTTCCAGTGTTACCAAATTTGAGGTGTGGGGGGGGATAATAATAATAATAATAACTTTATTCTTATATACCGCCAACAATCTTGCGACTTCTAGGCGGTTTATAGCAAAGAATATTGCAATGTACATCTGATAGTAACAGCATTAATGATAATAACAACAGTTATGTATTGCAGGGAAGTGAAGTACCTTGCGGTTTGCACAGGGTTGGAAGTAGCTGAACATAAGAATAGCCTTGCTGGGTCAACCCAACAGTCCATCTAGGCCAGTATCCCGTCTTCAGGGTGACCAATCCAGCTCACAAGTATTTGGCAAAGACCCAAATAGTCGCAACATTCTTTGCTACCCATCCAGGGCAAGCAGAGACTTCCCCCATGTCTCTCAATAGCAGACTATGGACTTTTCCTATAGGAATATTATACATGATTACAAATATGAATAACTGGCATTGAGCTTGGATTGGAAAAGTTGAATACAGTAATTAAATGTAACAATCAAATCTAAGCTTTCAAATTTCTATTTTACCAGTATTTTCAGTGCCTTTTTAAACTGGCCCAAATAAGTTATCCATCATAGCAACTGTTACCAAATACTGAGAAACTCTGGAGAACCTTCAAAATCTTTTCTGTAACTAAACATCAAGATGCCAGACCCTTGGGGTGATAATATTGTCTTAGGCTCTGGACGTCCTCAATCTCTGTACAAATTGTCCAGTGGTCCATAACTCTTCTGTAGCTATTACAAGTTAGGAACTAGAGGTGGAGGAGCCTGTATTGATTTGCTTCTATTTCCTAGCCTCTGCATCTCTAAGGACGGCTTTGTTGCATCCCCTGGAAAGAAGCTGTTTACTGATTTCTTGGAAGCTGCAAAGGTTTGAAGGAGCTACTTTTTTGGCAGCTAAAGCAGGGGAGAAGCTTGTCACTCAGCAGCACTCCAAAGAAACAAAGGCGCCTTTACAAGATATAAAGCTGTTCTCCTCCCTCCAGTCCTTTACTGGAGCCGTAGCATCAGTCCTGCACCCACTCCACCAAGAACCAGAGAAAGAGACATACAACCACAGCAAGGTAAGTCCCTACTCCACCAAACCCATGAAACTAGGGGGAAAGAATAATCACGCTGTCAACGATTCTTCCTTTCTTTGAAGGAAGAGTAAAACGCTCTAAGTAGATGTTACTGCACTCTTCTACCTTTCACTAAAGAATGAAATTTAAGATCATAGTGCAAAATCCAGTACAAAATCAGTCTTTTGATACTTACCAAGCAACAGTTTTTATTATTGATTGGATTTAGCAATACTAATGGCTCAGTTTACTAAGGTGCGCTAGCGTTTTTAGCACACGCAGCAGATTAGCTCGCGCTAACCCCGCGCTATGCAGCTAGAACTAACGCCAGCTCAATGCTGGTGTTAGCATCTAGTGGGCGCGGCATTGTAGCGCGTGCTATTCCGCCCGTTAATGCCCTAATGCAGCTTAGTAAAAGGAGCCCTAAGAATATAGTCCTGAATCAATAAATAATGAAGCTAAAATTCTTGCCAAGAACCTATGGCTTGATAGTGGGTTATTTGGGGGTATTTTGCTTTCATTTTTCTTTCATAAAATGTTCACATCCGAAAAGAAATCCTCAATGGACTGCCCTGCATTTAAATCTCACTTTAAAGACCATTTAAAAAGCAAACATACAAAAAAAAAATCCTTTGATGCTGTTAGTCTAATTTACAGAAAATCTTCACAATCTTACACAAGCATATCAGCAAACCTATAAGATGTCACATATTTATATCTCATGTGTACCATTTAATTGATTTGTAAAATTAAATTATTGACATAAAAGACAATGTAGCATAGAACTAGCAATCCTCTCCAAGGACAGGTTGATTGAATTGCTTCTTTACAACCACACTAGTTCTCTGCATCTGTAAGATTTGAAAGCTGGCTCTGTGATACCTTAAGACAGGGGTGTCCAATGTCGGTCCTCGAGGGCCGCAGTCCAGTCGGATTTTCAGGATTTCCTCAATGAATATACATGAGGTCTATTTGCATGCACTGCTTTCATTGTATGCTAATAGATCTCATGCATATTCATTGGGGAAATCCTGAAAACCCGACTGGATTGCGGCCCTCGAGGACCGACATTGGACACCCCTGCCTTAAGACAAAACAGAGAAGCAAGAATAGCAGTGGCAGTTTGTTTTAGCAGAAAGACCCTGTTCTGGTATGAGTAATTTTATCAGACAAACGATATTATTTATTAAATTGAGTCACTTCTGCTCCCTATCCATTGACCTTAAGCTTAGAACTGGTAAGAGTTAAATCAGTCTGTTGTATTCTCAAGCATGGGTGGGACTTGTTTACTGCTTTTTCTTTATGGTTTGCACAGTCATAGCAATTTACATATTTTCAACAGGTACTTATTTTGTACCTGGGGCAATGAAGTGTTAACTAGCCCAGAGTCACAAGGAGCTGCACTGGGAATCAAACTCACAGCTCCAGGGTGTTGAGGCAGCTGCTTTAACCACTGGTTCACCGAGATTTGTTTGTTTTTAAGTCTCTGAGCAGAGTATACTGTGCCAGGGAATATCTGGCACCAAATTTTAAAAAATATATATATATTTATCATTTTTCAATAACATATCAAGTATCCACTTGTACAGAAAGGTAAAATTAAGCAGAAAATAAAATAAAATACAATGCAAATTTATACTAATATAGGGCTCCTTTTACTAAGCTGCAATAGCGGTTTTAGTGCGCGCTTAGTGCGTGCTGAATTGCCGCACGCGCTAGACCTTAATGCCAGCATTGAGCTGGCATTAGTTCTAGCCGTGGAGCGTGGGTTTAGTGCGCGCTAAAATCCTGCGTGCGCTAAAAACGCTATCACAGCATAGTAAAAGGAGCTACCTTCCTTCTTATCATCCTCTCCCTAACCCCTGATCCTACCTGACCCACTCTTGGAAATGATCTTTGATCTAACTTTGTAACCCTTCTTCTATAACTCTTTTTGTAATCCGCATTGAACCGCAAGGTAATGGCGGAATAGAAATCTGTAATGTAATAATCAACCATAATAAGAAAATTATAGCTTAACTTCGACTCAAGTCCTCAAAATGGGATCCAAGAAGTCGAATCAGCGAGCAATATTAATAAAGACACATTAAAATATAAAAGAAACAAGGGATTCAATTAGCTGACGAAGGATATCAAACAAATCAAAGAGCACTCATGTTGCCCCCGCTACCAGGCGAGCCCCTGACAGAAAAGTTGTCAGTTGGCTAGGGTCAAAGAAAACATATTTTTGCATTTGATACTGTATCACACATTTACATGGGTGACGAAGGAAAAAAAGTCGCCCCAAGAACAATAACGCCTGACTTTAAGATCAGAAATTCACATCGCCGTTTTTGTGTGTCCCGTGCCAGATCTGGAAACATTTATATTTTGTACCCAAGAAATTCTTTTTATTTTTTTTAAAGAGTCTAACGGCCTCTTTTACAAACCCGTACTAGCGGCTGCCACAAGGCAACAGCCCCGAAGCCCTTTAAATCTCTATGGGCTTTGGGGCCGTTAGCGCAGAAGAAGTGTTGCCGCTGTTGCCACTTCCCTATCGGAAAGTTCCAGCATCGTTGTACTATTAAGTGATTGTTGATTATCTTCTTGTACAGTAATTTTAATGGTTCTTCTCTTTTAATGGGTAGGTAATACACTTGGGATAATGGTGGCAACAAATCTTCTGAAATTTCTAGAACTTCCATCATATAGCGTTTCAACATGTCTCTAGGAGATACTGTCACAACTCTAGGAAAATTAATCAGTCTAAGATTGTTATTGCGGGAAAAATTTTCTAGAGACTCCAGGTTTCTTCTGAAATTAATATTATCTCTCACCAATGTTTCTGAAATTTGTTTGGAAACTTTTGTTTACTGAGAAAAGTTTAAAGTGGAGTTTTTTAAAAAAAAATCTTGTAATACAATTTTAAGATTCTTAATGTCAGTTTCTTGAGTATTAACTTTATGCTCCAGCTGAACCAGCTGGGGCTTAATTGATTTAGCCAGGTCTGCCATGAGATCCCAAATAGCTTCAAGAGTTACCTCTCGGGGTTTCTCTAGTGTAAAAGAAACTTTTTAAATTTCAATATTCTCACCAACCGGCCTCTCTTCCTGGCAGTGACTCTCCTGTTTGTGGTCCACCCACGAAGTTGTTAAGACCTCAGGCTCCACAGGACTCTCCTGAAAATGTAGGGAATCCAAATTAGAGAGCTGAACGGAACGGGGACGACGGGTCACGGAGATCCCATGGGGATGCCCCCTAGGGTCACGGGGATCCTGTAGGGATGCCTCCTAGGGTCACGGAGATCCTGCGGGGTTCGATACAACTCGAGCCACGAGGCTCATCTTCTTTTTCCTACCTATCCTGCCGCAGCACACATAGCCGACCAGAAGTCTTCCCCGATGTCAGCGATGACGTCAGAGGGAGGGCTTAAGCAAAGCCCTCCCTCCCTCCAACATCAGCGCTGACATCAGGGAAGACTGTCGTCGGCTATGTGTGCTGGGCAGTGCAGGCAAGAAATAGAAGACGAGCCTCGCGGCTCGAGCTCCATTTGGCTGAGAAAGTTGCTGGTAATTTGCTTGCAGATGAGGGCTGGGAGGCAAACGCGGAACACAAAAGGGGGGAGGGAGTGCATTTTTGGACACAAGGCATGAACTTGGGAAAGAGGATGGAGGAAGGGAAGGAAAGAGATGCTGAGGTAGGGGAGGGAATGTGTTTTTGGACACAGAAGGCATGAACTTGGGAGAGAGGAAGGGAGGGAAAGAGATGCTGAGGTGGGGGAAGGAATGCGTTTTTGAACGCAGAAGGCATGAACTTGGGAGAGAGGAAGGGAGGAAAAGGGACGGTTGTGTACACGGGAATGGAAGAAAGGACAATTTTGGGTCATAGGGAGGGAGTGAGGTACAGATGAGGGAGAAATATTGTGGTGGAAAGGGAACAGTGGGACAGATTGGAATGGATGCAAGAGGGAGGAATGTTGGACATAGTGGTGAAGGGAATGGAGGGAGAGATGTGGCATGGTGCTGGAGAGGGGTGATAGAAGGAAAAATGTTTGGCATGGGGCTAATGGGCAGGCACGAAAGATGAGAAAGGGATAAATGCTGGACCATGGTAGGAGGAACCAATGGACAGCAACAGAAGAATTTACAGAAGATGGGAAAACGGAAAAAAGAAACTGGGACAAACTTTATGGAAAAATAAGTCTCCAGACAACAAAGGTAAAAAATGGAATTTATTGACTAAAATATGTTAGCTTTGGGAAATGTATATAGCAGATGTCTTTGTATTGTGTTCAAAAGAAAAGGAAATGCATTTCTGGTTTTATTTCTACAGTGTTGAAGTACTTGCTGACCCTTGCTGTGACTGGTGGGGATTCCCAAGCACTGCCAGCAGAGGACCTCCTCTAGAGATGGCCAGAACTCCCCTCCACCAAGCACAGCAGTCGCTGACAACATCCATGAGCCACTGAGGTGCCAGCATTTGTGACTCAGGGACGCTACTGCTGCCTTCCAAGCTTGGCAAAAGGGACCCCTGGCTAACTGCAAAGGAAGTCCTCAGCTGACAGCTTGGGAGTTCTCATCAGCTGAGTATTTATATTTTATTATTTACATTAGAGGATCTGGTAGAAACCCATTTACAAAGTATTTATTCTTCCCAATTAATATTTCCAAATTAATAAAGTCTCTTTGCTTATTTGTAAATGGGTCTCTACCAGAGCCTTTAATTCAGTAGCATAATTAAATGAAATAACTATTTCTGAAGTTTATAGGGATGGGCGGGGCAGAGGGGATTCCTCGTGGGGACTGGTGGGGACGGAGGGGATTCCTCAAGGGGACAGAGGGATTCCTCGTGGGGATGGATGGGGACGGGTAGGATTCCTCACGGGGACGGGTGGGATTTCTGTCCCTGCACAACTCTCTAGTCCAACTCCATGCTCCCCTCCATGTTTTTAGTGGCCGCTGGGGAGAAGTGCACACTGCCTTCTGGTAGCTCCTCCACCTGTGGGGAGCTGGTACTCTGAAGGGGAGGGGAAGGTGCTCTGGCGTCGGAGCCCAAGGAGACTGCCTCCATCTCGCCTCTATGGAGCGTTTCCAGCAGGTGTGTCGACACCCCCGAGATTTCCTGCATTCGATGCAGGAGCTCCTCAATATTGTCAAAATTAGTTGGGTCAGGAGGTTGTGAGACTCCAGTGGCGCTACAGCCTCTCCTTTTTGGCATACTTGCAGGTACATGTCTTTTTGAAGAAACAATGTTGAGCGAGCGCCCGTAACGAACTGCTCAGCTAACAGGTCCGTCGTAGAGAATGACACGGGGAAACAATCTGTCCCCGTCACCGGCCCACCATCCTCTGCACCGCCCCGTCACCGCCATCCCATTCACCGCCCCATCACCGTCCCCGCTGCATCCATATAAGCCTTAGTACTGTAATATTTAGCTTATTCCTTTCTTATAAATCAAAGTTCCTGCTGCTGAACTAGAGAAAGAGATGTTCAGCTGGCAGGGCTTTATTTATAAATTTTTATCAACACAACTAATATACTATTTTATCCTAAAGCAAAAAATAAATAAATAAATAAATATAATTTTTTTTTCTACCTTTGTTGTCTGGTTTCCACATCTTCTCATTCAATTCCTTCCATCCACTGTGTGTCTTCTCTCTGCGTCTTCCACTTGCTGTTACTGTGCCTCTCCCTTCACCCCTCCTCCAATTGGTCTAGCACCCATCTTCTTCCCTCCGCTCCCCCATAGTCTGGCATCTGTCTTCTTCCCACTCTGTCTTCCACATTTCCCTTCGGGGTCTGTTCCTCTCCACCCTCCTTCAATGTCTGTCCTATTCCTTTCCACCACCACCCTTCCCTCCCTCCTTTACCATCTGTTCCTTTCTACTACCCTTCAGCTCCTCTCGCGTGGCCTATCTATCTATCTACCTTCCTCCCTCTTATTTTCATGGCACGTTACAATGTAATTTGTGCAAGCCACTGGAGCCTGCAAGCTCAGTCCCTGTCCCATCCCCACAAACCATCTCGCTTCTGTGCTCCTATTTTCTCCTATGTATCTGTCATTGCCCTCCCCCCGTGTCCATATACCATCCCCATGGCATGTCCCCTTTATGTCACTGTCCCTATGCCCCATGCACATAATTTCCCCTCTTTCTGTTACCTTCCTGTGTCCAGATTTCCCCTATCTTCCTCTTCCATACCAGTGTGTCTCTCTTCTTTTCAACCCCATCTAGCTTTTTTCCCTCTTTCTTCCCCTCCCCCCCCCCCTCTTGCTTCTAGCATCTGGCTCACCTGCCTGTCCTTCCCTTTCTTTCCTGCAGTGGGTTTTTCTTTCCGTCTTCATCCCCTTGGCCCAGAATCCTTTTCCCTTTCACTCCCTCCTTCCAATTTGAGCCGGGAACACGAGCGATCGCACGGTCGCTGCAGCCACCACCCGCCTGCCCAATCGATCCTACTGTTTAGCCAGCTCTCTCCCTTCTCCTCACCTTAGTTTGTAGGCGACATGCACGCTTTCCCAAAGCGTTTTTTTCGGCGACATGCACGCTTTCCCAAAGAGCCGCGCACACGCGGCTGCTCAGTGTTCAATCTTCTGCTCTGCTGCAACTTCCTGTTTCCAGTTGCGTCAGAGCAGAAGATCGAAACTGAGCAGCAGCGGGTGCACGGCTCTTTGATAGCCTGCGGGTCGCCGAAAAAGAAAACCTACAAACTAAGGTGAGGAGAAGGGAGAGAGCTGGCTAAACACTAGGATTGGGCAGGCGGGTGTGTGCTGCGGGGACCGCGCGATCCTTCATGCCTCAATGCGGGGACAAGACCATTCACCGCCCCACGTTTTAGCAGATTGGGAAACAAAAATCAGAAAGTGCTAAACAAAAAAAGTGGCAAAGGGACTCCTGACCCCAAAAGCCATGACTTTATCAAACCATGCACAGCACACTCTAATTGTGTAGCACTATGGCATCTTACACACTTGGTTCTGTACTAATGGCAACTAGAGCTTGCACAGAAGTCTGATAATGTGCCCACATATGCTGGAATGCTGTTCTGTGCATAAAATGTTTGCAAGAGCCATACACATGCATAGATGGATATGCAACTCCAGGTGTCAATGCAGTTTTGGGTTTTGTTTGTTTGTTGTTGTTTTTTTGTGGGTTTGTTGTTTGTTTGTTGGGGGGGGGGGTTGTTCTTAGGTCTGTATGCAGCTGAAGCTGCTGTTAGAATAAAATCACATGACCATAAATAACGTGCTCAGCCTTTTGCTTCTGATTTGAATTCATAAAAAAAATAAGCACACCTCCCCTTCAGTTTTGACCTTTTTTTAACTGTGCTCTAAGTCACTGGCAGTATTGAGAAGAAATAGGCATGAAATCCCAATTAGTGTGACTGCAGACGAACAAGCTAACCTTTTAAGCCTTCCAAGAGTTGGTGTTAAAGCCCCATTGATGTGCTCAGCCTTTTTGTCTACTGTGCACTTTCTGGGCTGAATAGCTAGCACAAGGCTATGTTCAGGATTAACATCTGCACAAAACCTTTTTCTGCATCTGTGCTCCTACAAAAATTGTACACTGAAGGTACATTCACTCCACCCTAGCACCACACAAACCTTTGCACCCTTTACTGCATCAGACCCTGAGGCTTTAATGAGTAAGAGAAAGGGATCAAAGAGGGGCTGATGCAGGACCAGAGACAAGCACTGATACTTATGTTAGACAGCAGTGAGCTAAGCTAATGCCACATTTTTGCTTGCTAATTCAGTAAACAAATTATATGCAAATAGGATCTGCAGAAAACTTGCTCACTAACCCCGCCCCCTCCTTTTTACAAAATTGTAGTGCGGGTTTTAGCGCCGGCTGCAGTGATAACAGCTCTGACACTCATAGGAATTCTATGAGCACCGGAGCTGTTATGGTTTTGTAAAAGGGGTGTGAGCTAGGAGAGGGCATTAGACATATGCACATATGATTGTGCACTAAGGGCAGCTAGCATCTAAACAAAAAAAAAAAAAGCATCAGCACACATCTGTGCATGTGTTGGAATGCTCTGTGGTCTGCCAATGACACTATGCTCTACATATACTCCCCTCCCCCCTTTACAAAACCTCAAAAGTGGTTTTTAGCGCAGGCTGGCACACTGAATGCTCTGTGCTGCTCCCGACGCTCATAGAGTTCCTATGAGCATCAGGATAAGCGCAGAGTATTCAGTGCACCAGCCTGTGCTAAAAACCACTTTTGAGGTTTTGTAAAAAAGGAAGGGGGGGGGGGATAATTTTTGCCATGCTGATATTTATGCCCAGGAAGGCATCATAAGAACATAAGAATTGCAGCTGCTGGGTCAGACCAGTGGTCCATCATGCCCAGCAGTCCGTTCATGCAGCGGCCCCCAGGTCAAAGATCAGTTCTCTAAATGAGTCCAGCCTCACCTGCGTACGTTCCAGTTTAGCAGGAACTTGTCCAACTTTGTCTTGAATCCCTGGAGGGTGTTTTCCCCTATAACAGACTCTGGAAGAGCGTTCTAGTTTTCTACCACTCTCTGGGTGAAGAAAAACTTCCTTACGTTTGTACGGAATCTATCCCCCTTTCAACTTTAGACAGTGCCCTCTTGTTCTCCCTACCTCAGAGAGGGTGAACAACCTGTCCTTATCTACTAAGTCTATTCCCTTCAGTATTTTGAATGTTTCGGTCATGTCCCCTCTCAATCTCTTTTCAAGGGAGAAGAGGCCCAGTTTCTCCAATCTCTCACTGTATGGCAACTCCTCCAGCCCCTTAACCATTTTAGTTGCTCTTTTCTGGACCCTTTCGAGTAGTATCATGTCCTTCTTCATGTATGGCGACCAGTGCTGGACACAGTACTCCAGGTGAAGGTGCACCATGGCACAGGACAGCGACATGATAACCTTCTTTGATCTGTTCGTGATCCCCTTCTTAATCATTCCTAGCATTCTGTTCACTCTACATATGTGCAAATGTATGCCGATAATTTTTTTTCTGCTGAGATCTTTGGGCATCAAATCATGCATTCTTGCTCTTCCAGCACACCTCTTCCATTTGTCTTTTTTTAATTCATTCTTCATGGAGGCCAAGAAAAAATTGTTGTGGATGCTGATTCACAGTCAAAAGAACTGGGTATTATATTCTCACAGATGTACTGCAGAACAATGAGCTAACCCCTCTACCTCTTCCAAGACTTGGCATCAAAGGCTCGGCCTATAAGTCTTCTGCTCACTTCCCTGCATCGGCATAGACTCATTATCATTAATTTTTTAACATGCTGTGTGCTAGTGTCTAACCCAAGGCTTTTCGCAGGGTTATCTTGTGGAAAAAAAATGTTTTTTTTTGCATCTGTGTGCTCACAAAATAGTGGAATAAAGTCACACACTTTCTGTGGCCCCAGAGCATTAAGAGTGAGAAGAGCCTTCAGACGCATAGGACTCACATCTAATGAATGAGATTTGGCTTCTCTAAAGAGGTCACTTAACTTGTATGGCAGGAATGATCATAATTTATTTTAGTTTTCCAAAGAGAAAGGCCCAGCTTCTATAAATGGTGCCTGAAGTTAGGCATCTAGATCGGCATGCCTAGCCATTCTAGGCACCTAACTTACCCTCCCCACCCCCTTACAAAGCCACACTAGCAGCTGCCACGCAGCAATGACACTGAAGCCCATAAATTCCCAATGGGCTTTGGTGCAATTACCACTGACTGCCACAGTAATTGGTTTGTAAAAGAGGGCCTTAATTTTATTTATTAGCTCAATTGGTGCCATTAATTGAAAGCATCATTAAAAAAATGATTAAAAAAAAATATATGAATTATCTGGTAAGCGCTGAACTCTAAGATGCCTACTAGATTTAGGCACCCTCACTTAGGCCAAGAAAACACTGGTCTATATGGGAGTGTACCTAAGGTTTCAATGCCTAGTGGTGCCTAAGACTGCTTAGGTGCCACTAGGCCTGATTCTATAAACAGCACCTAGCAGATGACTGACAGTTGCGCTCAATGGTGCCGAGAAGTTTGGTCCTGATTCTATAAATGGCACCTAAGGGGTCCTTTTACAAAGGCGCGGTAGCGGTTTACGTGCGGAATACCGCGCGTTAAACCTCCTGCCGTGTTAGTACCTAACGCCTCCATTGACGAGGCGTTAGGATTTTAGGCTGCCGCGGGGTTAGCACGCCTTGATAAAAGGAGCCCTAAGTGTCTGCATTCCTTTTTTTAAAATTTCCTACGGACATGCTCAAATTTGACAGAGGAAAGGAGGAGATACGATTCAGACATTCAAATACTTGAAAGGTATTAACGTAGAACAAACTATACTCCAGAGAAAGGAAAATGATAAAACCAGAGGGCATAATTTGAGGTTGAGGGGTGGTAGATTCAAGAGCAATGTTAGGAAATTCTACTTTACGGAGAGGGTGGTGGATGCCTGGAATGTGCTCCCGAGAGAGGTGGTGGAAAGGAAAACGGTGACGGAGTTCAAAGAAGCGTGGGTTGAACACAGAGGATCTAGAAATCAGAAAATAATAGTAAATATTGAACTAAGGTCAGTACTGGGCAGACTTGCACGGTATGTGTCTGTACTGTATATGGTCTTTTGGTTGAGGATGGGCTGGGGAGGGCTTCAAAGGCTGGGAGGGTGTAGATGGGCTGGAGTGAGCTTTGATGGAGACTCCAGTAGATGGAACCTAAGCACACTACTGGGCAGGGCTCTGGGTTTCTGGCCCAGAAATATCTAAGTAAAAGGACCATTTAAACTAAATAATTAATTTATGGAACATGTCTGGTTGGGCAGACTGGATGGACCGCTCGGGTCTTTATCTGCCACCATTTACTATGTTACTGTATAACTCAGAAGGCAGGAATAACTCTAAGGAGATTGTACAATAGAATCTCAGATAACCATTACTCGGTCAACCATCCCTCTCACCCAAAAAAAATCACCGGGAAAAAAAAGTCCCTCAAAGCAGCAGCAGTATTGAACTGTGAACCCCTCCTTCCTTCAAGTCCTGAAGCAGTAAATGCAGTGGCAGTCCTGAGCCGTGAACCCCCCCCTCTCCTGCCCCAAAGCACCAGTCCTGAGACGCAAAGCCCCCCTCCCTCAAGCCTCAAAGCAGAAGTAGACAGCGATCCTGAGCCACAAACCTCCCTTACCTGAAGCAGTTGCTAGTCAGCAGGAAGTAGGCTTTGGTTTGTTTTTTGCAGTAGTTAGGGTTGAGCAACAAAGCAATCAAGGCTTTGTTACTGTTTGGATCTTCTTATCTTTGCAAACTTGGATTTTCAGCTCCAACAGAAATTAAATCTAAAAAAAGAGAATGACTGCAGCTAATGGATGATGAATGCATGTTTGCTTATCGACTATCAAGCCATGTTTTGAGTTAATTTCTACTCAAACAAGAACATCCATTGCATTGATTAAAAGTTACAGTTGATTAAAAGTTACAATTATCCATACCTAGCTTAAAGAACTTTAAATAAATAACTCTGAAATTATAAAATTGCGAAACCAACAAAAATTAAGTTATAATGTGCCACAAAAAACATTTGCTCCGTTTAGTGTGCCAGAACTAAAAAAAGTTTGGCATGGCTTTCAGTTTTGTGTCCAGTTACATCAGCCATACTACTACTAATCATTTCTATAGCACTGCTAGACATACACACAGTGGACTCACAATCTAAGCTTCATATCTAGGGCAACGGAGGGTTAAGTGACTTGCCCAAAGGTTACAAAGAGCTGCAGTGAGAATTGAACCCAGTTTGCTGGGATCAAAGCCCACTGAACTAACCATTAAGCTACTCCTGCACTCCATAACTGCAGGCATCTAAATGCAGCAAGGGTGTTTGTAACTTACTGTGTTCTGTAAGTTAGCTGCAGAATTAGCAGCACCGCCAATACCCCTTATGCTCCAGCCATGTGCATGCCCCCTTGCCTTTATATCTTATGCCACTTAAGGGTTTTCAAAGATGTCAAGGCAGATGACTTTATGCAATGTCACCTCAGTAACAACTATACAAAAATAGACAAATATACCCCCTCCCTTTTTACTAAACCGCTGAATGCCCTGTACTGCTCTCAATGCTCATAGGTTCCCTGCACTAAAACCGCTATTGCGGTTTAGTAAAAGGGGGCCATAGTGCAAAATATAGACAGCAGATATAAATTCTCAAAACGGACACATTTTGATCACTAAATTGAAAATAAAATCATTTTTCCTACCTTTGTTTGGTAATTTCATCAGTCTCTGGTTGCACTTTCTTCTTCTGACAGTGCATCTAATATTTCTTCCCTTCTTTCAGACTCCTGTATGCTTCCTCTCCTCTAGACCTCATTCCCTTCCCCAACTTCTTTCTTTCACCCTGCCCCCTTCTTTCTTTCTCTCTCCATGACCATGCCCCCTTTCTTTCTGTCTGTCTTTCTCTCTCCTTGTATGCCCCCTTTTTGTCTGTCTCTGTCTTTCTATCTCCCGTCTCCCTTCTTTCTGTCTCCCTGCCCCCCCCCTTTCTTTCTTTCTCCCTGCCCTCCCCCAAGCCACTGCCATTGGGGAATAGGCTGCCACCGCCGCCATCGGGGAACAGACCGCCACCGAGTTCTGAGCTCTCCCTGCTTCCCTTCCCCATAAAGAGGACGCTGAAGCACCGGGCCGATCAACTTTCGCCACCCAACATCAATTCTAACATCAGAGAGGAAGTTCCAAGCCACCCAGGCAACGATTGGCTGGCCCATAACTTCCTCTCCAACGTCAAGAATTGACGTCGGTTGGCGAAGTTTGGTCGGCCCTGCGCTTCAGCGTCCTCTTTACAGGAAAGGGAAGCAGGTTGGGCACCCCTGCTCTAGACGAGCCATGAGCCGCACTCAAGTGGCTAAAGAGCCGCATGCGGCTCACAAGCCGCAGTTTGCCGACCACTGGTCCAGAGGAAGGCTACTAAAATGGTGAAGGGGTCTTCGTCATAAGGCATATGGGGACAGACTTAAAGATCTCAATATGTATACTTTAGATAGAGGAAAGGTGGGAGAGGGGAGATATGATAGATATTTAAATATCTAAGTGGCATAAATGAGCATGAGTCGTCTTTCATCTGTAAGGAAGCTCTGGAATAAGAAGGCATAGGATGAAGTTAAAAGGTGATAGGCTCAGAAGTAATCTAAGGAAATACTTTTTTACAGAAAGGATGGTAGATGCGTTGAACAGTCTCCCAGAAGAAGTGGTGTAGACAGAGACTGTGTCTGAATTCAAGAAGGCGTGGGATAGGCAAGTGGGACCTCTTAGAGAGAGAAAGAGATAAATGGTTACTGTGGATGGGCAGACTAGATGGTCCATTTGGCCTTTATCTACCATCATGTTTCTATTTAATTGTTGCCGCTTATGCATGTATGCATTAAAGTGTTGTTATTCTACACATTTTGGGCCAGATTCGACGAGTAAACTATTTAGGTGCTCTATAATTAGGGATGCCTAGCTAAGTTCCACCTGGAACTCAAAGTTGAAGGAGCTTAATCGGCCTGGTAAGTGGCCACACCATTAAAAGCACATTTAAAAAATGTAAACAATTGAGTTCTGTGCAGTACTCAAGAGTGGTTCCTACCAACGCCTAAGTTGAGGCACCTAACAATGCCTACCTTTAAAGTAGGTGGTTTGGAGCATAGAATAAGCGTGGCATGACTTGGACATCATTAACCATCTGTGATAGGTGCTGGTAAATTAGGCCAGGAAAACCCTGGCCTAATATACCAGTGCCTAATATTAGGATGCCTAAGTCAAATGTAGACATGATTCTGTAGTGTAAATGGGGCCCAGTGGCTCATTGACAGCCATGCCAAGCTAGGAGTTACCGTACATACTCGAACATATAAAAAATTGGCCCAAAAATGGGAGTCCCGGTTTATATTCGGGTCATCCCCAGTGACCACCCAAAACTCTCCCGGACTTCCTGCAAACCTGCCTTAGGTTGGGACAGGAGGGATCCCTCTCGTCTCCTGCCCCAGCCGACACTAATAATTACTACCCTCCCTCGCGTACCTGTTAGTTCAGCATGTATCCTGAGCTGAAATCCTCCTGAAGATTGTAAATGTAGTAGCCAGTGACGCACCAGGGACGGCACGCAGGAGCGAGCTTTTCATGCTACTGGCCGGCCCTGCACCGCTCCTTGATAGGCTGCCACAAATTCTCGTGGGATTTGTGGTTCTCGCGGCAGCCTATCAAGAAAAGCTCGCTCCTGCATGCTGGCCTGGGTGTGCCGCTGGCTACTACCTTTACAAAGGAGGATTTCAGCGCAGGATACATGCTGGACAACCAGGGAACAGGTATGCAATGAAGGAGAGAAGGTGGTAATTATTAATGTCGGCAGGGGCAGGAGATGGGAGGGTTCCCTCCTGTCCCAGCCTACCACTAGGTGGTTTAAGTTAAGGGGAAGGGTTAATCTGCTAGCTGGGTTAGAGGGCAGAGGGGAAAAAGAGACAATCAAGCCATAGAAACATCACTGATGAGGTTGGCTCTTTTTAGGGGGAAGAGGGTACAGGAAAGGAAGATGGGACAGTGTTCAGAGCCTAGCAGGAAGGGGGGTTTGGTTCACAGCCTGGTAGGGAATGGGACTGAGTGCAGGGCAGGGAGGGGAGGGAAGGGGGCTGAGTGCAGAACCTGGCAGGGCAGGACACTTGAATATTAAGCCGCCCGACTTATATTCGAGTCAACCATTTTTTCCTCCATTTGGGGGGGGAAAATTGGGGGTCTCAACTTATATTTGAGTATAAATGGTAGGTGCCATTTATTGAATCGGGCCCTTTCTGTACAAGGGGCACATAAATGCAGGCACCCAGTTAGAAAATTCCCTATAAAAATCTCAAAGCATTGCATTTTTAGCAAAACCACTATGGTAGAAAAACACTCAAATTTTGTAGCCTGTGCATGGTTAAACACTTATGAGAGCTAGGTGGGACAGAGCTAGGAGACCAATACAGGTGAAAAAAAAATTAAGTAGAAAAACCTTGCATGTTCAACAGGTTTATAGTATTATTATAACTTCTCTCCTCAGCACGTGTGCCCCCATTGGTTGCAGAAGGAGAAGATGAAGATTACTATAGCTTTTGTTTTGCTGGGTACACTGTTTGGAGCTAGTGCAATATCTATCAACCACCTTTCTTGTTATAAGAAGGTTTTACGAGACCACAACTGCCATAACATCCCAGGCCTGGCCAATCTGCATCATATCAATGAAAATCATCAGGGTCACTTCTGGAATGGAAAAGACTGCGAGATGGTGTGTTATTGCAATTTTAGAGAATTGCTCTGCTGTCCAAAGTAAGGCAACTCTCTTTCATCTTATTTGTACTGTTATATGTGAATACTTTTCTGCATTTTATCTGCTTCATTTAGCTATTACAGTAAAAGGAAAGTTAGTAACAGAGATTTCAGTTTTCAACACCTGAAGGCAGTGTTGATGTTAGTGACATCTAACTTCACCCTTGGACTGAGGGGCATAAATGAAGTGATTTGTTTTAACTGCTTGATGCACAGCAGAAAAGCATGCAAATCATATGCATGCTATTTATAGGGCAGCCAGCTTCAGTAAGATGTTATCTCACTGATTTACCATACTTCATTCTGTATGACTTCACTATTTTAAGGTCCTCAGCGGGCCACCACACACTCAAACCATCTCATTGTGTGGGGCTTTATGCTCCCATTCGTCATTGGACCCATCTATATTTTATGTGTGCATGTGTCGCAAATATTAATTTTTTAGAAAATTTTTTTTGTATAAATACATATATGCTAAAAGTACTTAGCTTGTGGAATCGACGCTAATCGGGAGGGTAGAAACATCAATCACCCAACATGTTTCGCCCATGCAACTCAAGGGCTTTATCAAGGCTCCCTCTCCCGTTCATAACCGTTTTCTCCCACCATTTATAGGGAACAGCATCAGTAAAAGGGAAACTGTGCCTGGCACCTGCTCAGAAGAGCAATCACTAAGCACAGCTCCTCCTCCCCATCCCTCCCCCCCCCCCAATTGCTCCTGTCACTGAAAAAAAAATTAAATTTTAAACAGCTCTTTTGGGGCTCTTGTTACCTGCTGCTTCTCCCTGCCGGCTCATCCGAGCATAGCAGGGAATTCCCCCGATCAGCTGAGCTGGCAGAACTCGCCAAAGCTATTTTTCCTACGATACAAAACAACAGGAAACTCATTGGACTAAATATATAGCCCTTGATGGAAACTACATTGTGTTAACTTGCTTTTTTTTTTTTTTTTACCAAAGTTTTCAAACCACCCTCCTAGGTTTTGTGAATTTTTTCTGTGCATTGATCTCTACAGGCAGTTGTCTGTTATTTACTTTTATGCGGTTTGTTTCATACCTTATTTACCATGGACCCCTGAGGAAAGTGTGTTGTCCGAAACACGGACCATGTCGGGTCCTTTGGTTGGTAATAAGGTTGTATATTACTGCATTTTTATATGAGTATAATAAACTTTGCCTGCATCCTATACATAGCCTACAGTTTTCATTTGGTTTCCTCTAGTAGATCTAAGGATCACACACCATTTTGGGTGCCCAAATTTAGAAGCCATTTATAGAATCCCGGGGCATATTTGTCAAACCAGGGAATTTATACCATTTTCTATTTTCAGAGTGGTTATCCAAAGCAGTTTGGAAGTGAAAAGAATTCTATGATTTTTCAATGTTAAATTTATACATTCTTAAAGTAACTTACCCCCTCTTCTATTAAACTGTGCTAGCAGTTTTTAGCGCAGAGAGCCACGCTGCTCCCGACGCTCATGGGAACTCTATGAGCGTTGGGAGCAGCGCGGGCCATTCAGCGCGGCTCACCGCGCTAGAAAACTGCTAGCGCAGCTTAATAGAAGAGGCCCTTAGTATGATTTACTAATCACCTCTATAAAGAGGTTCATTCAAGGCAGTATACAACAGGTACAGTTTAGCGCAAAACTTACAATGTTGTTATGACCACTAAGTCTGACCTTTTTATTCTTTCAGAGACATTTTCTTTGGACCAAAGATCTCTTTTGTAATACCTTGCAACAACACCTGATAAAATCTTCATGTTGCAGTAGGAAGGAAAGCAGGATTCTGATGAGGAAGACCATGATGACTCTTAAATCCAGTTGTTTCACTCAGACCAACTGAGTACAGACTAACTTTTCCAAAAGAAACAATGTTATCTTATTCACTATAATGACCCAAGTACAATGATTTTCATGATCAGCTCTTTTTTGTGCTAAATGGTATAATGCTCCTTTCCAATACAGGCTACATTTATTTTTCTGGTACCTTTTACTGTAGTGGGTAAGTAGTGACTTCTGTGTAAAATTATTCCCTTTTCCACATTTTTGTTTCACAGAAGTCCAGTCATTTTCTTTTCCCTCAGAAATAATTCCGTCCTGCAACAATATTCTCATCCCTCCTATTTTTCAGAGTGCTCAGTTAAAGAATCAATACTGCAATAAATGTTTTAAAACAGTTCAACAGCAAGAAGGGGGCTTTTCATTACCCCTGATCTGTGGTTTTATTATAAGAAATGTAGAGAAATGTTTGAAAGCAGTTTTTCCTAGTCACTCCCACTGTGATGACTATGAGAGTTGACAGTTGCCTGAATCCTCTGCCATTCTTACATACCGTGTGTCCCTGAAAATAAGACCTACCCCGAAAATAAGCCCTAGCATGATTTTCAGGGTAGTTCTTAATATAAGCCCTACCCCCCAAAATAAGCCCTAGTCGTAGGCAGCCGCGCTTTCCCCTACCCCCGCTGCGCAGCCAAACCGCTGCTGACCCTCCACTCCGATCCCCGCCGACCGCGACCATTAATACCTTCCGGCAGAGGAGCGTCGAGCCAGCAGCACTCACAAGCTGCTTTGCGGCCTTCTTGCTGGGGCCTTCTGTCATCAGTACACAGAAGGCCCCAGCGAAGCAGCCTGTGAATGCTGCTGGCCTAACGCTCCTCTGCCAGAAGGTATTTATGGTTGCGGTCAGCAGGGATCAGTTAGGAGGAAAGGATGAAGGGTCAGCAGGGGTTTGGTAGTTCGGCTGCGCGGCGGCAGGTGCTCAAGGTTTGTGCTGCACAAGGGATGGGAAGGAGAGAAGGATGGAAGCTGGGCAAGGGTTCTGCTGCACAGGGGGATGGGAGGGATAGAAAGATGCTGCAGAAGGAAGGCACAAGGGGATGGGTGAGAACGGAGGAAAGATATTGCACATGTGGGGGAAAGCAAAGAGAAAGAATTAGGAGGAAGGGAGAGATGATCATGTACGTGAAAAAAATAAGCCCTACCCAAAAATAAGACCTAGTGCCTTTTTTGGGCCCCAAAAGAATATGACACTATCTTATTTTCAGGGAAACACGGTACTTGCTCAAAGATGAGCATACGGAATATGGCTAAAGAGCACCCTAAAGGAAACAACTTTTTTTTCCAAAATAAAAGGGCAAGGTCTTAAAAAAAACAAAACCCAAAACATGGCCCAAGAAAAAAAAAGAAATCTTTATTTTTATTTTATTTCTGTTATTTGCTATATCGCAATTCCAAATGGTCATTGCGGTATATAGTCTAAAAAGATACAATAAAAGAACTCCATCAAAAAATGGTAAAGAACACAAGCAGCAGACATTCATTCCAAAAGCATACTGTGTTTCTCAGACAGAGACACTGTAGGTCAATGCAAAGGTTATTTTAAAATAATATTAACAGACAGAAGCCAGTAAATTGTATTCCAAGGATTGCTAAATAGTACCAACATTTAACAGAATAGAATTTCATCCTCTGGAACTTTGGTTTTAATGTTAAAATAGAAATCTTTAAATGTGCAAACTTTTATTTCAGCCTCAGCTTTGGAAGAGTATTATGAGCTGTGCAACTTTTGAAGGTAATTATCAAAGGCATTGCCATAAAACAAGAATTTATCCATGAAAATGGCTTTTTTAAAACATGCACGTTTACAGTAACAGGAGGGGGGGGGCTCTTCTATAACTGGGTACCTCTGTTTAAACATCCTGAGGATGCCTAGGCACATAGATCCTGTTATAGAATACCAGCATAACCTAATATTGGCATGTAGCAAAGCTACTTACCTGTAGCAGGTGTTCTCCATGGACACCAGGCTGAATATTTTCACATCTGGCCGACATCATCTACAAAGCCCAACATTTATGCAGAAAGTTCTAGTTGCACCATACCATGCAGGTGCCTTCCCACCCAACGCATGAGCAGTAGTCCCACAGTTCTGATATAGCTTGTAGAATACAAATCCAAAGGAAGGTGGGAGGGTATGTGAGAATATTCAGCCTGCTGTCCTCAGAGAACACCCGCTTCAGTTAATAACTTTGCTTTCTCCAAGGACAAGGAGGCTAGTAATTCTCACATCTGGGAAGCTCTAGCTAGGCAGGATAATAGGGACTCAAAATGTCGAGGCCTGCTCAGTAATTAACCTACAAAACAAACACATTCTAATGTGGAGGTGTAGCCTGGATCATAAAAAATGGGCCTGGGGGAGGGGGTGAAGTTGGATTTTAGACATCAAACAAATTCTGCAGGGCTATCATGTCGAGAATTCTGTTCAACACAGTAGTGAAATGTGAATGTGTGAACAGAAGCCCATGTTGCAGCCTTGCAAATCTCCTCTATGGAGGCTGATCTCAAGTGGGCTATCAACATCAGATTGGCTGTGGCATTATGAGCCTTGACATCACCCCTAAGAACCCAGCCTGGGAATAAGCAAAGCAGATGCAATCTGCTAGCTAGTGCTGCCCGATTCAGGAAACAAATTTCGATTCGATTTAGCCTATTGAATCGGTTTTTCGATTCGATTTTCCTGCCCAGTTGGGTGTTTTTATAAAACATCCTGGTGGGTTTATTTTTTAGCCTCTTCACCCCCTTTGCCTTTTTCTAACCACACTGGTGCAGTGGCGTAAGCAAAATAAACAAATAAAAAATACTTTTCCTCTCTCTGTTAAATCCTAGCTCACGTTTGCAGTCTAACAACAGTTCTAGCAGAATACACTTTTCAAATCTGACATACTGTAATCACAAAACAGAAAATAAAATTATTTTTTCTACCTTTTATTGTCTGGTCAATATTCAAATCTTGATGATCCCAGGCTCTGGTTGTCTTCTGATAACTTGCTTGCCAGGGTCTCCTTCTTTTCTTCTTTCTCCGTGCTAACCATCAATCTTCTATCTCTGTCCTCCCCTTCCGTTTCCCTTCCCTCCCCTGGAGGTCTGGTATCTTTCCTTTTTTTCATCTCTATGCACAGATCCATCTTTTCTCAACTACCCTTTCATACAGCATCTCTCCCTCCTTCCCCACCACCCCAGGGTCCACCATCTCTCCCTTTTGGTTCCCAACTACCCTCCTATCCAGTATCTCTATCCACCCCTCCACACCATCCCTTGTGTCCAACTTCTCTCCCTTTCTGTTCCTTCCCTCTCTAAATCCAATTATCCACCATCTCTCTCCCACTCCTCTGTTTTTAGACCCATTATTTCTTCCCCCTCAAAGTCCGGCATATGCACGTCTCTTGGAACCCCCCTCTTCCCTCCCTCCGTGTACTTCTACAACAGGGCTCCCTCCCCTGAAGGTCTGTCCCCGCTGAAGGGTACCCCACCCCTGAAGGCCTGTTCCACCCAAAGATCTGTCCTCTCTGAAGGCCTGCACCCCCCGAACATCTACACCCCGCCCCTGAAGGCCTGCCTGTCCCCCCTGAAGGCCTGCACCCCACCCCTGAAGGCCTATCCTCCACGAAGAACTGTACCTCTCCCCAAAGGTCTGTCTCCCCCTGCAGGCCTGCACCCCCCCCCCCCCCGAAGGCCTACACTCCACCCTTGAAGGCCTGCACCCCACCCCTGAAGGCTTGTCCCCACTTGAAGGCCTGTCCGCCCCGAAGGACTGCACCTCTCCCCCGGAAAGCCTGTCCCCCCCCAAAGAACTGTACCTCCCCCCGAAGGTCTGTCTCCCCCTGAAGGCCTGCACCCCCCTGAAGGCCTACACCCCACCCCTGAAGGCCTACACCCCCCCAA
Source organism: Geotrypetes seraphini (assembly GCF_902459505.1). Classification (NCBI taxonomy): domain Eukaryota; kingdom Metazoa; phylum Chordata; class Amphibia; order Gymnophiona; family Dermophiidae; genus Geotrypetes; species Geotrypetes seraphini. The sequence continues at coordinate 182,691,380 of NC_047084.1, read as the reverse complement.
AGAATTGTACCTCCCCCTCGAAGGTCTGTCTCCCCCTGAAGGCCTGCAACCCTCTGAAGGCTTACAACCCCCCTGAAGGCCTGTCCCCCGTTGAAAGCAGTCTGGGATGGACTCTTTTGGAGGAAGCTCTCGTGGAATCTGAGTGAAATGAAGACAGTATTCTTCCCTGATTATTGACAGCACCCAGAGGTCGAATGTAATGGTCTCCCAAAGATGGTAAAAATGATGGAGACGACCTCTGATGGGAAGAGGTTATGTTCTGTTTGAGACAGTCAAAAAGGCTGAGAAGCCTTTGGGGTAACAGAAGGCTGAGGTTTCTGTTGCTTTTGCTGTTGTTGCGGTTTCTTGGGAGGTGCTCAAGTATAAGGAGCTGCCCTCGGAGGATAACGCCTCTGATAGGATGGAAGAGGTCGAGAAGACTTGGAAGGAGCTGGCTTAGGCTTTGGTCTGATGATGGAAGCAAAAGATTTCTCATGCTCAGACAACTTCTTGGTGGCGGCCTCTATCGATTCATCAAAGAGGTCATTGCCTTCACAAGGAATATTGGCCATACGATCCTGAATGTTGGGATCCATATCAAAGGTGCGAAGCCAGGCAAGGCAGCACTTCGCTACTGAGAAAGCAGTGACCCTTGAGAAAGTTCAAAGGCATGATAAGATGACTGAAGAAGGTGTAACCGGAGTTGTGCTAAAGTAGCAATGACTTGCTAGAACTCTAAAAGCTTGTGTTGACCAAGGTCTTTAGAAAAGCCAGGGAGTATATCAATAAAATACTTGAAATAAGTAGTAAAGATAAAATTATAATTTAAAACCCTGGAGGCCTCATCGAATTTTGATAAAGATGATGGCCAAACTTGTCCATGGTCCTGCCCTCTCTACCAGGAGGGATGGTAGAATAGACCCTGGAAGGATGACTCCTCTTAGATTCCACAAGAAGGGACTGATGAGATAGTTGAGAGTTCTCAAAGCCCTTGCAATATACAGTTCTATATCTCGATTCCAACTTGCCTGGAACAGCAGGGATGGCATAAGGAGTCTCCAGGTTTCGTTTGAAAGTTTGAGAAAGAAGCCTGTTAAGAGGAAGTTTGAGAGACTCTGCAGGAGGCCGAGGCAAACTCATTCCCTCTAAATACTCCTTAGAGTACTTAGAACCAGAGTCCAATTTAAGATCCAAGTCCTCAGCCATTTGACGGAGGAAGGAGTTAAAGGACAATTGATCCGCAAGAAGATGGCCTCGAGAGGGACTTGATGACCTCAAGGCACCTTGAGTGGAAAACGAAGGTGAGGCCTCTCTGGAGTATTGATATCCCAGCGAATAAGCAGACTGGGACGAGGCACTGGGAGAAGCAGAGCCTTCAGGTTCTGCTATTGGTATCCTGGATCGAGGAGTTGGAGGCCTCGAAGAGCTAGAAGGCCTGGACAAGGAAGGTTTCTCTCTGGAGGAGGACCTGCGCCTTGATGAGGGCCTCGATTAGTGATGAGAGTGCTGCCTGGAAGCAGGTCTCGTGCGAGATCGAGGAGACTTCACCCTATGCTTCGTAACGGGCAATGCCTTATGTGAGGATATAGGGCTGGAAGCTGTAGGTCAGGGGTGTCCAACCTATTGGCTTCCCTGGGCCGCACTGGCTGAAAAAAATGTTTCTGGGGCTGCGCAAACGCTGCAGCAAGACAGAGGAGGGAGCCAGCAAGATAGTAAACACCCGGGGGCAGCAGAGGAAAACACTGCATCGCCCTTGACTGGGGCCGCACAAAATACTTCACGGGGCCGCATAAGGCCCTTGGGCCACAGGTTGGACACCCCTGCTGTAGATCAAAGTCCCATAGACTCTGTGGTCTGGATCGAGGTATCTTGAAGCACTCACAAAGATTCGGCTCCTTGTATGGAGTGTGAGGATTCCATACGAGACACTTGCAAAGACTCGACTCCTTGCATAGAGTGTGAAAATTCAAGACCAGACACTCGCAAAGACTGGACTCCTTGCATAGAGTGTGTAGATTCGAGGCACAGGCAAGGATTCAACCTCTTGTGAGACTGCTGAGTGCCCAGGCTGGACTGCAGGAGGTAGAGTCGAGGCAGGACTATATTTGGTCAGTAACTGAACAAATTCCCGCTCTAAAATGGTCTGGATGGTAGCCTGCAATTGTGGATCCGAGTCTGAAACTGGACCACTTGCTGAGGCTAAAGGCTCCAAGGACGAAGAGGAAGAATGCTTCGACTTGGAGGAATGATGTTTAGGTAGCTTGAGGACTACCGCTGGAACCGTCTGCTGAGGTATCTGACCTGAGGGAAGTTCAAGGGAAGATTTGGCAGATTTATTCGAGTATCGAGGACGTTCTAAAAGAGGAAGGTCTGATGAGAGTTGAGGTCAAAGTCGTGGAGGCAGGAGAACACCCTGTAGCAGGCCTGACCGAATCGGAGGTCGAGGGTGTAGCAGGGTTTCCATACCTAAAATCTCTTCCACTTGAACTCGACGTCTGAGGGTTCGAGATTGAAGGGTAGCACAGTCAACACACAACTCCGGGCAATGATCAGACCTCAGACACTGAAGGCACCAGAGGTGTGAGTCAATGAGGGAGAATGCACGCTGGCACTGGCTATACTTCTTGAAGCCCGTGACCGGCCTGGACATAGAAGGAAAGATAGCCGCCGCAAAGTCGAAGCCCGCAGGCTGAGAGCGTGTGACAGGCCCAGCCAGTCACTCGATGAAAAAATTCAACTTTTTTTTTTTCTTCAATGACCGAAAGAAAAGCACAGTGACACAGTAATAAGAAAATAAAACACAAGCCGCAGTGAGAGAAGGCACGAAGCAAACTAAGTTCAGCGTAGAAACATAGAAACATAGAAATTGACGGCAGAAAAGGGCCACAGCCCATCGAGTCTGCCCATACCAATGACCCACTCCCTGACTTCTACTCCCCTATAGATCCCACGTGAATATCCCATTTCCTCTTGAAATCCAACACGCTGCTGGCCTCAATCACCTGCTGAGGCAGCTCTTTCCAATGATCGACCACCCTTTCGGTGAAGAAATACTTCCTAGCATCACCTTGAAACTTCCCTCCCCTGATTTTCAGCGAATGCCCTCTGGTTACCGAGGGCCCTGTAAGACTGAAGATATCATCTTTCACCTCTATATGCCCTGTGATATACTTAAAGGTCTCAATCATGTCCCCCCTCTCTCTTCGCTCCTCCAGTGAGTACATCCGCAATTTTTTTAACCTTTCCTCATACGTGAGATCCCTGAGCCCCAAGACCATCCTGGTAGCCATACGCTGAACCGACTCAACTCTCAACACATCTTTCCGGTAGTGTGGTCTCCAGAATTGAACACAATACTCGAGATGGGGTCTCACCATGGATCTGTACAGTGGCATTATGACTTCAGGTTTTCTGCTGACAAAACCCCTCCGGATGCAGCCCATCATTTGTCTTGCCCTGGACGAAGCCTTCTCCACCTGATTGGCAGCCTTCATATCATCGCTAATGATCACTCCTAAATCACGTTCCACCGTGGTCCTGGACAAGGTTTCACCATTTAGTGAGTAAGTTCTGTGTGGATTTTTTTTGCCTAGGTGCATTACTTTACATTTTTTAGCATTGAAGCCTAGCTGCCAAGTTGATGACCACTGTTCCAATTTCTGTAGGTCTTGCATCATAAAGTCAGGAACACTGCCTTTGCCTACTATGTTGCATAGTTTGGCGTCGTCGGCAAACAGTGATACTTTTCCTCTAAGCCCTTGGGTCAAATCTCCTATGAATAAATTGAATAGAATCGGCCCTAAGACGGAGCCCTGAGGTACTCCACTCGTTACTGCTGATGTTTTGGAGGGGGTACCGTTTACCATTACCCTTTGAAGCCTACCATCTAACCAATCCTTTACCCATGCAGTGAATGTATCCCCTAATCCCATCGATTTTAGTTTGTTCAACAGCCTGCGGTGTGGGACGCTATCAAAAGCTTTGCTGAAGTCCAAATATATCACATCCAGGGACTCCCCGGCATCCAGACAACTGGTCACCCAGTCAAAGAAGTCAATCAGATTAGATTGGCAGGACCTTCCCCTGGTAAATCCATGTTGGTGTGGATCTCGTAAATTTTCTTCGTCTAGAATCTCGTCGAGTTTCTGCTTGATCAGTGTTTCCATGAGTTTGCACACTATGGATGTATGACTCACCGGTCTGTAATTTTCTGCCTCTGTTCTGCAGCCCTTTTTGTGGAGTGGAATTACGTTAGCTGTTTTCCAGTCTAGGGGTACTTTTCCCGTGCGCATGGAAAGATTGAAGAGCACGGATAGTGGTTCAGCCAGAACTTCACTCAGTTCTCTGAGTACCCTGGGGTGTAGATTGTCAGGTCCCATGGCTTTGTCTACTTTGAGTCTTGAAAGTTCGTGGTAGACACTACTGGGTGTAAACTCGTAATCATGAAACAGATCATTTTGGCTGTCTCTTATCTGTAGTTGCGGACCAGCTCCTGGCGCTTCACAGGTGAATACTGAGCAGAAGTATTCGTTTAGCAGTTCTGCCTTGGTATAATCAGATTCTGCGTAGTTTCCGTCTGACTGCCTAAGGCGTACTATCCCATCTTTGTTTCTCTTCCTGTCGCTAATGTACCTGAAAAAGGATTTGTCCCCTTTTTTAATATTCCGTGCCAGATCTTCCTCTGTTTGAAGTTTGGCTTCCCTGACTGCCTTTTTGACAGCCTTAGATCTGACCAGATAGTCTTCTTTTGCCTCTCTTTTCTCAAGATGTTTGTAGGTGATAAATGCTTCTTTTTTCTTTTTTATGAGGTCCGAAATTTCCTTGCTGAACCATTGTGGTTTTTTGTTTCTCCGGCGTTTGCTTACTGTATTTATGTAGCGGCTAGATGCTTCGTTCAGGATGGATATTAGATTTGACCACATAGTTTCCGGATTGTCTGTTACTGCATGGTTTTGCAGCTCCTGATGGACAAAGTCTCTCATGTGGTCAAAATCTGCGCCCTTAAAGTTGAGGACCTTCGTTGCTGTGTTTGATTTAGAGAAGCCTATCCTGAGGTTGAGCCATACCATGTTGTGGTCACTGGAAGCCAGCGTGTCTCCCACTGATACTTCCGAGACACCGTCTCCATTTGTGAGTACCAGGTCCAGTATTGCTTTTTCCCTGGTGGGCTCTAATACCATTTGTTTTAGTTGTGCACCCTTAATGGAGGTTAATATTCTTCTGCTGCCACTCGTAGTCGCGGAGAGGGTGTTCCAGTCTGCGTCTGGCATGTTGAAGTCCCCTAACAGTACTGTGTCACCACGCAGAGTGATGTTCTCTATGTCCTCAATCAATTCCTTGTCTTTGTCTTCCTGCTGTCTTGGAGGCCTGTATACCACACCGAGGTAAAGGCATTTTTCTTTCCCTCTGGCCAGGTTTACCCAAAGTGATTCCCCTGTGTATCTAATCTCTGTGATCCTGGTAGTTTTGATATTATCCTTAGTGTATAGTGCTACCCCCCCTCCTAATTTGCCCTCTCTGTCCCGACGAAGTAGATTGTAGCCTGGTATAACCATATCCCACTCATGCGAGTCCGTGAACCAGGTCTCGGATATCGCTACTATGTCAAGGTCAGCATTCCTTATCTCTGTTTCTAGTTCCAGGATTTTGTTGCCCAAGCTGTGTGCATTAACATACATTGCTCTCCAAATTTGTGATGAGATGCCTATCCCCATTCGTTTGTCTCCTGTTTTTATGTGTATACTATGGGCACTTACCTTAGGCTCGAAAGTGTGGGATTTACTTGCTTCCCCAGGGTGGATCCTTGCTGCCCTTGTATGTGTGTATGAACCCTCCCCCAACTTACCTAGTTTAAAGCCTTCCGAAGTAGGCGTGCTAGTCGATGTCCAAAAACTTTCTTGCCCCTCTTTGTTAGGTGTAGTCCGTCTTGTCCCTGTAGTCCTTGTAGCGCCTCTCCGTGGTCTAGGAATCCAAAGTTCATCTCTAAACACCATTCGCGAAGCCACTCGTTGGTCCGATGGATACGCTCTTCCCTTTCTCTGCCTTTGTCTCTTACCGGGAGAATTGATGAGAAGACCACCTGTGCTCCTGTCTGCTTCAGCTTTCTTCCCAGGGCCTCGAAGTCTTCAGGGATGCTGTCTGATGTGCTTCTGGCAGTATCGTTGGTACCTACATGAATGAGAAACATAGGGAAATGGTCAGTAGGTTTCAGAAGTTTGTCTATACTGGTGGTGATGTCCCGGATCCTGGCTCCAGGGAGACAGCAGACCTCCCTCGACTGCAAATCTGGTCTGCAAATTGGTCCTTCGGTGCCCCTTAGCATGGAGTCTCCGATGACCACCACTCTACGCTCCTTCCGAGGTCAATGACGGACTTCTCGGCTCTGTGGAAAACTAAGAACTGAGGAGACGCGCCCTGTGCTGGGCGGGAAGGCACTCACGGTGTGGAAGACTCCAAACTTCTGAGTTTCTTCAAGCAAGTCTGCTTGCGAGGCTATCCGCATCTGGGCTCCGTGGATGACATCACCCACATGTGAGAATAGGCTGCCTGCTTGTCCTGGGATAAATGGTATTTCCTTATTCAAAATCCGAGATATTTCCTATGACTGGAAAGTATTCATATGCCGGTTATAGGCATCTGAAATCCAGACAACACAGCCAATCTTTTCTGAATCATGGGAGGAGGGGTCCCAGGGAAAGAATCCTGAATTTTTCTGTGACCAAGAATTTGCTCAGGGCCTTAGGCCTTGGATAGAATAAAATCCCCCCATTTTTCTGTGCTGAAAGTGAGAAATTATGCTGGTAAGTGTTAATACCAATTCAGAGTGCAACTTTGAGGAAGACTATTTGAAGAACCCACTGATCAGAGATAAAGGGGGTCACCTTTGAAGATTTAAAAAAAAAAAAAAAAATCGGCTTCCCTCCCACCGGTAGGTCACCCAGGACAGTTACTTTAATGACAGCTACGCTATACTGAAGCCAATCAAAAGCTCATCCCCTGCTTTGACTGGGAAGTCAGCTGGAACTTCTAATGATGGGATGGGAACACTGGAACTGGGACTGCTGGGCAGGGCAAGAAGCAGGCGAGTATTCATGCCTTTGAGAATAGGGACACTGTCTCTGCCCACCAGAGAGATTATGTACTTACCCTGCTAAGTCCTTTTCCAGTAGATAGGTGAGACATTCTAGACAAGCGGGTTGTGTCCCCTTGGCAGTGTGCCATCTGCAGAAGGAATCCACTCCGCATTTTTTTCTCTGTGCCTCTGCTGTACTTCACTGGCTCTGAGTCCTTAGCTCTACCTACAGATAGTACCCAAGCACCAAGCGCCACAAAATAAACGTGAAGTAGACACAAACCCATGGCAATCAACACAGAAACATGATGGCAGACAAAGGTCAAATGGACCATTCAGTCTGCCCATCTGCAGTAACCATTATCTCTTCCTCTCTCTAAGAGATCCCACGTGCCTATCCCAGGCTTTCTTGAATTCAGACACAGTCTCTGTCTCCACCATGCAACTACCACCCTTTCTATAAAAAAAAGTATTTCCTTACATTACTCCTGAGCTTATCACCTCTTAACTTCATCCTATGCCCTCTCAATCCAGAGCTTTCTTTCAAATGTGACTCGACTCATGCACATTTACATCACATAGCTCAACTTTATGGAACGCCATACCACCTCAACTCCGCCATGAAAATTCACTTGACAATTTAAGACTAAACTAAAAACGTTCTTATTACAAGATGCATACCATAGCATTTAAAATCTTCTTTATCAACAGTACAGCAGTATATTAAACAAACCGCTTTTAAGAAGATATCCCTTTTCCTAGTGTTTTATTCCGCCCCCCCCCCTTCTTCCCCTAATTAATTTATTTTAATGATGTAATTATTAACTTTCCTCCCTCTTTATCTTCAGCTCATGTTTGCATTTGTAATTTGTCTATTTAATGTTCACAATATTTTTTTCCTCTTACCCTCATTTTAAAATTTATTGTAACATTATTTTTAGCTTTGTAAACCGGCCAGGTGCATGTCGATGGTCGGTATATCAAAATTTAATTAAACTTGAAACCTAGGCATTTAAACATCACTCCTCTCTCCCGCCTTTCTTCCAAAGATTGAGATCTTTAAATCTGTCCCCATACGTCTTATGACGAAGACCACACACCATTTTAGTAGCCTTCCTCTGAACAAACTCCTTCCTTTTTATATCTTTTTGAAGGTGCAGCCTCCAGAATTGTACACAATATTCTAAATGAGGTCTCACCAGAGTCTTACACTGGGGCATCAATACCTCCTTTTTCCTACTGGCCATACCTCTCTCTATGCACCCTAGCATCCTTCTAGCTTTCACTGTCACCTTTTCAACCTATTTGGCCATCTTAAGATCATCACATACAATCACACCCAAGTCCCGCTCTTCTGTTGTGCACTTAAGTTCTTCACCCCCTAAACTTTATTGTTCCCTCAGGTTTTTGCAACCCAAATGCATGACCTTGCATTTTTTTTTTTTTCAATTGATTTATTGAAATTTTAACATAATTCACAAGAATATCTCTTGTACAAGAAAAACAGATGGAAAACAGCAAAATACAAACTAGCAATTTACCATTATATTAAACAAGAAAAAAATAAGAACATAAGAAGTTGCCACCACTGGGTCAGACCAGAGGTCCATCACGCCCAGCGGTCTGCTCCCACGGCGGCCCATCAGGTCTGTGACCTGTGAAGTGGTTCCTGACCATTTCTGTAACCTACCTCTACATCTATCTGTAACCCTCAATCCCCTCATCCTTTAGGAACCTATCTAAACCTTCCTTGAAACCCTGTAGTGTGCTCTGGCCTATCACAACCTCCGGAAGCGCGTTCCATGTCCACCACCCTCTGGGTAAAAAGAACTTCCTCGCATTTGTTCTAAACCTGTCCCCTCTCAATTTCTCCGAGTGCCCCCTTGTACTTGTGGTTCCCCACAGTCTGAAGAATCTGTCCCTGTCCACCTTTTCTATGCCCCTCAGGATTTTGAATGTTTCTATCATGTCTCCTCTAAGTCACCGCTTTTCCAGGGAGAACAGCCCCAGCATTTTCAACCTGTCAGCGTATGAAAAGTTTTCCATACCATTTACCAGTTTAATTGCTCTCCTCTGGACCCCCTCAAGTACTGCCATGTCCTTCTTGAGGTACGGCGACCAGTACTGGACACAGTACTCCAGATGTCGGCGCACTATTGCACGATATAGCGGCATGATGACTTCCTTCGTCCTGGTCGTGATACCCTTTTTAATGATACCTAACATTCTGTTCGCTTTCTTTGAGGCTGTCGCACATTGTGCTGATGCTTTCAATGTTGTGTCCACCATCACCCCCCAGGTCTCTTTCAAGGTTGCTCACCCCTAGCAGTGATCCTCCCATTTTGTAGCTGAACATCGGGTTCTTTTCCCCTACATGCATGACCTTGCATTTCTCTATGTTAAAACTCATCTGCCACTTTTTTGCCCGCTCTTCCAGTCTCGTTAGGTCTCTTTGCAGGTCTTCACAGTCTTCCGTGTTTCTAACCCTGCTGCAGAGTTTGGTGTCATCAGCAAATTTAATAACCTCACATTTCATCCCCGTCTCCAGGTCGTTGATAAATATATTGAACAGGAGCGGTCCCAGCACCGACCCCTGTGGAACTCCAGTCGTGACCCATTGCCAGTCTGAGTAATGGCCCTTTACTCCAACCCTCTGTTTCCTGCCTGCCAGCCAGTGTTTGATCCATCGGTGGACATCCCCCTGCACCCCGTGGCTTCACAGCTTCCTAAGCAGTCTTTCGTGAGGTACCTTGTCGAAGGCCTTTTGGAAGTCAAGGTAAATGATGTCTATGGATTCCCCTTTATCCAACTGGCTGTTTATTCCCTCAAAGAAATACAGTAAGTTCGTGAGGCATGACCTTCCCTTGCAGAAGCCGTGCTGGCTCGCCTTCAGTTGTCCATTGTTTTCTATGTGTTCGTAGATTGTGTCCTTGACCAGTGCTTCCATCATCTTTCCTGGAACCGAGGTCAAGCTCACCGGCCTGTAGTTTCCCAGGTCACCCCTTGATCCCTTCTTAAAGATGGGCGTGACATTGGCTATTTTCCAGTCCTCTGGGTCTCCCCAGTTTTCAAGGATAGGTTACAAATTTGGCGTAGTGTTTCTGCTATTTCGTTTCTCAGTTCCTTGAATACCCTTGGGTGGATGCCGTCCGGACTGGTTATTTGTCGCTCTTCAGTCTGTCTGAGAACATCCTCTTTGCTTACTTCTAGTTGGACCAGCTTTTCATCATGGTCTCCGTTTATGTTCTCCTCGGGTTCTGAGATATTGGATGTGTCCTCTCTCGTGAAGACTGACGAGAAGAACTTGTTTAACCTGTCAGCTATCTCTTTTTCCTCTTTAACCACTCCCTTCCTGTCTCCATCGTCCAAAGGTCCCACTTCCTCCCTGGCTGGTTGTTTCCCCTTCACATACCTGAAGAATGGTTTGAAGTTTTTTGCTTCCCCTGCCAGTCTCTCCTCATATTCTCTTTTTGCTTTCCTAACCACTCGGTGACAGTCCTTTTGGTGCCTTTTGTGCTCCTTCTGGTTGTCCTTAGTTTGGTCCTTTTTCCATTTTCTAAATTATGTTTTCTTGTCACTTATCGCCTTTCTCACTGCATTTGTTATCCACGCCGGGTTTTTGGTTCGATTTTTTTTTGCACCCTTTCCTAAACCTGGGGACATACAGGTTTTGTGCTTCGTGCACCGTGCCCTTGAATAGGGCCCAGGCTTCCTCTACGGTCTCCATCTTCCCTGAGCTGTTGCTGAGTTTCTTTCCCACCATTTTCCTCATGGCCTCGTAATTTCCTTTTCTAAAATTGAGTACTGTTGTTATAGTTCTTTTCACTTTTGATGTTCCCATTTCTAGCTTGCACTGGATCATGTTGTGATCGCTGTTTCCTAGTGGCTCTAGTACTACCACCTCCTTTGCGGGTCCCCGTAGCCCGTTGAGGATTAGGTCAAGGGTGGCATCTCCTCTTGTTGGTTCCATGACCAGCTGCTCCATGAAACGGTCCCTTACTGCCTCCAGGAACTTTGTTTCTCTCGTGCAATTTGAGTGTCCAATGCTCCAGTATATCCCAGGGTAGTTGAAATCCCCCATCACCACCACATTTCCGCTTTTACATACCTGCCTCAATTCAGCCTCCAGGTCCTGGTCATTTGCCTCCAGTTGTCCTGGTGGGCGATAGTACAGTCCCAATTTTATGTCTGCTCCATTTCCTCCTGTCAGCTTTACCCATAGTGATTCCAAGCCGTCCGCCCTTACTGTTGTTTCCATCCTGGTTGAAGGAATGGAGTCCTTTATATATAGCGCTATTCCTCCACCCTTCTTATGTGTCCTGTCCCTCCTATACAGTTTGTACCCTGGTAGGACCACATCCCATTTATTGTCCTCGGACCACCATGTCTCTGACTCCAATTATGTCTAGGTCCTCCTTACTGGTTATAACTTCTAGCTCCCCCATTTTGGTCCTTAGGCTCCTAGCATTAGTGTATAGGCAATTTAAGTCCCTGTTGTTTACCTTCTCTGTTTGTTTTCCTCGTGGTTTGGTGCTCCTGCCGACCCCTTCATGGGCTGCCAGTCCCCGAGCCTCATTCCGTCCATCCTCCTCCTGCGGTGTGTCTGTCTCATCCTCATCCCCCTCCTGTGGTGCGTCTATCTCGTCCTCAGCCTGCTTCACCATTTTTGGATGTCCCTCTGGCTCTGGCTGTTTCCTCCTTTTTGCGCTCTTTAGTTTCATTAGTTCCTTGGGCCCCTGCATCGCATCTTTGGGTTTTTAAAAAAAAAAAAGTCCACTCCGTCTCGAGTCTTCTATCGCCTTTTCCCGGTTCAGTATCCTTGTTTGATACTCTAGTCCGATGTGTCGATGTCGGATCAACTATCAGCTTTCCCCTTGTCCTCAGTTTAAAGCCATGTCTATGCCGTTCTGGATGTTGCGTGCCAGCATCCTCGTCCCAGCCGTGCTCAGGTGCAGTCCGTCTCTCCTGGAGAGCTTGCTTTTCCCCAGGAAGGTTGTCCAATTCCGTACAAAGTGGAAACCCTCCTCATCGCACCATCTCCTAAGCCAACCGTTTATTGCTTGCAGCTCGGTCTGCCTCCTTGCATCCGCCCTTGGTACTGGCAGGATTTTTGAGAAGGCTATCGTCCTTGTCCTCAGCTTCAGTTTCCTCCCCAGGATCTTAAACTGCTCGGTCAGTGTAGTCCTGTTGTAGTTCCTTCTGCTGACGTCGTTGGTTCCAACGTGGATTATCACTGCTGTCTCCTCCGTCTCAGCTCCCTCCAGGATTCTCTCAATTCTGTCGGAGATGTCCTTTGTCCTCGCCCCTGGGAAATATGTCACTAGTCGGACCTCTCTGCCTCCTGCTACGTGACTGTCCACTTCTCTCAGGATTGAGTCTCCCACTACGATTGCAGATTTGCCTTTCCTCAGCTTCCTCTTGAGTCTCAGGTCCGTATCAGTGACTCGATCCTCCAATCCTTCCTACAAGTTCAGATGGGTCTCTGCCCCCTCTGCCCGCTCAGTTCCTCCGCACGGTCCTTCCCCCCCGGGATCTGGTGCATTCTGTCCTCCCTCTGTTGGTTCCCTTCTGGATTGCTGGTGCTCCTGTGCCTCCACCATCTTGCAGGCCTCCTCGATGAATCTCTAGATGAAATAATCTTTCTTAGACCACAAACTCAAAAGGGAGGAGGATTGAATAGAATGAAGAGAAAAAAAGCAAAGAACAAAAATACAAATTTGGAAAAGACTTAACAGCTTTAACCTCCCCCCCCCCTTTCTGCTAGCTAGATTCTTCACATCTAGGAAAGCTGACAACTGTTCTGGTGTATAGAGACATATTTAGCTCCTTGATATTTTATCAGGCATTTGCACGGGTATGCCAGCAAAAATGTCACTCCAAGGATTAAAATCTCATTCCTCATAGCAAGAAATAATTTTCTTCGTTCCTGCGTTATTCTAGTAACATCAGGGAACATCCATAGTTTTTTTTCTATGAAACAATGATTGAGGATTTTGAAAATACAATCTCATAATTGCATTCATATCTTGTTCAAAGACAAAAAATATGAACAATGTGGCTCTCTCTGACAATTCAGAAACTGTAGCTTCTAATAGTTCAGTAACATTAAATGGATCTGGTTGTGAAAATTCCTCAGCTCCTGGGATAGATCCAGCAATTTTTTTTGTAGGTAAATAGTAAATTCGATTTAGTGGTGGAATATGCTCTGGGGAAAATTTTAGTATTTCAATTAGGTATCTCTTCCACATATCTATGGGTGTCACCCCAAAAGCCTTTGGAAAGTTCAATAAGCGGACACTTACTCTTTGATTATAATTCTCCAACTGCTTAATTTTTCTGCTCAACACAGTTCTCTCATTAACCATACTATTAGTTAGCACTTGAATGCCTGCCACATCGTCCTTTACGATTTTTATCGCCTTAGAAAAATCTTCGCCAATTTTATCCAAGGACTTCCCCAAGACGTCTACCATACTTACAAGTGTTATTATTTCTTGTGAAGATCTGGCCATCTCGCAATTCAACCGCTTGAAAGACTCTCAAATTCTCTCAAGGGTAATCGCTGCCGACTTTGTTGGTTCAGAGCTAGCTGGCAAGCTGGCTCGCATAGCTCCCTGCTTCACCTCAACTCTCACGAGTCCAAACCCCTGATTCGGGACCTCCCAAGCGTCCACTTTCACAGACTTCCCCTGACTGGACTGCAAGCTGCACAGGGTGCGGCTGCAGAATAGCCACTGGAGGGGAGAGAAACCTCTAGCTCGACATCCCCAGTTGCTCTTCAAGCCGGGGAAAGCTCAAGAAAACCACCAAGTAAACCAACGGGGTTAAAGGGAGAAAGCGGTGAAGTCCAGGATTGATCTCTGGGTAGGGGTAGATGTCCTTACCACAGTGGGCTCGAGATGGATACTACCCTTCTGTTTAGAATACGGCATTGCCAGATCTTTCTTCATGTTGTTCACACCATCCTGGGTGTCTACTCTATTGCAGATTTTGTTATAATCCGCAAAGAGACAAATCTTACCAGACAGCCCTTCAGCAATATAGTTTATAAAAAATAACATCCCTTTCCTCAGAGCGATCTCCATTGATCACTACCTTTTTTCACGTTCCACTCAACCAGTTCTTGACCTAGCCCATCACTTTGAGACCCATCCCGAGGGCACTCAGTTTATTTATTAGACATCTGTGTGGAACACTGTCAAAGGCTTTGCTAAAATCTAAATACACCACATCTAGCGTACTCCCTCTATCCACTTCTCTGGTCAACCAGTCAAAGAAATTGATCAGATTTGTCTGACAAGACCTACCTCTAGTGAATCCATGTTGCCTCCAGTCCTGTAATCCACAGGATTTCAGAAACTTCACCATTCTCTGTTTTAAAAGCATTTCCATTAATTTGCTTACCACAGAAGTCAGACTTCTGTAATTCCCTACAGAAGTCAGACTTCTGTAATTCCCTACTTCTTCCCTATATTTGGTGAGATTTTAATATCAAAAGTCTTTGTAGTTTTACCTGTTTGCATTTTATGATTTGCTATTATAGGCTTGCTAGAATGTGTTGCATGTAAGAATATTTGAGCTGCTCTGAAGAAAAGCATGGTCCGAAGTTAAAACAGTCACTCCATTAAGACACGTCACATCTGCACTAATAACTTTTACTTTTTTTTTACCTTATACTTTTAATTCTATTTCTTGTCAGTCTCTGCCCTGGTGAAAGGCCCAATGCACATTGGACTAGAACTGGCAGCTGACATCTCTCCTCTTTAACAAACTTCTTATATTTTTTTCCTGCTAAACTTCTGCCTGTAAATTTCAGGTAGTAACCAGTGTCGGCAGGTGTGGGCATAAGTGTATTCTTTATGCCGGTGACTCTTTCCTAACATGCTTTACCTCATTTTTTCTACCTATTACTAAAGTGTCCCTCTTTCATAAGTGGGAGCATTTCAATCTACACACAGACAGAGACATTTAGAAGGCCATATAAATGTATGAGCAAGGCCCACGAACCAAGGCAGACTTCTGCAGCCTCAAATATGAACCCTTTTGATTTTCAAGAACTCACAGATATTGTACAGAAATATTTTGACAAGAAGGGAGGTCCTTATGAGGGTAATTTTCCAAAACACACATGGTATGCTATTCAGAAGCAATATCTGTACACCTGGACCCATTGTATATCTTAAGCTGTCCATCTGAAGCACCAGACATTAGCATATCTTCTTAACACTGTACCATCCACACCATTCAAAGTTAAGTTGTTGTTAAAGGAGTAGGTTGTTGTTGGTGAAGGAGTAGGGTAGCAGTGTCCAACCTTTTGGCTTCCCTGGGCCACATTGGACAAAAAAAAATTTTCTGGGGCCGCACTAACATTAGCTGATGAGCAAAAAAAAAAAAGGCTGAGCAGGTCCCAAATTTGCAATCATTAATATAGAAGATGTACGTATCTAATAATAAATCTTAATTAAAAGCACACTGTGGAGAGGAACCCAAAAAAGCAGTAATTCTCCACGTGCACTGCTGACAGTAGGAGCAGCCACAGACTTCCATATCCCCACTGATGAGCAGGGATGCTCGCTCCTGGTTTTCCCATTCACTTCTATTACAGCTACGGTGAGCCTCATCAGTGGGGATGCTGCATCAGCTGTCAGCGGCGCACGTGGAAGATCGTTCAGTCAGGGTAAATATTACTGCTTTTTTGGGCCTCCCACTTTGAGCTTAGGCTCCCTCAAAATGAACATCTCCTCTGCTGTAGCTAGTAGGGATCCCCAAGCCTCACCAACTGACGGCCACCTCCTCCTCTCCAACTTCCCAAGTTCTGCAGCTGGCAGCAATATTGCAGAGCTGCTGCCTTCCCTCCTCCCTGCCCCCACCCCCACCTTGGCTTTCATGCATGCATGAAAGCAGTGGCAGCTTGAGGATATTGCCATTGGCTGCAAAGCTTGGAGATTTTGGGTTGCCAGACTGCAGGAAGATGTCTTCAGGTGGCAGGGCTTGGGAATCCTCAATAGCTCAAGTATTTGTAAATTGCACTCAGGCAGGGAGAAATTTTGGTGCCCATCCACTAATTTTGGGCTCCCTTCAACTATTCCGTAAGCATCTGAAAACTTGGCTCTTCTCCAAAATGTAACCTCTCCCCCTCTCTGGTATTCTAAGCCCTAACCTCTCTTTATACTTATTTCTATAATTCCATTGGAGTTCCGTTCTATCCCAACCCCTGTAAACCGTGCCGAGCTCCACATTGTGGAGATAAACCCAAGATTTAGTTTAGTTTAGTTTGACATTCCATTTTAACAATTTGAAAATTAACCAGTGCTGTGGAGTCGGAGTCAGAGGAAATTTTGGGTACTTGGAGTCGGAGTCAGAAGTACAAAACACTGAGGAGTCGGAGTCGGAACATTTATCTACCGACTCCACAGCCCTGCTTGTGAAGCTGAATGTGTGTATATAATCCTTATAAAGTTTGAGAGTGGAGACAGGCATAAGATCCGCATCTTTAAAAAAAACCGATGCTGAAAAGACACCATGTAGATCTCAGCCCACCTCAACAGAAAGCAGAACTGTATGACTGCCAAGCAAATCAAAGAAGTTTTAGGAAGTCAATTTACCAAAGCCAGTTATTCAAGTATTATTCATACCGTACACCTAAGAAAGCACAGTTACTTACCGTAACAGGTGTTATCCAGGGACAGCAGGCAGATATTCTCTACATGTGGGTGACATCATCCACGGAGCCCCGTCGCGGACAGCTTTTCAAGCAAACTTGATTGAAGATCTCAAAGATTGCTAGTGCTGCCCACGCATGCGTGTCCCTTCCCACTTCACTAGAGGGCACATCCCCTCCTCGTGGTCTTCAGTTCAGATAGCCAGCAAAGAAGCCAACCTGGGGAGGTGGGAGGGTTGCGAGAATATCTGCCTGCTGTCCCTGGATAACATCTGTTACGGTAAGTAACTGTGCTTTATCCCAGGACAAGCAGGCAGCATATTTTCTACATTTGGGTGACCTCCAAGCTAACTAAAAAAAAGGGATGGAGGGAGAGTTGGCAATTTAGGAAAACAGATTATGCAAAACCGACTGGCCAAATTGGCTGTCGCGCCTGGAAAAGGCATCCAGACAGTAGTGAAAGGTGAAGGTATGAACCGAAGACCAAGTGGCGGCCCTGAAGATGTCCTCAATAGGCGTGGACCCGAGGAAAGCGACAGACGCCGCCATTGCTCGGACTTTATGCCCTGTGACCCGACCTTGCAGCGAGAGCCCAGCCTGAGATTAGCAGAAGGAAATACAAGCAGCCAACTAGTTGGATAAGGTGCGCTTGGAAACAGGACGGCCCAACCGATTAGGATCAAAAGAGATGAAAAGTTGAGGAGCCGTCCGATGAGACTGGGTGCATTGCAGGTAAAAGGCCAACGCCCTCTTACAGTCAAGAATGTGAAGCGCCACTTCACCAGGATGAGAATGGGGCTTTGGAAAAAACACCGAAAGAACAATGGCCTGGTTGAGGTGGAAAACCGACACCACCTTGGGCATGAACTTCAGATGGGTACGCAGGACCACCTTGTCATGGTGAAAAAAGATAAAAGGCGGGTCCGCAACCAGAACCTGCAGCTCACTCACTCTACGAGCAGACGTGAGAGCAATCAGGCACATCACTTTCCAAGTAAGGAATTTCAGAAGAGCCTTATCAATGGGTTCAAAGGGGGGCATCATCAACTGAGCGAGAACCACATTTAAATCCCATACCACAGGGGGAGGCTTGAGGAGGATGGACATTCAAGAGGCCCCTCATAAAGCGAGAAACCATCGGGTGGACCGAGAGGGATTTCCCATCAAGCTGCCGGTGAAAGGCAGCAATCACACTGAGATGGACTCGAATCGAATTCGTCTTAAGGCCAGACCGAGACAAATGAAGCAAATCCAGCACCGAGGACAAAGAGACAGATAGAGGCTCCACGCGGCAAGAAGCAAACACGTGGCGAATCGAGTCCACTTCTGGGAATAGCACAGCCTAGTTGAGGCCTTCCGAGAAGTGTAAAGAACATCCTGCACCGACTGAGAGACCTCAAAGGAAGGAGTCAGGTGGAAAGAAATCACGCTGTCAATTGCAGAGATTACAGATTGGGATGCAGCAGCAAACCCCGACTCTGAGACAGCAAAGAAGGAAAAACAGGTAGAAGTAGAGGCTCCCTGACATTGAGCTGGAGGAGCAGGGAGAACCACGGCTGCCAGGGCCACCGAGGAGCTATCAAGATCATGGTGGCGCGAACCGACCTGAGATGTACCAGTGTCCTGAGAATCAGAGGGAAGGGAGGAAACGCGTAGAGGAACCTTCCCGTCCAATCGAGAAGGAAAGCATCCGCCTCGAGACGATCCGGGGAGTACATCCTGGAGCAGAATCGAGGCAACTTGTGATTGAGGGGCGAAACGAACAGATCTATCTGCGGAGTGCCCCATCAAACAAACACCTGCTGCAGAGTGCGAGAATGGAGCGACCATTCTTGCGGCTGAAGAAGGCGACTCAACTTGTCCGCCAGACAATTCTGCTCGCCCTGGATATACACCGCCCAAAGGAAGATGTTGTGGCGCAATGCCCACTGTCAAAGACAAAGGGTTTCCCTGCAAAGAGATAGGGAACCCGTACCCCCCTGCTTGTTCACATAATACATCGCCACCTGGTTGTCCGTACGCACCAGGACCACGCGATCCTGCAGAAAATGATGAAAAGCCACCACGGCACTGTAAATGGCCTGGAGCTCCAGGAGGTTGATGTGGCAGCGACGGTCCGCACTCGACCAAAGACCCTGAGTCAGAAGGCCGTCGAGATGCGCTCCCCAGGCGTACGCCGAGGAGTCCGTCGTCAGAACCTTCTGATGTGGGGGGGCACGAGAAAGAGCAAACCTCTGGACAGATTGGACGAGCTGGCCCACCAACGGAACAAGCATCGCAAGGAGGGAGTCACCGCAATATGCCGAGAAGCGGGATCCCGATCCTGCCGCCACTGAGACGCCAGAGTCCATTGAAGAACACGAAGATGTAACCTGGCGAACGGCGTGACATGAACAGTGGAGGCCATGTGCCCCAAGAGGATCATCATCTGCTTGGCCTAGACCGACGATCTCTGGGACACCAGCTGACTCAGCTGCAGGAGGGCGGCCTGTCAAGGCAGAGGTAAAAACGACCGGAGGCGGACCGTGTCCAGCACAGCCCCGATAAATTGCAGGGACTGAGATGGGCACAGCTGGGACTTTGGGAAGTTTATCTCGAAACCCAGATGCTAAAGGAAGATAATAATCCAACGAGTCGCTGAAATAACTCCCTCCCTTGATAGAGCTTTGATAAGCCAATCGTCAAGGTACAGGAAAACCTGAAGGCCCTGCGACCGCAAGGCCGCCGCCACCACCACGAGGCACTTCGTGAAGACCCGTGGGGACGAAGCGAGCCCGAATGGGAGGACCAGATACTGCAAATGAAGGTTCCCCACTTGAAAACGAAGAAACCGTCGAGAAGCCGGGTGGATTGGAATGTGTGTAGGTTTCCTTCAGGTCCAGGGAACACAACCAGTCCCCCTCGTCCATCAAGGGATACAAAATGGGAAGCGAAAGCATGCAGAACTTCTCCCGAACTAGGAACTTGTTCAACTTCAGCAGATCCAGGATAGGACGAGGGTCCCCGGTCTTTTTGGGAACCAGGAAGTACCAGGAATACATTCCGGAGCCCCGTTTACAAGGGGGAACCTCCTCCACCGCCCGCAGACGAAGGAGGGCTTGCGCTTCCTGAAGTAGTAGGGGAAGCTGCGCCCTGTCGGAAAGAGACTCTCCTGGAGGCCTGTCTGGGGGGAAGCCCGGAAGTACCCTTCTCGGATAGAAACATAGAAAGATGACGGCAGAAAAGGGCCAAGGCCCATCAAGTCTGCCCACTCTATAGACCCTCCCCTTAAGATTAGCCAATGTTTTACCCTGACCCACGTAGGGATCCCACATGGGCGTCCCATTTATTCTTAAAATCTGGCACGCTGCTGGCCTCGATTACCTGTACTGGAAGCAATGCCTAAACTGTGTGCATTGACATTCATGGCCCTCCATCCCTTGTGTTTGCTAGGGCTGTCATGCGTATTATGGGTGCTTACCTTGGGCTCAGAAGGGCGGTTGTGTCTCGCCTCCACAGGATGATTCCTTACTGCTCTGGAATGTGAGTGGATACCCACCCCCAGCTTACCTAGTTTAAAGCCCTGCGAAGTAGGCGGGCTAGACGGTGTCCAAGTACGTTTTTACCTCTTCTGGCCAGGTGAAGTCCGTCCGGTCCCTGCAGTCCCTGGAGTGCCTTTCCATGGTCCAGGAATCCAAAGTTCATCTCTATGCACCAGTTGCGAAGCCACTCGTTGGTACGTTGGATGCGTTCTTCCCTGGCTCTTCCTCTGTCTCTAACTGGGAGGATGGATGAGAAGACCACCTGTGCACCTGTTTGCTTCAGCTTCCTACCCAGGGCTCTGAAGTCATCGGGTATGTTCTCTGAGGTGTTCCTTGCAGTGTCGTTTGTACCTACATGGATAAGAAGCATAGGGAAATGGTCATTAGGTTTTAGTAGTTTATCGAGACAGGTGGTGACGTCACGAATCCTGGCTCCAGGGAGACAGCAGACCTCCCTTGACTGCAAATCTGGTCTGCAAATTGGACCCTTGGTTCCTCGCAGCATGGAGTCCCCAATGACTACCACTCTGCGCTCCTTCCGGGGGGGCTGATCAGCGTGCTTTGGAGTCCAAGTTGTGCGCTGGGTGTCTTCCCGAGCCTCTTCCGCTACCTCCTCGGTAGTAATGTCCTGCAAGATGTGGTATCTGTTTTTCAGGCTGAGTTGTGGTGAGCTACCCTGTTTGGGACAAAAAGAAAAGGGAAGTGAGAAAAGGGGGGGGGGGGTTTCTCCGTTTTCCCGTGGAGGAGGTTACCAGCTGCCAGGGACCGGCATCTCCTATCATTTCTTGCACCCCGATCGTGGAATTTATAACTGGAGACTTGGGTGTCTCGAGGATGGAGTCCGCAGTAATCTCCGCCCAAAGCTGATAAAAGGCGCGGAGACGTCCCCCGAGAGGCAGAGGGGGAATACCCAGGGTGGGGGAGGCCAGCCCCCTCCCGCCGGGCCTGTCAAAAAGACAGCGGTGGCTTAGACGCCGCAGGGGTCTGGAGCTTAGGAGGGGCCCTCTGATGCTGCGGACGCCGAGGGGGAGGGCGATAGAACACCGGCGTCGATTTCTGCGGGTAGTGCCAAGGAGGCAGCCTATAGGACTTGGGCGGAGCAGGTTTTGCCTTAGCCCAAACCAAGGAAGCGAAGGAGCGTTCGTGTTCTGAGAGGCAGTTTGTAGCAGCTTCGATGGAATCATCGAACAGCTCGTTTCCCAAGCATGGAAGATTGGCCAACCGATCCTGCAGGTTGGGGTCCATATCGACAGGCGATGCATGGCCACCGCGAAGGCCGAGACCCTTGAGGAGAGCTCAAACGCATTGTAGGAGGCCTGGAACATGTACAGCCGAAGCTGCGACAAAGTATCCACAAGCCCGCGAAACTCCGCACGGTGCTTGGCAGGCAAATCGTCCTCGAAAGATGGAAGGGACTTAACACACCACTTGAGATAGGACGTAGAAGTAAAGTTATAATTCAGGACCCTGTTCGCCATCATGGAGTTCTGATACAGGTGTCTCCCAAACTTATCCAAAGTCCGGCCTTCCCGGTCTGGCGGGACAGCTGCATACACCTTGGACGGGTGAGACTTCTTGAGTGTAGATTCCACCACCAAGGACTAGTGAGAAAGCTGCGCCTTCTCAAACCCCTTGCAGGGCACCGTCCGGTATCAAGACTCCATTTTGGATGGAATGGCCGGAATAGCATAAGGAGTCTCCAGATTACGAAAGAAAGTCTGATGCAACACTGGATTCAAGGTGAGCCTCAAGGACTCCCTAGGAGGGTAGGGAAATTCCATCTCCTCCAAATATTCCTTGGTATACTTGGAATCCGACTATAGGTCCAAGTTTAACGCCTTTCCCATATCCTGAACAAATCTGGTAAAGGAAGAGAGCCTGCCCTTGGAATGCCCCTCAAGGGGAGTGGTCGAACGAGACCGCAAGGCAGCCGAAAAGGAGGGGGAAGCCTCCCTGGAATACTGCGCCAGCATATCCTTATCCACAAGCATGGACGCCAAAGAAGCCCTGCTAAAAGAACAGGGTGGGGGGGTCGACGAGAGCCTGCGCTTAGAAGTCCCCGGAGGGGAGGACCCCGGGGTCCAGGCCGCCGAGGTCTGATGACACCATCCCGGAGACCCCCAGCCCGAAGACAAGCCCCGAGAAAAGGAGGCAGGACCCCCTGAGGTCCGCTCCTCTCGGATCGGGGTCCCTGACCGGACAGGCGACCTGAGCAGACTCAGGTTGGACAAGATGAGGTCCGAGGTTTTAATGGACCCGGTAGTGCGAGGACCCGGGGACCTACCCCGCCTCAGGGGAGAGTCCCGGGGGCGCTTCGCAAGTCGCCTAGGCGAGGGCGTAAGACGCCTCGACCGAGGCCGGCTCGAGGGTGAAGCATGCCTCGATGGAAGGGGCGAGGAGTCAGACGAGGATAGACGCCGAGACTGACGCACCTTGCCCCGAGAAACCTTGACACGATGCTCAGGCTGGTTCACAACGCGCAAGGTCGAGGCAGGAGCGAGCTGAGCCAAAGTGGAGGAGAGCTCCGAGGAGATGATCGCCTTCAGCACCTCCTCGAACATCGGCACCGTGACCATATTAGGCCGAGCAGGTGCAGCAGTGCGTTCCACCAAGGGTGACCTCGAGGAAGAGTATTCCCGTATGGTGGAAGCACGCTTGGAGGTCTTGGAGGGTGGTCTCACCACCTGGATGGCCAGACTCCGAGGGAGGCTTCTTCGGCAGCTGAACTGAACCTGAAGGAGGAAGAGGAGACTTACCCGAAGCCGAGGTCTTCGAGGTCAAGGCCGCCAAGCCCTTCGAGGTCGAGGGAGACTTGCCCGGGGCCGAGGTCTTCGAGGCCGACGTCGAGACCGAGGTAGAGGCTGAGACCGGGGTCGAAGCAGGAGCAGTCTCCATGGCGAAGAGCTCCGCAATCCTGGCCCTAAGTCGCCGAAGAGCCCGAGGCTGAAGAGTGGCATAAGGAGTCCATCAGGTGATCAGCACCCAGGCACAGAATACACCAGTGGTGCGGGTCTGTGATTGAAATAACCCGACCGCACTGGGAGCACTTCTTAAACCCGGTAAGAGGCCGGGACATAAGGGATAGACGGCCACGGCGAACCGGGAGCCCCCGGTCACCGAGTCGAAAAGACAAAAATACACAATCAAGTAGCAAAACGAAGTAATGAACCGCACAGCGACTCCCGAACAAAATAAAGAAGCTGCGGTGCTAGAAAGGCACTTAGAAGAACGCAAAGAGAGACAGGGCTTTCTGGCTCCGCAGAAAACTAAGAACTAAAAACCACGAGGAGGGGATTCGCCCTCTAGTGGAGCGGGAAGGCACACGCATGCGTGGGCAGCACTAGCAAACTTTGAGATCTTCAATCAAGTTTGCTTGAAAAGCTGTTCGCGACGGGGCTCCGTGGATGAAATCACCCACATGTAGAGAATATGCTGCCTGCTTGTCCTGGGATAAAAGGATTTTCTGCCTCAGAAATAGCCAGGAACAAGTCCACTGATGGATATGTTCTAACTGCCAGTCAGGCGGACCCTGACCACAGCGGACTCCCACCCCTGAAAGTCCACACAAAATGCCAGGGGGAGAAACTTCAGTTCACTCCCTGATACCCAGGAGGTTGTTATTCAGGGACCCCAAAGCCTCTAACCTCTAAGTCAGCAGGCAACTCAGTTCCCAGGGAAAGAGATCTCAAGCTCCTGAAGAGACACCAAGCAGGCTGGCTCCACAGGTGCTCAAAGAGGTTGGCCTGGGAGCAGCAGTCCATCATGTGGAACTGTGTCCTTTCTCCAGCAGAGTAAGCCCAAGCACAGAAGTCATGCACAAAATTCAAAGACCGATAGCAAAAATACCTGCAAATAATAAAAAGCAGATCAGATCAGAACACACCTTCTGAGTTTGTTTGCAGAAGGAAAAACTGAAGAGGGAACTGTTCTCAACAGCAGAAGAGTTCAGAGTTTTGGAGTGACACCCTTCTGCAGATTTACATAAGAATTGTTGCTGCTGGGTCAGACCAGTGGTCCATCGTGCCCAGCAACAGCTACTGTCTTCACTACTGAATTGGATTTCTGCCAGGTACTTGTGACCTGAATTGGCCACCAAGAATACTAGGCTAGATGGACCATTGGTCTGACCCAGTATGGCTGTTCTTAGCCTGCTTGTTCTGTCTGCTTTATGTTTAAGATTGTACCAATTACAGTGGTACCTTGGTTTACGAGCATAATTCGTTCCAGAAGCATGCTCGTAAACCAAAATACTCGTATATCAAAGTGAGTTTCCCCATAGGAAATAATGGAAACTCGCTTTGATACGTTCCCACCCCCAAGGCCAGCGGCGCTGCTCCTCCCCCCCCCCCCAAGAACCGGCATTGCTCCCCCTGCTCATGAAGGCCCCACTATGATCTGCCATCCCCCCCCGCTCGTTTCGCCCCCCTCCCCTGCAATCCGGCGCACCCCCTCCCCGCCGCAATCCAGCATCCCCCAGGCATCCACCCACCCACCCGATCACATTTCTTAACCCTGTTTGACACCGGCACCAACGCACAGGACATGCCGGTGCCGGAAGATCTGCCTCCTTCGCGCTGGGCCTTGAGCAACTGTGCATGCTCAAGGCCTTAGGGTTCCCGTTTGATCCGAGAATCTCGGAGAGAACAGGAACCCGAAGGCCTTGAGCATGCGCAGATGCTCAAGGCCCAGGGTGAAGGAGGCAGATTTTTGGGCACCGGCACCAGCATGTCCTGTGCATTGGTGCCAGTGCCAAACAGGGGTAAGAAATGTGATCGGGTGGGTGGATGCCGGATCGCGGCGGGGAGGGGGGTGTGACGCGAGCGGAGGGTGCCGCATCGCAGGGGGGCACTCGTAAATCGAGGCACGCTCGGTTTCCGAGGCACCGATTTGCGAATGTTTTGCTCGTCTTGCAAAACACTCGCAAACCGAGGTACCACTGTACTTTGTGCAGGTTATACCCCTCTATGTTTCTTTGCTTTGATCCCATTCTCTTGTTATATAAAGATTCTCTGTGATTATCTCATCCTTTTTTTTGAAACATGATCCTTTATGCTTAAGGCTTTACAATTGCACATCCATACTTCAATACAGATGTTAATGCTTGTGCAAACCTTTAGGAGTAGAGTGCTGCAGATAACATCAGTTAATCAGACAGTATCTATGGAGTACAGTGCCTTCATTGTCTACTTTTCAGCTTGCTCAGAGAAGGCACCAGTATTGTTAGCGCATTATAAACTATTTTGGGGTATTTTTGGAAGAGCAATCTAAAAAAAAAAAAACGTGGGCCTAACAAAATGTAAAAACTTTAATAAAGAAAAGGAAAATACTGTATAGTCCAAAGACAAAAAAAACATTCATCCTTTAACATAAACGGGAAACAAAATAAGAAAAAATAGAGTCCAAGGATAAGAACAGAAGAAATTGTTAGGTAAAAACTGATGCATCTCAAGAATAAGTCTGTTTGGACACCAAGAAGTACTGCAAGTTGTTTATGACAACCAACATGCTGAACTTTAAGATACAATACACGTTTCTTTTTAAGGCACAGCAACGTTTTTTACGATGTTTGTTAATAGAATCTTCCGAGACCATCTATTCAATGTTAAATGTACAGCGCTGCGTACACCTTTCAGCGCTACAGAAATTACAAATACGGTAGTAGCATTAGGACACTAGTAGTTATTAAGGGAGAATACCTACAAGGACTGAAAAGACAGCAAAACGGTTCGGAATAACAACCGAGATAATAGGACAAATACAGAACTATATATGTAGTTAAGAGATACCATATTAAGACAAAAAGACCAGAATCTACATAAACACTCGATTTAAAACGTAAATAAAAATGCACAGAACATTATCCATACAGCAACAATAAGAACCGCCACGTTCACTATTCAACGCAGAAATGATCAATTACTTCTTTAAGTTCTTTCAACAACGCCTCCGTTTGTTCTTTTTTTTTTTGTATTTTTAAACCACGCTAATCTGCCGACTGTTGACCAATTCTAACCAGAATATAATATAACAACCAATCCCACGGGGTCCCGCCAATTTAAAAAATGCCGCCATCCACGCCCACCTTCCCCCTCTTAACCAGTTCGAACGAGTAAGGCTAAAGCGCTCAACCTACCTTAATAGGTGGTCTAGTGACGTCTTTCAGGAATGGCGGACAGCCAATCTGGTTCCTCTCCAAGGGAAGAGGCGGGTATCTTTCCGGTTTGAATGGACGGAATGAGACAATAGGGCGCCAGTGGGTGGGTACTCGCTGAGTAACTATTAAGCTACTGTGGCTGGGAGCATTGTGGAAAACAAGAGACTGTTATTACGTTGGCGATATACCATTTCAAGGCGGGAGTAGACAAGTACAAGTTAGCAGGAAGATCGGCTTTTTCCTAGTGCGCACGCTGTAAGTTCTTTTTAGCATGTTTTCTTTCTTTAAAGAATGTATATGTTTTTTTTCTTGGTAATTGGTTTTGGGGTATGTAAGAAGACTAGAAAGGAAGTAATTGGGGGTAAAATATTTTTCGGAGTGGTAGTTGAGGGGGATGGGAGATAATCCTTTTACCTATTTTCTATGGAATTTCTCCCCCATCTTATTTGGGATTTTTTTTTTTTGTGGTGGTAAGCTCGCGCGCGTAAAGCTTCAAACTTTTCCTTGGGCGCGAGAGGCAACGGGGAAGGAAGGTGCGTGGTAGAAATTTGTCGCGTACCTTTTCCGGATTTATCACGCGAAGGGGCGGGAAGGGTCATAACGCTGCGCTTAGGTGAGTGCCTCGTGTATAGTTAGTTAGCTTTTAAACCTTTTCTTGTATTAAGTTTGGCGGGTTTTTGTGTTTGGTTTTTTTTAAAGCTATTATCGACCTGCTAGGGAGGAAGTGACTGCTTCTGCGCGAAGTCGGCGTTACGGGGTCTGCGCTTCTCAAGTTTAAGGTATGACTTTTTCGCGTTATAGGCTTTAAACTTGTTCCGCCATTTCTGCTGTCGTTTTGGGCGGGAAACTACAGAAGCTTTGCTTGCCTCCCTATTCCGCGCTGGAGGACGGAAAGTGGGTGGGAAAGAGTTTCACAAGACGAGGGGGAAGGAGGTGGGGGACTTGTTTACGGGAAGCCTTTAAGAATACTTCCGCCTACTACAGCGGCCTCGGTTCAGCTTTAACTTTTTATTTTGTTTATGTTTTAGAGGTGAAATTCGACCTTGCACAATGGGTAAAGGAGATCCAAACAAACCGCGGGGGAAGATGTCCTCTTATGCTTTCTTCGTGCAAACGTGTAGGGAGGAGCACAAGAAGAAGCATCCAGATGCCTCGGTCAACTTCGCCGAGTTTTCCAAGAAGTGCTCAGAGAGGTGGAAGGTGAGCAGACAGCAGCGGCAAAACCTTTAAGAATGCATTAAATCTCTTAACATATTTGCATTAGATTTCTGTTCTGAACACAACTTTTTTCAGACCCTTTTATTGGTAGAATTGACATCCTAACCCTTTAGCAATGTTGCAGTTTCTCTCTGACCTTGAGAGAGAGACAAGATATCTGTATGAAAATGAATGAATCTAGTTTGGTTACAGAAGCCATTCTGTCAAGTATTTAAAGGCTGTTAACTTAATACTTCTAGGTATTCCTAATGTTTACTCTTTGTGTAAGTAACTGACTGACCGTGTTGTAGTTCTAATTTTTTTTACTTTACTTTTGATTTTGTACAATTTACGCACATTTTAGACGATGTCTGCAAAGGAAAAAGGAAAATTTGAAGACCTTGCTAAGAATGATAAAGCTCGTTATGATAGAGAAATGAAAAACTATATTCCTCCTAAGGGTGAAAAGAAGACCAAGAAAAAGAAGGACCCAAATGCACCAAAAAGGCCACCGTAAGTAAACCCAAAGGGCAGCAGAACAACTTTTTAGTTGAGGGTGCCAAACAAAAACTAATTAGCCTTTGCTCTGCCTGCCCAAAGATACTACTTTTGTGTGGGACCAAAATTTGGTTGGGCTATAACCCACTCCATTCTGCCTATGAATAAATGTTCTAGTAAAATATTCATAGTTCAGGCTTTAAAAATTAAGTAAACTCTTTTGTCTTTTTAGTTCTGCTTTCTTCCTCTTCTGCGCAGAGCATCGGCCAAAAATCAAGAGTGAAAACCCAGGGTTGTCAATTGGAGATACTGCTAAAAAGCTGGGTGAAATGTGGGCTGAGCAAAGTGCCAAGGATAAACTACCACATGAACAAAAAGCAGCAAAACTAAAAGAAAAGTATGAAAAGGTATGTTTAGGATTTAAATTGGCATTTATATTTTTTCTGCCTATTAATCCTAGGTCTGGTGACTTAATTAGAGCAACAAAACAAAGGAGAAAGTCCAACTTTGTCTGGAGAAAAAACAAGCAGGAGAAACAAACAAAACTGCAGACTGTGTACAAGATGCAGGCAAAAATTTATTGTACCAAAATTGAAATGCAAATAAGTAAAATAAAACCCTTTTACCAATCAAGGGACCCGACATGGTCCGTGTTTCGGACAAACCTTCCTAATAAATGCAAATACAATACAGAAAACATTAAAAATATTTGTAAACTCTTATAAAAAGCAGACTTAATTAGAGCTACTTAAAATTAATGCATTTAGTTAATGGTGAAACATTCCTGACAGATTGATCCCAATGATGGATTTCTCCAAGGTGACAGCAGAGGCAGGGATGAGTGGGCAACATTGCTGATGTTGGAGATGCATGGGAGGGGTGGTTGGAGGGTCCACTTGGGCCTGTGGTGTATTTTATGTGGGAGGGAAAGGGTGAAAAACAGCCATAAAAATCTTTCTGAGATGTAGGAGAGATCTGAAAGTTAAGGGAGGAGAGAAGGTTCTTTGGTGAATATTAGGGGGCAAGAAAATACTTGGATCATCTGAGGTGGGTGTGACACCTAGGCTGCCAAATAGACAGTGTTGAAAGTTAAAATCTGCCTTAAGGGTTTTAATGCAACATTTGTATTTTTGTTTTACACTGGGAATAACTTTCTTTTTAGATCATTGTATGCCTATAGTGCTGTCATATAGGGTTTAAACAGCGCTAGAGGATTTTAGTGCAGTCCCATGAGGTAAATGTTCCGACACTCATAGAAGCATCAGAGCATTTACCTCAGCGGCCTGCACTAAAAACCTCTAGCACCATTCAGTAAAACCTAGCAATTAGCACATTGCTTGTGCTTGGTTGTTGTTTTTGTTTTTATCCCAGGACAAGCAGGCATGATATTCTCACATATGGGGGTGACGTCATCTACGGAGCCCCGGCGCGGACAGCTTTTCAAGCAAACTTGATTGAAGTTTCAAGTTTGCACACTGCACCACGCATGTGCATGCCTTCTCGCCCACTAGAGGGCGCATCCCACCTCGTGGTCCTCAGTTCAAATTTTTCCGCGGAGCAAGAAAGCCCTGTGGATCTGAGCTCCAGTGTTTTTGCCTTCTAGCTGCCGCGTTTAGTTTGTTTTCCCTTCGAATTAGTTCGCGGTGCTGTTTTTCTTTTCGGTTCCTTTCAAAAAAAAAAAAAGTCTTTCGTTTTTCCTCGGGCTCCGGGGGCTCCCGGAAGCCGTGGCCGCGGGACGTCGGTACGTTCCCGGCCTTCTTCTTTTTCTTCGTGGATGTCCCGTCCTGTTACGGGATTCAAAAAGTGCAGCCGGTGTGAGAGGTTGCTTTCCATCACCGACCCTCACCGGTGGTGCATTGTCTGTCTTGGGCCCGAACATCCGACAGACTCGTGTGATCGTTGTGCTACCTTCCAAAACAGGGCCCTCCGTCGCCGTAAGGCAAGAATGGCCGAATTGTTCGCCGTCGACGCGCCGCCTAAGGCCTCGACGTCGGCCTCGGCTTCGGCCCCGGCCTTGACCTCGGCCTCGGCGTCCTCGGGGGCCTCGGCCCTCTTCCTCGAAGGCGTCGTCAGTGAAGCAAGCTTCGGGTAAGTCCTCTGTTCCATCCCCTTCAGCAAAGAAGCCATCCTCGAGTCAGGCCAAGGCGGGTGGGTCGACCCTGGCCCCGCATCGGACCTCGACTCCGCACACCCCGAGGGAATACTCGAGACCGAGGTCGCCCTCCAGGGAGTGTGCCCCGGACTCGGAACTCCCCACCTTCGTGGGGATTCCGGCCTTCCAGGATCTCCTCCGAGCTCTGATCTCATCGGAGCTGTCGGGAGCCCTGGAAGTGTTGCAGCGTGCTGCGGTTCCGGCGGCCTCGACCTCGGCCGGGGCGCCGTCGGTCTCGGAGGCCCCGGCCTCGGCTCCCTCGGGAGCCCCGGCCTCGGCGACCTCGGTCTCGGGTACTGTGGCCCCGTTCACCTCGGTCTCGGCCCCGCCCCGGACCTCGACCTCGGGGGAACCCCCTGAGCGGAGTGTAAGGCCCAAAGAAAAGTTGCGCAGAGTGCGCCGTCTTTCCTCCTCTTCCTCCGGGTCTTCCAGGCACGCCTCGCCCTCGACGCGACCTCGGACGGGGCGTCGATCGAGGAAGTCTAAGCGGCCCCGAGGCTCGCCTCGGCGCGACCGTTCCTCGTCGTTCGGGGGCGAGGCGCTGCAGGTGTCGGAGTTGCGCCTCGACAACCCGAGGCTCCTCCGCTCACCTCGTGGGAAGTCTTCCCGGGCCGCCTCGCCGAGGAAACGGGAGAGTGTCCCACGAACCCCTGGGTCCTCACCCAAGGGTTCTGCGAGGAGGATAACTTCCCCTTCCCCCTCGAGGGCCCTCGAGAGGGGATCCTGGGATTCGGGATCGGTTAGGGATCCTCATTATTCCCATGAGGCCTCCCCCCTCTCCTCGGTGGGGCGGTCGAGAACCCCGTCTCCCCAGGCTAGGCCGTCCTCATTTTCATCCTTCGTTCAGGACATGGCCCAAGCCCTGGGGATTGACCTGATGGTAGGTTCTCGGTATTCCAAAGAATTTTTGGAGGAACAGGACCTCCCCACTCTTCCTAGAGAGGTGCCTAGACTCCCTCTCAACAGTGTCCTTCTGCAAACCTGGCTGAAGAACTTGTCAAACCCTCTTACAGTCACGTCTGTGCCTTCAAAAATGGAATCGAAGTATAGGACGATTCCCCCCAAAGGGTTCGATAAGGCGCAGCTCTCACACCAGTCTCTTCTGGTGGAGTCTGCTCTTAAAAAATCACAGCCCTCACGGGTTTCTGCGGCGGTTCCACCAGGCAGGGAGGGGCGGACCCTGGACAAGTTTGGCCGTCGCCTCTATTCAAATTCCCTGATGGCCACCAGGGTTCTAAATTACGCCTTCACCTTTTCCTCCTATTTGCGTGGTATGGTGAAGGACCTTCCTCAATATCGAAACTCGTTACCCGACTCCCAAAGAGCAGGATTCGATAAGTTTATGTCCAACCTGTCTCAATTGCGGTTGTACCTATTCCATGCAGTGTACGACGCCTTTGAGCTGGTTTCGAGGGTGTCGGCCCTCGCGGTGGCCATGCGCCGCTTGGCCTGGCTTCGCACCCTCGACATGGACCCAAACCTGCAGGAACGCCTGGCAGACTTGCCTTGTGTGGGGTCCGAGTTATTCGACGAGTCATTGGATGCGGCGACCAAGCGCTTGTCGGAACAGGAGCGCTCTCTAGCATCCCTGGTCCGCCCCAAACCTAGGCCCCCGCCGCAGAAACCCTTTCGGCCTCCGCCGCGCCGATACCCTCAGAAGTCGACCCCGGCTTTCTCGAGACCGCCTCCGAGACGTCCGTCTCAGCGAGGCAGAGGGGGACAAACCCAAGCCCCGGCGCAGGGCCCTTCTAAGCCCGCGCCTTCCTTTTGACGGGCTGAGCGGACGGGGCGGGTTCCCCTCCGCACTTTCACAGGAAACCCTTCCTATCGGGGGCCGTCTTCGGTCCTTCCGGGAGGCATGGACCGGGATTACCTCAGACGCTTGGGTGCTCCGGATCGTCTCCGAGGGCTACTCGCTCAACTTTGTGTCCTCGCCGCCGGACAGTCCCCCAAGTTTAGTCCCCTGCAACCGTTCGCAGCTACCGACCCTTATAACCGAAGCCAAAGCCCTCTTGAAGCTTCGGGCGGTCGAGCCGGTCCCCAAGGACCAGTGGGGTACGGGGTTTTACTCCCGCTACTTTTTGGTCCCAAAAAAGACGGGGGACCTGCGCCCCATACTGGACCTCAGGAAGCTCAACAAATTCCTGGCCCGGGAGAAGTTTCGAATGCTATCTCTCCCGGTTTTGTATCCCCTCTTGGAGGAAGGGGACTGGATGTGCTCCCTCGACCTGAAGGAAGCATACACCCATGTTCCGGTGCACCCCGCCTGTCGAAGATTCTTACGATTCCAGGTGGGGGACCTCCACCTCCAGTACAGGGTACTGCCCTTCGGCCTGGCCGCGTCCCCACGAGTATTCACGAAGTGCATGGTGGTGGTTGCAGCAGCCCTCAGGTCACGTGGACTCCATGTGTTCCCTTACCTGGACGATTGGCTCATCAAAGCCCCGACCAGGGAGGGGGTTATCTCAGCGACCCGACAGTCTATTGCCTTCCTGCAAACTCTCGGGTTCGAGATAAACTTTCCAAAGTCTCAGTTGAGGCCGTCGCAGTCTCTTCAATTCATAGGTGCGGTGCTGGACACGGTGCGCCTACGCTCCTACCTGCCGACCCAGCGGTTGGAAGCCTTGGTACGGATGAGCCGCCAGGTCTCTCAACTATCGAGGGTGTCGGCCAAGCGCATGATGATGCTGCTGGGCCATATGGCCTCGACGGTACATGTCACGCCGTTTGCGAGGCTACATCTGAGGATCCCTCAGTGGACCCTCGCGTCCCAGTGGCGTCAGGAGTGCGACCCGGTGTCTCGCCTCATTTCGGTGACTCCGCCCTTGCGGAAATCGCTGCGTTGGTGGACAGACTCTTCAAATCTGTCCATGGGGCTATTGTTCCGCACTCCGCCTTTTCGCAAGGTCCTGACCACGGACTCCTCGGAGTACGCGTGGGGAGCCCATCTCGACGGTCTTCGCACGCAGGGCCTGTGGTCGGCAGAAGACCGTCAGTGTCATATCAACGTGCTAGAGCTGCGGGCCATCTTCCTAGCACTTCGAGCCTTCGTTCACATATTGCAGGACCAGGTGGTCCTCGTCCGCATGGACAATCAGGTGGCAATGTATTATGTGAACAAGCAGGGAGGAACGGGGTCATGGCCCCTCTGCTCCGAGGCTCTTCGCCTCTGGGAGTGGGCGGCCTCCCGGAACATCTTCCTCCGGGCGATCTACATCCAAGGAGAACGGAATTGCCTGGCGGACAAACTCAGTCGACTTCTGCAACCGCACGAGTGGACTCTACACTCAGCAGTTCTACGCGAGGTTTTCGCTCGCTGGGGAACGCCACAGGTGGATCTGTTTGCCTCTCCGGAGACACACAAACTACCACTATATTGTTCTCGGATGTACTCGCAGGACCGTCTGGAAGCGGATGCCTTCCTACTCGACTGGGAAGGGAGGTTCCTGTATGCATTCCCTCCGTTCCCTCTGATCATGCGAACGTTGGTACACCTAAAATCGTCCACGGCCACGATGATTCTCATAGCACCTCGGTGGCCGCGTCAGCACTGGTTCTCCCTGCTGCTCCAGCTCAGTGCCAGGGAGCCTCTTCCCCTGCCTGTCTCTCCTTCTCTGCTGTCTCAGAGTCAAGGATCCATGTTACATCCCAATCTGCAGTCATTGCACCTGACAGCCTGGTTTCTTGTTCCCTGACTCCTCCGGACCTGTCTCAATCGGTGAAGGAGGTGTTGGAAGCCTCCCGCAAGATCTCGACGAGGCTTTGCTATGCGCAGAAATGGACCAGGTTTTCCACCTGGTGTTCGTCTTTTCACCTGGATCCGGTATCAGTTCCGGTATCCTCGGTTTTAGAATATTTATTTCATTTGTCGCGCTCCGGCTTGAAAACCACTTCGGTGCGGGTTCATCTCAGTGCGATTTCTGCTTTCCACCAACCTCTGGAGGGACGCCCTCTGTCACTCCATCCCTTGGTGACACGCTTCATGAAAGGGTTACTCAGGGTTTGCCCCCCTCTTAAGCCTCCGTCTGTCGTGTGGAATTTGAATGTAGTTCTGGCTCAACTGATGAAACCCCCTTTTGAGCCACTCAACAAGTCCCTCTTGAAATTTCTGACTTGGAAGGCGGTGTTTCTGATTGCCCTCACCTCCGCCAGGCGGATTGGGGAGTTGCAAGCCTTGGTTGCGGACCCTCCTTTCACTGTCTTTCATCACGACAAGGTGGTTCTCCGCACCCATCCTAAGTTTTTACCTAAAGTTGTTTCTGACTTCCACCTCAATCAGTCCATTGTCCTTCCTGTGTTCTTCCCGAAGCCCCACTCCCATCCTGGCGAGACGGCGCTTCACACGCTTGACTGTAAGAGGGCGTTGGCATATTATCTTCAACGCACCAGGTCTCATCGGAAGGTCCCTCAATTGTTTTTGTCCTTCGATCCCAATCGATTAGGGCATCCAGTTTCCAAGCGCACTCTGTCTAACTGGTTGGCCGCTTGCATTTCCTTTTGCTACGCTCAGGCTGGCCTTCCTCCCCCGGGTCGGGTCACGGGTCACAAGGTCCGAGCAATGGCAGCTTCGATAGCTTTTCTCCGATCCACTCCGATGGAGGACATATGTAAGGCTGCCACTTGGTCTTCGGTTCATACATTCACCTCTCATTACTGTCTGGACACTCTATCCAGGAGTGACGGCCGGTTTGGCCAGTCAGTATTGCAAAATCTGTTTTCCTAAATTGCCATCCTCCCACCTGCCCTGTTTGGGTTAGCTTGGAGGTCACCCACATGTGAGAATATCATGCCTGCTTGTCCTGGGATAAAGCACAGTTACTTACCGTAACAGGTGTTATCCAGGGACAGCAGGCATATATTCTCACAACCCGCCCGCCTCCCCGGGGATGGCTTCCTTGCTAGTTATGGAACTGAGGACCACGAGGTGGGATGCGCCCTCTAGTGGGCGAGAAGGCATGCACATGCGTGGTGCAGTGTGCAAACTTGAAACTTCAATCAAGTTTGCTTGAAAAGCTGTCCGCGCCGGGGCTCCGTAGATGACGTCACCCCCATATGTGAGAATATATGCCTGCTGTCCCTGGATAACACCTGTTACGGTAAGTAACTGTGCTTTTTCTCCCTGCACACTGGAAGTGTTTTCTAAATTGGAAGTAGACTGAGGTAAGACAAATGAGCAAAACTCAGTACAGTAGAATCCTAGTCAACTGGCAAAAAAAAAAAAAAAATCTGATCCGATGATAACCCCCCCCCCCCCCAGCCCTAGCAGGGCCTTTTGCAGCAGAGGAAAGACCCTGCCAGGGTTGGCCACAAGCAATCTGTTTACAACGTTGCTGCTTTGAGAAGAGCCATAGGTAAGAGAGATCAGCTCTATTGGGGGTGGGGGGGGGGTCCATTGAAGGCCAGACCCCAGGGGGGGACATGGATGTTGGACCCATAAGTAGAGTGAGGAAAGGAGGGTGGGAAGGGAGGAAGGAGATGCCAGACTTAACAAGTGGAGATGGGGGGTCCCCCCCCCCTAAGTTACTTGAAATTCAAAGTTGAAAAGTTTGACTGCTATTTAAAATTGCACACTGCATTCACAAAGTTAGTTTGTTTGTTTTTTTTGTCTTAATTTGCTTTTATTTATGGTACTTTGTTTCAATATTTAATGTTCAAGACAATAAAGAGTTTATGGTATTGGGGTATAGTATTAGGCCTGTTTTTAATAGTAACTCTCAAGCAACCAATTTATCCAGCATTTGCCAATCCCCATCGGGTGCCAATTAACTGAGTCTACTGTATTAAAAACTGCATTGGCTCAGAGTCAGAACTGAGGTCCATTGTGTTAATTAAAAAAAAAAAAAAATTAGCAATTAAAACTGATCAGAATACAACAGAAAATAGTTGACATTGTAAATAGACAAAATAGAATAAACACTGTAAACATAAGAAGGTATTAAAGGTAAGCATTCACTGAAAAGTTGCTTTAAAGCAGGAGTAAAAGGTAGATCTTTTACAGTTTTTATAGAACTGTGTGGTTCTTAAGGTCTACTTAGTATGCTGTGTTAAAAAGTGGTATTCTGCAATTTATCACCCTACATTATTAAAGATGCATTGGTTGAGTTTGTGAGTAATAGTATTAGTGAACTTCTAATTGATGCATTTGTTTGTAGGAGGTTGCAGCATACCGTGCCAAAGGTAAAAGTGATGCTGGAAAGAAAGCTCCTGGTAGGCCTACAGGATCCAAAAAAGTGATAGAGCCTGAGGATGAGGATGAGGAAGAAGAAGAAGAAGAGGAGGAGGAAGAAGATGAAGAAGAAGAAGATGACGAGTGAATGGAATGCCTGTTGTAAAGATTGTGCTGGAATTCATTTGCTGAGAATGTGAACTCAAAATGCAACTCATTTTTGTTGGCTTTTCTATAAAAACTGTACAGAATTGTGTATAGGTAATGTGATTCTCTAGGGAAAACTTATATTTTAATGTAAGTAGTGGAGAGCCACATTGGTAACAGCTGTGTAATGTTTTCTGCATATTTAAAGGTTTCTAAGGTTTTTAATTAGGATAGCCTGCTGATGTAGTACAGTAAAACCTAGAAGGAGATCATGTAATAGCAGAATTTTTGGTAGATTTTGGTGCATTCTAACTTTTATAGCAGTTTTTGTAATAAATGTATATTACTTTTGAAGATGTCATCTGGTTTCTAAGTAGACATACTTGTTCTAGCTCGGTGTTCTTCAACCACCAGTCCACAGAAATTTCCTGCCGGTCCACAGGGCCAGCATGTGCATCAGGCCCAAAACAGTGTTCTTCATCCGCCGGTCCACAGTGCCATTGATGCGG
Organism: Geotrypetes seraphini; assembly: GCF_902459505.1. NCBI lineage: Eukaryota > Metazoa > Chordata > Amphibia > Gymnophiona > Dermophiidae > Geotrypetes > Geotrypetes seraphini. The sequence goes on along the minus strand of NC_047084.1, from coordinate 182,654,324 downwards.
CATTATCTTTGAGCCAGCTCCCTCTTCCTCACTGATTCAGTGCACAAAGCCATGGGCAGTGGCTCCTACAGGCATCCTGCGCCTGAACCGGAAGCCTTCTTTCCAGCGTTGCAGCGTCAGCGGGACGCGCAAGGAGCTTCTGCCTGCAGCTTTGTGCACTGCATCAGTGAGGAAGAGGGAGCCGGCCTGAAGATAATACTGGGGGCGGCATAAAATGGCCAGGCGGGAGCAAGCCAGAAGATAAGGCATAGCATGGAGGGAGGAAGACAACAACAATAGTGGGGAATGATTTTATTTTTGAATTTAGTGATTGAATTATGTCAATTCTGAGAATTTACACCTGCTGTCCATGTGCTTTGTGTAGTTTAATTTTGTGGCTAACCATTATGTGTTGTCAATAAGATTATATTGTGTATCTGAAAAATGAATGGGAAAAAAAGAGTGTTACAATTAGTACTATTATGGGGTGGGGTCTGGGTTGGAGATTGGGTAGAGATGAGCGGGGTCTGGCCCACGACTTAGCCCAGTGTTCTTCAACCGCTGGTCCACAGACTGATGCCGGTCTACAGAATAATTATTTTATTTCTGCTGGTCCATAGGTGTAAAAAGGTTGAAAAACACTGTTCTAGCCTATTAGGTGCTGAGGTGAAATTGGAGTTCACATGTATTTTGTGGTTCCAGTCTCTAGCTGTTCTTAATGGTCACAATAGCAAATGTAAATGGGATTTGCTATAACTTTAGATCCCTGCTTAACTAACTAGTTATCCTAAAAGATAATACATACATGGGGTATGATTATTATGGTTTTTCTTTATCTGGTAGTCATTCTATCCTTTTTTTTCACTGCCATTCTGTACCTTTTTCTAATTTTGCTATCTTCTTGAGATGAGACTTATATGAATTGCAGTACTCAATATTAGTTTCTACTGCTGAGCTGTAGAGAGGCATAATTTGTTTTGTTTTTTTTAAATTTCTTTTCAAACAAATTCCTATCATTTGCTTTTCTGGCTGCTGCAACACAAGGCAAAATATTTTAAAGTATTGTCTGAGACACCTAGGAGGTTACCATCTGGAAAAAGACTAATATGAACCTAGTATTATATAGCTATTATTTAGGTTATTCTTCCTTCTGTGTATTATGTACTGGTTGAAATTTAAATTCTCTGCCCTTTGGATGCCCAGACCTGTGATTTCTCAATTAGTGCTTTTAACAACTTGAGTTTCCTTGTTCTGTAAGCAGACCAAATGAGATTAGTTATGTCCATTTTACAAGTGAATGCAGAATGAAAAATACTAAATCACATTTGTGTGGACTAGGCTGGGTAGATCTAAAGGAAAGAAAATTCAGGATTATTTTTTTTGCCATCTGTAAATGTGATTACCTCATTTTCCATTCCTATTTCTATATATTCCTGCCATTGTTCCTATCCCCATGGTTTCTGATTTTCTCATAAGAAACTTTGGCAAAAGCCTTCTGAACAACAGGACATAATGCATATTAACACCCTTTAGCCAATAAATTTAAGAAGCACATAAAGTGGAACAAGGTAACGGTGGAAGAACAGCCAATCTTTAGATACAGTGGTGCCTCGCACAGCGAACGCCTCGCACAACGAACTTTATGTCTTGATTCGTACAACGGACTTCGTTTCACACAACGAAGTCCGGGGTTCCTGCGGGGTTGGATCGCAGCGGGGTTGGTCGAGCCGCGAGGGTAGTCTCCTTCTCCTTACCTGCCCTGTCGCAGCACACAGCCGAACGGAAATCTTCCCGATGTCAGCGCTGACGTCGGAGGGAGGGCTTAAGCAAAGCCCTCCCTTCCTCCGACGTCAGCGCTGACATCAGGAAGACTTCCGTTCGGCTGTGTGCGGCTGCGGCAGGGCAGGTAGGAAGAAGGCAATGGCGAACGAAAGAGGGGGGAGGGGGCGGTCCGCCCCGAAGAATGTGCACAGCTGGTCAGGTCCCCCGATCGACCGACAACAGGCCCGGCCGACAAACCTCCCTGCCCTGTAGCCGCGAATCTAAATTACCTCTTACAGCAGCTTCAATAATCCAGCTGCTGTAAGAAGGTAATTTAGATTCGCGGCTACAGGACAGGAAGATTTGTCCGACCGGGCCTGTTCTGTTGTCGGTCGGGTGCAAAAGCGCCACAAAGGTGGAGGCAGGGAGGGAGGAAAGGTGGAGTGGAGAAGAAAAGACGCTTAAGGGGGGAGAAGGCCGCTGAAAGCACATGTTGGAGCAGGGGATGAGAGGGAGGGAGAGAAGGGGAAATATTGGACAAGGGCAGAAGGGATGCTAAATCATAGGGTGACAGGCAGAGAGAACAACAGGAAAAAGAGTGGAAGCAATCTTGAACCCTGAGGGTGAGGGCAGAGAGAGGTGGTGAGATGATTGATCATGGGGAGAGGGACAAAAGGGAATAGAGATGGGATAGGAAGATAGTGGAAGTAAAAGGACAGGGAGATGTATGTTTTTAGATGTATCTAAATAAAAATAATAACAAAAAATTTATCTTTTTTATGTCATCTTAGCATATTTTATGCTGCAGAACGAATTATTTTTTTTTACATGTATTCCTATGGGAAAACGCGTTTCACATAACAAACTTGCTCCTGGAACCAATTAAGTTCGTTGTGTGAGGCACCACTGTACCTTGGATAACATTCATGACCAAATTGATACTTCTATTTATTGCGAGTTCTTCAATACAGGCGGTTGTATACCATCTGGGTTATGTGATTTACTGTTCCTTAGTTAGGTTGTAGCTTATCACCCTTTAATATTTTGGGCCCAGCTCGCTCCTTTACATTCTTGGTAAGCTTCTGTTCCTGTCTGCTCTCTCTTGGCCCTATTTCCCTATATTCTAAAATGCTGTCCATCCTTGTCCTTGAGACAGACCAGAACCTCACCAACCTCCATGAGAACATTACAGCTTGCATAATGAGACTCCATTCCTGGTCCATCTCGATACAGATGAAATTGAATAAATCAAAAACAAAATTACTCTGGCTCGGCCCAAAATTAGAACACCTGCCTACCCTCTTCGCACTACCCTCAGGCGCTGCACTGCAGCTTGAGTTCTCAAGCAAGGTCCTTGGCATCATTATCGATTCTTCTCTCTCCCTCAATGACCACCTCAACTCCTTGGCTAAATCATGCTTTTTCAGCCTCCACATGCTGAGGAAAGCAAGATCCTATTTTCACCAACAACATTTCACTGCTCCCAGTGATTTCCAGAATCCATTTCAAATGCTCCTGCCTGGCTTTTAAGATCATTCACGGCATCCTTCCTCCCTTAATCCCACTATCTTATAACTCCTCGAGTCCTAACTCTACCAGACCTGCCCAAAGGTATAAACTATCCTTCCCCTCTCTACACGGTATTCGCTATGCAGGCAAACTGGGAAAATCCCTTCTCTTCAAAATCACAGGTCTTTGGAACAACCTTACTACCCCGCTGCGGAACCTGGGCTCCCTCCAATTATTCCGCAAACAACTGAAAACCTGGCTTTTCACTAAAATGTAATTCTATCCCCCCTTACTCTTCTCTTCTATATATAAGTTCATGTAAACCTTTTTTTCCCTTCTCTTTCTATATTTTAAGTTCTTGTAAACCGTGCCGAGCTCCATATCCGTGGAGATGATGCGGTATATAAACTTAAGGTTTAGTTTAGTTTAGATTTAACTCTCAAACCACCATCTCTTGGAGTACTGCGTTCAATTCTGGACTCCTTATCTCAAGAAAGATATAGCGGTAATAGAAAAACTTCAAAGAAGAGCAACCAAGATGAAACTCCTCGTATGAGGAAAGACCAAAAAGATTAGGGCTCTTCAGCTTGGAAAAGAGATGGTTGCGGGGGGTGGGGGGGGGGAGAGATATGATTGAAGTCTACAAAATCCTGAGTGGAGTAGAATGGGTACAGGTGGATTGATTTTTCACTCAAAAATTACAAAAACTAGGGACATTTGATAAAGTTACAGGGAAATACTTTTAAAACCAATTGGAGGAAATTTTTTCTCACTCAGAGAATAGTTAAGCTATGGAATGCATTGCTAGAGGATGTGGTAAGAGCAGATAGTGTAGCTGGTTTTAAGAAAGGTTTGGATAAGTTCCTGGAGGAAAAGTCCATATTCTTTTTGAGAGCTACTGTATTAGTAGCATGGAATATTACTACACCTTGGGTTTTTTGCCAGGTACTAGTGACCTGGATTGGCCACCGTGAGAATGGGCTACTGGGCTTGATGGACCAGTGGTCTGACTCAGTAAGGCTATATGTGATGATATTCTGTACTCTCCTGGTTTGCCTCTTACCTCTCCAATCGCACCTTTAGTGTATGCAGTGGTGGGTTGTCTTCTGCTATCCCACTAGTGGTTGGCATAGCCCAGGGCTGTCTTAGGACTTTTTTTTTTTCCTCTATACCTCTTCTCTTTGTGCCCTGATCTCCCATGGCATCCAGTTTCACCTATATGTTAATGATGCCCAGATCTACCTCTATACCTGAAATTTCACCTAAAGTCCAAGAAAAGGTCTCAGCCTATTTGGCTGACGTTGCTGCCTAAATGTCTTGCTGCCATTTGAAACTAAACATGTCCAGAAAGCTGCTTTTCTCACTCTCTTCTCCATCTCTATAAATATCATTCCAGTCTTCTTGGGCCTCTGGCTTCATTTTCTACTCACATCCAACACATTTCTAAAGCCTGTTGCTTCTATCTACAACATCACCAAAATTTGCCCCTTCTTCTCTCAATACACTACCTGGACCCTTGTCGACACTCGTAACATCATACTTAAACTACTGCAATTCACTTCTAACAGGTCTCCAACTGAAGCGCCTCTGCCCCTACAATCTTTAAAACTCAGCTTTATGACTTGTCTACTGCCAACCTTGGCTACACTCACCCCTCAAATCACTTCAGTTGCTCCTTATCTGCTGCCTCATACAGTTCAAATTCCCATTTAGCACTCTCCAGACCGGTAGAGGTTAATCTTTATGAGTGGGTATATATCCCAATCATGACCAGCAGGTGGAGACTGAAACAAAACTGTGGAATAGTACATAAGAGATACCTTCCCTAATTCCTATCAGTCTCCAGCAGGTGTTGAGTGAGCTGTACCCATCTCCCTTGGTAGGGCTGCTGGAATTTGTTTAGGGGTTTCAGGTCCCTGTTTTTGGCCAGATTGAGCTTGGGTGGGTGCTGTTTGAGGGTCTGTCTGACCATGGGGGTGTCAAACTCGGCGGGTCTTGAGCAGGATCCCTCCCCCCAATTCTTCCACATCCACATTTTTTTAGAGGAGTCTTAGGAGATCCTTGCCCCCTAAATCAAGCAAGGGCATACTGCTTTGAGAGCCCATGGAGTTTATTCTTTTTAAAAAATAAAATAAATCCTGAGGTAGTGCTGGTCTGGAGGGTTGTTTCCCTTTAAATTTACTGTATTTTTGCACTAACCGGCACTTTAAATCTAGCTAGGTCACATATGGAGCAATGAGCACTTCTCAGGGGAAAAAGTGCTCCAGATGTGAGGCACTTGCGGCCTGCCTGTTCAAGCAGTGTTCAGGCCAGTGCAGTGGAGGAGCTCCGTCGACAGCAGCTGTAGGTGCCCAGAGCTCCCCGTCGGCTAGAAGCAGTGGGGAGGCCCAGTCTTCCACCACCCACGGAGGGATTTCCTTAACCGCCATCTCAGCTGATTTTTTTTTTTAACAGCTGATGCCAGCTTGCCTGCTTTAGGGGCTGGGACTGTTTAGGCTTCCCAGTTACTATAGGCCCAGGAAGGGTTGTTTTTTGGCGAGAACTTCACCATTTTCTCAGTCTGGCCCCTCCATTTTGTCTGCAACCTCAGGTGACCTTCCCCCCTGTATTGGAAAAGCAGGGGCAGGTTTCTGCTGGGTCCCCTGCTGTGTCAGGGATTCCCTTTAGATCCCCCAGGGTTTTTTCCCCTGTTTTGATTTTTTTTTCTTTGTGCAGAGCCTATTTTCAGGCAGCTGGAGGTCCCATGTGCACCCAGGGGGTTTCGGGGGGGGGGGGGGTTCCCTCCTCATCCCGTGTGGCTTTGCCTCCCTCTTTGGCATCCCCTCATCCAAGCGTCTGGGTGGCTTGGGATGAGGATTTGTGGTCTGAGGAATGTGTCGGCCTGGATGACCTGGGCCTTTTTGAGGATTTCCAGGACCCTCTCGGGATGACCGCTGGCGGCGGGTTGGCGGGTTTCCCGCCTTCGGTGAAGAGGCGTCCGTGGTGCGCCTTTTTCAGAGGGATGAGCTACCAGACCTGATTCAGCAGGTCTCCGGTGCTGTGTTTTGAAGAGGCACCACCGGAGATTCCGCATATGGGGGACCCTCTGCTTAGGGGGATCCGTACTGTTTCCACTCTTACTATGCATCAGGATATTCGAGATATTGTACTGGCGCAATAGAATACGCCGGAGGTGCCATTTCAGTTAGCGCATGCATGACTCGTTTGTATCCCATCCTGGAGGGGGATCTGGCTACTTTAAAGTCACCAGTGGTTGACGCTGTGGTCTCAGCAATTTCTAAGTGGCATACCGTGCCTGTTGAGGGCGGTTCTGCTTTACAGGACTCTGAGGAGCGTAAGTTTGAGACCATTCTTAAGCAGACACTTGAGGTATCTGTATTAGGGGTCCAGGCAGCTATTTGTGGGGGGCTGGTGGCTCGCGCTGTGTTTCAGTGGGCTGAGCATGTCCTGGATCGTGAGTCTGATGACTGATCATTGGCTGCCTCATTCCTCTCGGATGCTCTTTATGACTTGGTGCGGACCTCAGCTAAGTTTATGGTCTTTGGCGTGGCTGCGGGGCATACTTTGTGACTTTGCGCTTGGTCGGTGGATGCCGTGTCCAAATCTAACCTTACTAAATTTCCCTTTTAGGGAGTCTTTTTTGTTTGGAGAGGACTTAGATAAGTTGGTTCAGACTCTGACGGACTCTAAGTTGCCCCGCCTGCCTGAGGACTGTGCCTGCCTGGCGTCTTGGGGTGGCACTGCCCGTGGGCATCTGCGGGAGTTTTGCAAGTATCACCCTCGGGCGTGGGGCTGCTTCTTTCCTGGCTTCGGGGTTTTCCTAGGGTCGATTTTATCAGCGCATGCAGTCCTTTTGGGGGGGGGGACAGGAATCCCTCCACCGGTTCCCCCGCTTCCCGTCCTGCACAATGACTCGTTGCCGGCACCCCCTTTGGTTTTGGTGGGTGCCCAGCTGCATGACTTTTTTTCCCCAGTGGGCCAAGATCACGTCCGATCAGTGGGTTCTGGAGGTGGTGTGGGACAGTTATGCTCTGGAGTTTGCCCGCTCTCTGCCAGATCTTTTCCTAGCCTCTCCGTGTCAGGTGGCATGGAAGACAGGCCTTTCGCCAGATCCTTCAGTGCTTGTTAGATCTCAAAGCAGTTGTTTCAGTGCCACCTCAGGAGTGCAGCACCGGCAGTTATTCTATTTGCTTTGTGGTGCCCAAGAAGGAGGGGACCCATCTTGGATTTGAAGGGGGTAAACAGGGCTCTCAAAATTCCCTCTTTGCATGGAAACACTGGTCTGTCATTCTGGCGGTTCAGCCAGAGGAGTTGCTGACTTGTCTCGATCTGACGGAGGCCTTGCATGTTCAGACCTCTCAGCACTTCCTTTGCTTTGAGATCTTGGGTCAGCACTATCAGTTCTGTGCGCTTCCCTTTAGCCTGGCCACAGCTCCCCGAATGTTCACCAAGGTGATGGTGGTTGTTGGGGCAGCCTTGCAGTCGGAGGGCATTCTGGTACACCCCTACCTGGAGGACTGGTTGATTCGGCGAAGTTGTTACAGGAGAGCGCCCAGGTTATGGCTCGGGTAGTGGAGTTTCTCCAGTCGCTGGGCTGGGTGGTCAACCTTTCCAAGAGTCGGTTGGTCCCATATCAGCGTTTGGAGTACCTTGGGGTTCTGTTCGACACCTCCTTGGGAGAAGGTCTTCCTTCCAGAGGCCCGGGTAAGCAAATTGCAATCTCAGATTCGCCTCCTTATGGCGTCCTGGGCGCAGGACTTCCTCCAATCGATCTCCACTCTCTTGGGGTCCTGGAGGCTTTCCACCTCTCGGGCTTATGTGAGGGTTGACGTATATTTGAGGAGTGTGCTTTGCGTAGAGCCAGTGGCGTACCTAGGGGGGGGCGGGGGGGGGCGGGCCGCCCCGGGTACCAGCCCTAAGGGGGTGTTCCCGGCCTTGCCGTTCAGTCCCCCGCCACCCCCGAAGGACCGCTCGCCCCCCTGGCCTCCCCGCACCACCTATGAACAGCCGCAGCAGGATCGCGAAGTCAGCGTCAGCATCCCTGCGCTGCTTCCTACGACGCGATCCCGCCCCTCCTCTGACGTCAGAGGAGGGGCGGGACCGTGGCGCAGGAAGCAGCAGGGATCGCTGACGCTGACTTCGCTATCCTGCTGCGGCTGTTCATAGGTGGTGCGGGGAGGCCAGGGGGGCGAGCGGTCCTTCGGGGGTGGCGGGGGACTGAACGGCAAGGCCGGGAACACCCCCTTAGGGCTGGTACCCGACGCTGACTTCGCGATCCTGCTGCGGCTGTTCATAGGTGGTGCGGGGAGGCCAGGGGGGCGAGCGGTCCTTCGGGGTGGGTCGGGGCATCAGGCCTTCAGGGTGGGGCGGGCGGGCAGGCAAGCAGGCTTTCAAGGGGGAGGGGGTGACAGGCAGGCAGGCAGGCCTTCAAGGGGGGACAGGCCTTCGGGGGGGGGGTGCAGACATTCAAGGGGTGCAGGCCTTCAAGGGGGGCAGGCAGGCCTTCAGGGGGGTGCAGACCTTCGGGGGGGGGGTGTAGGCCTTTGGGGGGGTGCAGACCTTCAAGGGGGTGCAGGCCTTCAAGGGGGGAAAGGCAGGCAGGCCTTCAAGGGGGGGACAGGCCTACAAGGGGGGGGGGGGACAGGCCTACAAGGGGGGGGGACAGGCCGACAAGGGGGGGGACAGGCCTTCAAGGGGGGGTGCAGGCCTTCAAGGGGGGGTGCAGGCCTTCAAGGGGGGTGCAGGCCTTCAAGGGGGAGACAGGCCTTCAAGGGGGGGAAAGGCAGGCAGGCAGGCCTTAAAGGGGGGACAGGCCTACAAGGGGGTGGGACAGGCCTTCAAGGGGGGGACAGGCCTTCGGGGGGGTGCAGACCTTCAAGGGAGTGCAGGCCTTCGGGGGGGGGGGTGCAGTCCTTCAGGGGTGGGGTTTAGGCCTTCAGAGGGGGACAGACCTTCGGGTGGGAGGTAAAGTCCTTCGGGGGGTGCAGGTCTTCAGGGGTGGGGTGTAGCCCTTCGGAGGGGGGACAGACCTTCGGGGGAGGGGGGTCCTGGTGTAAAAGTACACAGAGGGAGAGAGGGAAGGGGGGGTTCAAAGATACATGCATATGCCAGACTTTGGGGGTTAGAAATAATGGGTCTAAAAACAGAGGAGTGGGAGAGAGATGGTGCATAATGGGATTTAGGGAGGGAAGGAACAGAAAGGGAGAGAACTTGGAAACAGGGGATGGTGTGGAGGGGGGATAGAGATACTGGATAGGAGGATAGTTGGGAACAGAAAGGGAGAGATGGTGGATCCTGGGGTGGTGGGGAGTTGAGAAAAGGTGAATCTGTGGATGGAGACAAAAAAAAGGAAAGATGCCAGATCTCCGGGAGAGGGAAGGGAAACGGAAGGGGAGAACAGAGATGGCAGACGGATGGTTAGCACGGAGAAAGGAGACCCTGGCAAGCAAGACAACAAGAGCCTGGGACCAACAAGATTTGAATATTGATCAGAGAACAAAAGGTAGAAAAAATAATTTTATTTTCTGTTTTGTGATTACAATATGTTAGATTTGAAAAGTGTACATGAGACAGCTTGAAATGGGAACTTTTCTATTTTTGTGAATGGCAAGGCTGAGTTCAGTTAAAATATATGCTTTATAAGAAAATATAATAATGTGTTTTATAAAGTTTATAAGCATTGCTGGCATACTCGGTGAGGTGTTCCTAGTGTTGGTGGTGGTGGTAGCATGTCAGTGTGTTGAGAGGAAGAGGTAGTCTGGGAAATTCTGCTGAGCAAACTCTGGGCCCATTTCCACCCCCAGTTAGTCCACTCCACTCAACTGGTTCACACACTGAGTGGGTCTTTGGGTGTTATTTCTGGGTAGTTGTTTTAGAATCTCTTCCAGTGGTTTGTCAGTATCTCCTTCTGGTCCAAGGAAGGAAACTTTGTCAACCTTAGCATTGACCTTCAGAATATGTTTGTAACAGCGCTGCTTGTGTGGCATTAGGCTATGTAGTAATCGAAAGAAAAAAACAGACCTTTGCACATTTTTGCACTATATGGTGGGTGTATGAGGAGATTCATTTCCTGCACAGTTAAGTCCATTTTTTCTACTGAATAATAGTATAGGTACAATGAAAGTAAATAGCAAAAATGTTTGAGTAGATAATTAAGGAAATCTTTTTCATATTGCTTGCTTATGGACTGGGAAAAAAGACTGTTCAAGCAAATGTCTCCAGAACTGCTTTAATGGAAAAATGTGATTTTTTTTTTTAAGTACTTTGTGAAATTTATTGTTGTTGTGAAATTTATTGTTATACTTTGTTTAAACTTAAAAAGCGGTGTCATTAACAGTGAATCTAATCGAAAAATCGATTCAACAGGGTGAATCGGATCGAATGAAATATTTTTCTCTGAATCGGGCAGCACTATTGGCTACCATGAGAATGGGCTACTGGGCATGATGGACCATTGGTGTGACCCAGTTAGGCTATTCTTATGTTATGTTCTCATCTGTAGGGGCCTTTGTTTTCACTTCTTATTTTAATGTATTTTTTTCCTGGGAACTTATCAGTGTTTTTTTATAATGGGAACAAAAATGGAAGAGAATTAATGTGTGTGGAATGGGGGGGGGTAACTCATTTCTTCAGCTAAATAATTCAATCCACTTCAAACAGACATAGGAGAACTCACGCACCATTCACACACCCTCCAACCAAAAACGTCAAAAGAAAAAAACTGTTCGACAACCTCCTAGCCATTCGAGCTGCAACACTTGACCCCCAACTCTACAACCTATTGACCTCGACCACAAACTACAAAACCTTAAAAAAAGAAATAAAAACCCTTCTATTAAAAAAACACATAAAACCAAACTAACTTAATCAGAACTGTCCCAAGCATCACCTGCAACTACTCCATATGTACTTCTGATGTCATGACAATTCAGACATAATTTATGTTATGTTATGTTTGGAATAATGGTTACATAAATGAGGTTCAATAAAAGAAAATTTTCTGTGGGAGCATTTGTTGGAACTTCTGTTATCCTGATTTCTTCTATCTGTGGGCTTTCTTTAGCTAACCTACTTATCTGGGGCTTTCCACTTCTGCAGCTGCCCTTTTCACGGTCCACTTTGCGCTTGCACTCTCTGGGGAGGGGGGGTTGGGTCTGGGCTTGGTGGGGTAGGTGTGTCTGGTAGTTTTGTCTGGGTGGTGGCTGGGTGTTTCTTGGGTGCTTGTTGTGCGGATTGGTGTGTCTGGTGAGCGGTCTGGGTGTTGTTGCTTGTGGGGGTTTTTTTCATTATAAAATATGGCTGAGGGTCTAGTCCGGCTTATTATTCTTGTGGGTTCTGGGGTGGGATTTGTTTGCTTGCCCCAAGTTTTGGCCTTTTGTTGTGTATTGCTATGCCTCTCATTGGCAATTTTCTCTTGGGAGAGGCTTGTTCATGCTTGTTGTTGCTGTTACTCTCATTCTGTGTTCTTTTTGATAATGTATAAGTTTCTGTACAGACCATGGTTGCTTGTCTGGACCTTTTGCCATTCTCAATAAAAATACTTTGGAAAAAAAAAAAAAAAAAAAAAAGAAAATTTTCACTGCCTGTTTCTATTCTGACCATTTATTCCATTTCATGGTTATTGCAAAAAAAAAAAAAAAAATTTTACATGAGGGGGGGGGGGGGGTGTCAAAAAATGATGGGCCCCGGGTGCCACATACCCTAGGGACGCCCCTGCGTAGAGCGGTCTCTTTGCGCTTCCCTGCCTAGCATCTTAGAGTTCTTGCAGGATGGCCTGGATAGGGGACTGGCTTGGTCTTCTCTCTGGGTTCAGCTTGCAGCCTTTTGTGAGTTGTTGACAGGTCAGCGTTTGACTGCCATTCCTGATGTACTTCGCTTCTTCCTGTACGACCCTCTGTTCCATCTTGGGATCTGAATCTGGTTTTTTCAGTGCTAGTGCTTTGAACCATTGGGCGCATGCTCTTTGAGGGACCTAACTCTTAAAGCGGTCTTGGTGGCCTTTACTTCTGCTAGACATGTTTCTGAGCTGCAGACTTTCTCTTGTAGGGCTCCCTTCTTGGAGTTTTCTAGGGTGTGGGTTGGCTTGAGGCCTGTTCCTTCCTTTCTGCCACAGGTAGTTTTCTCCTTTTCATGTCAATCAAGCAGTGGTCATCCCAGTGTTGGGTAGTCAGGAGGACTCTTCTGAGCAAAAGGAGTTGCGCAAGTTAGATGTCGGTCTGGTTTTTTGCTCTTATGTACAGAGGACCCAGGAGATCAGGAAATCGAATTATCTCTTTGTCCTAGCGGGTCCTCGTTCCAGAATTTCTCAAGGCTCATTCCACTTGGGGTCAGGCAGCTTCTTGGGCTGTCTTCGCTTATGCCTTCGGTGGACATTTGTAAGGCGGTGGTTTGGTCTTCCTTGCATTCCTTTGTCAGACACTATCGGGTAGACGTTCAGGCGCTTCGGGAAGCGGTGTTCAGTGACTGTGTGCTGGTATCGGCCCTTCGGGGGTCCCACCCGTGATGGGGACTGCTTTGGTACGTCCCACTCGTAAAGATTAACCTCTACCGGTCTGGAGAGTGCTAAAGAAGGAGAAATTAGGTTCTTGCCTGCTAATTTACTTTCTTTTAGCTTCTCCAGGCCGGTAGAGGTCCCCACCCTGTCTCTGTTATTTTCTTGTGGCTGTTGCACAGGCAGTTTTTGTTTTTTTGCTGCAGGTTCTAGTATTTTTCTAGGGCGGGTAGAATTGAAGAACAGCGGCTGTGTCTCAGCAGGCGAGCTGTGGGGACATTTTCTTTCTGGTATCTCTCTCTTATGCATTTTCCAACAGCATTTGGGTATGTTAGTTATTACTCCTGTTCGGAGTATTGTTTATTCTGTTTCCAGTTTTTAAGGTATCTCTTGTGTACTATTCCACAGTTTTAGTTCAGTCTCCACCTGCTCGTCATGAGTGGGATATATACCCGCTCATAAAGATTACCCTCTACCGGTCTGGAGAAGCTAAAAGAAAGTAAATTAGCAGGTAACCTAATTTCTCCTTACTAACCTATGTGTGCTTATTCCACAGCCCCTCAGTATCTCCTTATATGCCTCCCCAACAATGCCATTCCTTGGGTAAGCTGCTTTTATCTTTACCCTTCTCCACTGCCAATTCCAGGCTTGCTTCCTTTCATATATCTGCCCCGTATGCCTGGAATAAACTATCTGATGTTGTCTGTCATGCCCCTTGTTTAAAAGCAGACTGAACACCTACCTTTTTGATATATCCTTTAATCCATAACCCCACTGCTCACCACCCCAGCCAGCAGATTAAACTCCTAATTGCATCCCCCATTCTGGTATTCTAGTTGTCTCTTTTGAGCTGTGTATGTCTGGTAGCACTCTAGAAATAGTAGTGCTTCTTTTACAATAACCTCTGGAATCTACACCATAGGTTCATTTACCTTTTCCATTTTGGAAACTAGGGAACTTGAAACCAATTTGTAGCCCCTCCCTCTGCCTCTGCTTTTACTTACCCCTGGATATTAAGTTTTGTTTCCTACAAGCCTAGGCTGTAGGGAGCTTATCTTTTCTAAAAGTTTTTTGATTCTGGGCATGGGTCTTGCCCTGGTGCTGCGGATTCACTCTGTGGGGTAATCCTTCGGCGGGAGATCACAGATTTTCTGAAAAAGTCTGCTTCTGGGTGGTTCCCTATTAGTAGAACTGCAGTAAGCCCCCTGGACAGTCTGCTGGTCAGATCAGGTCTCCAGGTTCGGGAACCATCTCTTCTCGGTTAGTCCACTAAGGGGTAGAGTGCAGGCTGTGCGGTTTGGTGGAGGTGTGCCTGGGATCGGAACCAGACCACGTGTCTTCCCTAATTTGCCCAGAGGGTCCTGGTAGTCACTGTTTGAGGTGGCAAGGAAGGTGAGGCGGTCAGAAGACTTGAAATACAGTTTTTCTCAGCTCCTTAATTTGTACTCAGGGTAATAGAGGATTAGGTGACTTGCTCAGTGTTGCAAGGAGCAGTGCTGGGATTTGATCCCACAACCTCAGGGTGCTGATGTAGCAGCTCTACGCACTATGCCACTACACACTCAACTCCAAAGGAGATAATTCATTTACTCTCTTGGCCTCTGGCCCTATCATCCCAGAGCATACCTTATACTCCTTAGGCCCCCTTTTATCAAGCTGTGTTAGGGTTTATTTTTTTTAATCACATGTCACTGCAGTAAAAGATCTGACACTCAGAATTCCTGTGAGCATTGAAACTTTTACCACAGTGCCCTGCAATAAAAAAGTAAATCCTAACCTAGCTTGATAAAAGGGGGGCCTTAATATCTTGACAGTCCCACTACCTCCCTCACAGGCTTTCTGTTTCTAGCATTCATGGAAAGTTAGTATGAGGTTTCTGCCTCTATTGTAGTTTCTTCAAGTTGAATAGCTTGGAGCAGCAGAGATTTTCAAATAGACATTCCAAAACCGCAGATATTCTAATTAAACTAAAACTAACTAAACCTTAGGTTTGTATACCGCGCCATCTCAGCAAGCGTAGAGCTCGGCACGGTTTACAGAGTTAGGATAGAAAGGAACTCCAATGAAGGGTTAAAGGAAAGGAACTAAGAGGTTAGAGAGGGGCCAGGGTACGAGAGAGCGGGAGGTATTAGATTTTTGAGAAGAGCCAAGTTTTCAGGTGTTTGCGGAAAAGTTGGAGGGAGCTGGAATTTCTGAGCGGCGATGTAAGGTTATTCCAGAGTTCTGTGGTTCTAAAGGGGAGGGATGTTCCTAGTTTTCCTGTGCGGGATATACCTTTTGTAGAAGGGAAAGATAGTTTCAATTTTTGGGAGGATCTGGCGGAATTAGGGTTTGAGGAATTCCAAAAGAGTGGAATAACGGGAGGGAGGATGCCGTGAAGGATCTTGAAGGCTAAGCAGGCACATTTGAAGAGGACTCTGGAGGGTACTGGAAGCCAGTGAAGCTTGGACAGGAGTGGAGAGACATGGTCGAATTTGCCTTTTGCAAAAATAAGCTTAGCCGCGGCATTCTGAATTAGCTGAAGTCTATGTAGGTTTTTCTTAGTTAGGCTTATAAAGATGGAGTTGCAATAATCCAGTCTAGAGAGGATGGTGGATTGAACAAGGACGGCGAAGTGAGATTGATGAAAGCAGGAGCTCCCTTTCCTCAGCATGTGGCAGCTAAAGAAGCATTTTTTTTTTTTTTACCAAGGAGTTGATGTGGTCATTGAAGGAAAGAGAAGAGTCTATGATGATGCCCAGGACTTTGCTTGAAAACTCAAGCTGAAGAGTGGGGCCGGAAGACAGTGGGATGGAGGTGGGTAAATTATCTAATATTGGGCCGAGCCAAAGTAATTTTGTTTTGGACTCATTTAGTTTCATTTGTACAGATTGGGCCCAGGATTGGAGGTTCATTATACATGCGGATATGTTCTCAGCGAGGTTAGAGAGGTTCGAGTCGGTCTTGAGGAGGATATGGATGTCGTCAGCATAGGTGTAGAGAGTTTCTAGGGGGGATAGATGGAGGAGTTTCAGAGAGGACATGTAGATGTTGAAAAGTTAAACTACTTTTTCTACCTTTTGTCTAGTTAGTGTCTCCTTGCCTCACCTCTTCCAGCCAGTGTTGTCTTCCTTGTATAAACACCCCACCCTATTTCTCCAGCCTGACAGCAGTAAAACAAAGCAGTTGTAAGGCTGTACTGGACATGTACATAATAAGGCTGCTGCTGTGCCCTTACCTAGGACCAGGAAGTTGATATTAAAGGGGATGGATGACTGCAGAGATGCACATAAGAGATTAAAGCCCACAAATCTTTTGATGATGATGATGGAGGAGATTTTATATCAGGCACCACATGTTCAAAACATATACTACTATGAGTTTCACATATTTATTTAGATTTTTTTTAAAAAATGTTCATTTAGTTATACCTTCATTTATTTGGATCTGCAAAAATATATATAAGTTATGTACACTTGTGCAAAATTCCTCTATTATAAGAGCTGGTTACCCCCACCCCCCACACACACCATGAAATACAGTTGACGTTCTGGTCTTTTCATTTCTCATATTGTATCTCTTCTATGTTAGTTCCAGTCCTCAGCTTTTTCTACCCTCTTGCAGCATTCTGCATTATAGAAGTCTCCCAATTCTTCAGCCTTCCTATGTTGCCTCCTTAACTGTCAGCAAGACATCTCTCCCCTTTCTCCCAGGGCTAGAGAAGGGTGGCTGTAGACCGTTTCAGAAGTTAGGAACTACACTGCTGGTTGGTCTGACCTCACTAATCACTGTTTTTAGAAGATTTTCAACCGATTAACAGAGATCAAACTGACCTTAATTTTTTTTCCCAACACACTATCTTCTGCCAGCCTTTCACTCCATGATACGTGCACATTCTATCCAACTTGCTTCAAATCCCACTACATACCATATAGAACCCCTTACACCTTCCTATAACTCTCCACCCATTCTCATGACACGCCATCCAGCTTTCCTTCCTCCCTGCACACATTAGTACAGCAGGGTAAAAGAGGAACTGCACATTGGACTATTTCCTTTGCAATCTTGGACTCATGCAACTTAACAACTACTGGGGATGATAGAGAAAGTAGAAGCATCTCTGTGCTGCTCTTCTCATTTGCTGCATTGGTGTGTTTGTGTGTGTGTGTCTGTGTGTGGAGGGAGGTAGATGGAAACTTCACAATAACCTGCACAGAATTTTTTTTGCAGTAGACAGAGGAGGGAATTCTGTATAGGAAGCTCCAGAATGAGAGGGCATAGGCTGAAGTTAGGTGATAGGCTCAGGTGTAATGTAAGGAAATACTTTTTTACAGATAGGGTGGTAGATGTGTAGAATAGTCTTTTGGTAGAGGTAGTGGAGGCTGAGCTAATTCCCCTTTTAAGGCAAAGACTGAATTCAAGAAAACATGGGACATGCATGTGGGATGTCT
Organism: Geotrypetes seraphini; assembly: GCF_902459505.1. Classification (NCBI taxonomy): domain Eukaryota; kingdom Metazoa; phylum Chordata; class Amphibia; order Gymnophiona; family Dermophiidae; genus Geotrypetes; species Geotrypetes seraphini. The sequence goes on along the minus strand of NC_047084.1, from coordinate 182,637,155 downwards.
TAGGGAGAGGAAGAGATAGTGGATGCTTTGGATGGGCAGACTTGATAGGCCATTTAGCATTTATCTGCCATGTTTCTATGTATGAATTTAGAAGAGAACCTAAACTGTGCATTGGATGAATAGGAAAATAAATGTCTATTAAATGTTGGAAATGCTCCTTGATGCCAGAAACAATGGATGAATCTGTTGCATTAATGGTAAGATGCTTCAGCAGCTTGGCACATGATAGAAGGACTTTGCAGATGATAGGAGTCTGATTAGCAGACAAGATTCCTGTTGCCACATTGTTATGGTTTGCCTTGGGGTAGTTTTGGGCCTATAGGCTATAGCAGGGGTAGGGAACTCCAGTCCTCGAGAGCCGTATTCCAGTCAGGTTTTCAGGATTTCCCCAATGAATATGCATGAGATCTATTTGCATGCACTGCTTCCAATGCATATTCATTGGGGAAAACCTGACTGGAATACAGCTCTCGAGGACCAGAGTTCCTTACCCCTGGGCTATAGGGAAGTTAGGTTAAACTTGGGCTTTGTTACATAGCTGTCCAGACCAGGCCTTAACTATTTTTTTTAAGAGAATTAAGCTGTCGGAATTATTGATCCAAGCTGGTGTACTGAAAAACATTGTATCATGGAGCTGGGTTGTTTATTCTAAATGAGATCATGGGACATAAGACTCATGGTGGAAGACCATTTAGATCATGATGATCTGGGACACTTAAGCACACCCATGAAGGTGGTCAGAGGGCATGACTGTTGAGCCTCCCCTTTAATGAGCCTATCATTTTTTTAACACCCTCGTCTCTATATGAAAAAAATATTTTTAGTAACAATCCATGAATCACAACAAGGGTGTACATAGGAAAAGGCATCATCTTGCTGCGAGCACTACAGCATCAGTACACCCATTGTAAAGCTAAACAATCCAGATTGATCCTGCACAGTCAATTCCAACAGAAAAGCATGTCTTTTTTTTTTTTGCACACACAGAACACAGATACTTCACCCAGTCAGTGGCGTACCAAGGGGAGAGCGGGGGGCGATCCGCCCCGGGTGCAGCCTTAGGGGGGGTGCACAGCCGGACAGGTCCGGAAAATTCCTGGGCTGTGACGGCACTCAGCGGCATCGGTGCCCCCCCATGCCCCGCGACAGCACTCAAGTTTGGCCTCATCTCGGCATCAGCAGAACTTCAGATCGGCAACAGGTGCTCAGTCAAAAGCTTCCCCTGACTCAACTTCCTGTTTCCGCCCAGGCAGTTGTCAGGGGAAGCTTTTGACTGAGCACCTGTTGCCGATCTGAAGTTCTGCTGATGCCAGGAGGAGGCCAAACTTGAGTGCTATCGCGGGGCAGGGGGGCGCCGATGCCGCTGAGTGCCGTCACGGGGGGGGGGGGCGCTGAGTGCCGTCGCAGCCCAGGAATTTTCCAGACCTGTCCGGCTGTGCACCGCCCCCTGAGGCTGCACCTGCGGTGGACCCCCCCCCCCCCCCCCGCCTCCCCCTTGGTACACCACTGCACCCAGTATAGAATAACTGCAACCTAAGAATATGTAGACAATGCAGTACCATAGAAAGAGTGATGTGTGTCCCCCTAGTACTGTGCAAAATATAAAGACAGCAGATGTAAATTTGAAAAGAATGACAAACACCAATTATTTATTCCTTTTTATTGCCTGTCCTCCCCAGGAGCCCAGAACAGGTTACAAGATTACGTACAAATTGCCGCTGCTGGGTCTGACCAGTGATCTATTGTGCCCAGCAGTCTGCTCACGCAGCGTCAAAGACCAGTGCTTTAAATGAGTCCAGCCTCACCTGCATACATTCCAGTTTAGCAGGAACTTGTCCAACTTTGTCTTGAATCCTTGGAGGGTGTTTTCCCCTATAACAGACTCCAGAAGAGTGTTCCAGTTTCCTACCACTCTCTGGGTGAAGAACTTCCTTACATTTGTACGGAATCTATCCTTTTTCAACTTTAGAGAGTGCCCTCTTGTTCTCCCTACCTTGGAGAGGGTGAACAATCTGTCTTTATCTGCTAAGTCTATTCCCTTCAGTATTTTGAATGTTTCGATCATGTCCCCTCCCAGTCTCCTCTTTTCAAGGGAGAAGAGGCCCAGTTTCTCCAATCTCTCACTGTACAGCAACTCCTCCAGCCCCTTAATCATTTTATTCGCTCTTCTCTGGACCCTTTCGAGTAGTTCCATGTCCTTCATATATGACGACCAGTGCTGGACGCAGTACTCCAGGTGAGGGCACACCATGGCTGGTACAGCGGCATGATAATCTTCTCCGATCTGTTTGTGATCCCCTTCTTAATCATTGCTAGCATTCTGTTCACCCTTTTCGCTACCGCCGCCGCTACACAATGCGCGGATGGCTTCGACTTGTCAATCAGAACTCCCAAGTCTCTTTCCTGGGAGGTCACTCCAAGTACCACCCCAGACATCCTGTATTCGTGCATGAGAATTTTGTTACTGACATGCATCACTTTACATTACAGAGTCAATAATATACTACAGGATCAAAACACAAAGCTATAGAATTAATCACAACTTATAGAGAATGTGATTAAGAACACATGCTTTGCAGAATCTAAGAAAATAAATCATAGAGTCACGAATGGGTATTAACATCTGCAGTGAACGGTAGAAGAATTGGTTAGCAGGCACAGGTGTTCTGAGATAAAGGAAGGTCTGTCAAAGTTTGAGACCAGAATTGATCCGGTTCTTGAAAAGAAGTGTCTTTACTGCTTTCCGGAAGGTCAGTAGGTTATCAATTGCCCTAATAGCAGGAGGGGGTTGATTCCATAATTTAAGTATGCTTTAGGAATATGATCGCTTTCGGGCTATCTCCCAGTGGAGGCTGTTTGCTGGAGGGTTGGAAAGTTTTGAGTTCCCGTTGTGAACAGAGGGACCACTGAGAGTGGTATATTGGGAGTTTTTTTTCGCCACATAAGTGTCATGTGGAAGCGTTTAAACGCTAATACTAGTTTGAAGATATTGCATTGTATTGGAAGCCAGTGGACCTGAATCAGTGCTGGGGAGATATGGTTGAAAGGGCAAAGGTTTTCTTAGGAGTCACACTGCAGCATTTTGGACTCTTTGTAGATGGTTCTGCTGTTTGGCCGGTAGATCAGTGTAAAGAACATTGCACTAGTCCAGGCAGGCTAGAACAAAGGCATATAACAATTGGGTGAAGTCAGAATCAGATGGGCTTTAGTTGCTGTAAGTAGTAGAAGGAGGCGGATACTACCTTGGAGATTTGTGTTGAAAGAGTCAGATCCGCGTCCAGTATAATGCACAAACTGAACACTTGGTCTTGGGGTACCAGAGTGTTGTTATCCCAGGATATGCAAGGATGAGAGGCAGAGCATGAATCATGACGAATCCATAATAATTACTACATAGAAATAAAACAAAATGGTAAATAGGAGAACATCAATTTTTATTTTTATTTCGCAATACCTTGCAGTTCAATGCGGGTAACAATAAAATAAACTGTTTATATACAACAAATTACAAGTATAACTCATACAATTAATAAATCAACAATCATATATTAATATCTAAATGCTGTACTTCTAAAAATGTCTTAAACTAGTAGGTTTTAAGCAGTTTGTTTTAATGGAGATATGATGAATTTCTGATTCCCAACTTGCTGCCTGGTAAGAAACAATTTACCCTGAAATTTCTTAAACATGTATCCTCTGGCCAGGCGAAAAGACAAAAAAATGTCAGATTTCATGAAGAGTGATTCATTAAATAACCAGGCAACAAACCGTGAAGTGCCTTATAACAAAAACAAGATACCATGTTATCCCAGGATAAGCAGGCAGCCTATTCTCATATGTGGGTGATGTCATCCACGGAGCCCGGATGCGGACAGCCTAGCAAGCAGACTTGTTTGAAGAATGAGTCTGCCGCACCACGCATGTGCGAGTGCCTTCCCGCCCAGCACAAGGCGCGTCTCCTCAGTTCTAAGTTTTCCGCAGAGCCAAGAAGTCCATCTTTGATGCTCTGCGCTGAACTTAGTTTGCTTCGTGCCTTCTCTCACCACGGCTCATGTTTTATTTCTTTATTACTGTGTCACTGTGCTTTTATTTAGTTTGTCAAAAAAAAAAAGTTGAATTCTTTATTGTTTCTTCATCGAGTAACCGCGGGCCTTGCCACATGCCCTCAGCCTGTGGGCTTCAACTTTGCGATGGCTATTTTTCCAACTATGTCCTGGCCGGTCAGGGGCTTTAAGAAGTGTAGCCAGTGCCAGGGTGCAATCTCTCTCACCCACACCGCTGGTACCTTCAGTGTTTGGGGCCTGACCATTGCCTGGAGTCTTGCGTTCGCTGTGCTACCCTTCAACCTTGAGCCCTTAAACATCATCGAGTGCAAGTGGAGAAGATTTTCGGTATGGAAACCCCCACTCGGCCTTGACCTCTGACTCGGTCAAGCCGGCCACGGGGTATCCTGCTTCCATGACCTCGACTCTCATCAGACCTTCCTCGTTTGGAGCATCCTCAACCTCGAATAAATCTGCCAAGTCTTCTCCTGAGCTTCACTCAGGTCAGTTACCTCAGCAGAATCTTCCTGTGGTAGTTCTCAAACTGCCCAAGAAGCATGCCTCCAGGCTGATGCAACCTTCCTTTTCACCCTTGGAGCCTTTAGCCTCAGCAAGTGGTCCAGTTTCAGACTTGGATCCACAATTGCAGGCTACCATCCAGACCATTTTGGAAAGAGAGTTTGTTCAGTTACTGACCAAATATAGTCCTGCTTCGACTCTGCTTCCTGCAGTCCAGCCTGGGCACTCAGCAGTCTCACAAGTGGTCAAATCCTTGCCTGTGCCTCGAGCTGAATCTACACACTCTATGCAAGGGGTCCGGTCTTTGTGAGTGTCTAGTCTGGAATCTTCACACTCTATGCAAGGAGTCGAGTCTTTGTGAGTGTCTAGTCTGGAATCTTTACACTCTATGCAAGGAGTCGAGTCTTTGTGAGTGTCTGGTCTTTGGGAGTGCTTCAAGATACCTCGATCGAAGCCACTGAGTCTATGGGGTCTCCTCTTCGATCTACAGCTTCCAGCCCTTTATCCTCACATAAGGCATTGCCCGTTTCGAGGCATAGGGCGAAGTCTGCTCGACCTCGCCAACGACCTGCTTCCAGGCAGTACTCTCATCGTCGGTCAAGGCACTCATTGAGGCACTCATCGAGACACAGGTCCTCTTCAAGGGAGAAACCTTCCTCATCCAGGTGTTCCAGTTATTCGAGACCTCCAACTCCTCGGTCAAGGACACCAGTAGCAGAACCTGAGGGCTCCGCTTCTTCCAGGGCCTCGTCCCAGTCTGCTTATTCGCTGAGATATCAATACTCCAGAGAGGCCTCACCTTCTTTCTCCACTCGAGGCACATCGAGGTAATCGAGTCTCTCTCGAGGCCATGCTCTTGCGGATCAATTGTCCTTTTCCTCCTTCCTCCATCAAATGGCTGAGGACCTGGATCTTAAATTGGACTCTGGTTCTAAGTACTCTAAGGAGTATTTAGATAAAATGGGTTTGCCTCGGCTTCCTGCTGAGTTTCTCAAACTTCCTCTTAACAGGCTTCTTTCTCAGACTTTCAAACGAAACCTGGAGACTCCTTATTCCATTCCTGCTGTTCCAGGCAAGTTGGAATAGAGGTATAAAACTGTTCATTGCAAGGGTTTTGAGAACTCGCAACAATCTCATCAGTCCCTTCTTGTGGAATCTTCTTTAAAGAGAAGTCATCCTTCTAGGGTCTATGCTACCATCCCCTCCTGGTAGAGAGGGCAGGACCATGGACAAGTTTGGCCGTCGTCTTTATCAAAATTTGATGATGGCCTCCAAGGTTTTGAATTATAATTTTATCTTTACTACTTATTTCAAATATTTTATTGAAATACTCCCTGGTTTTACTTAAGACCTTGTTCAACACAGGCTTTTAGAGTTCCAGCAAGTCATTGCTACATTAGCACAACTCAGGTTGCACCTTCTTCAGTAATCTTATGCCTTTGAGCTTTCCTCGAGGGTCACTGCTTTCTCAGTAGCGATGCGCCGCCTTGACTGGCTTTGCACCTTTGATATGGACCCCAACATTCAGGATCGTCTGGCCAATATTCCTTGAGAGGGCAATGACCTCTTTGATGAATCTATAGAGGCTGCCACCAATAAGTTGTCTGAACATGAGAAATTTTTTTGCTTCCATAGTCAGCCCAAAGCCTAAGCCAGCTCCTTCCAAACCTTCTCGACCTCTTCCATCCTATCAGAGGTGTTATCCTCCAATAGCAGTTCCTTACAATCGAGCACCTCCCAGGAAACAACAGCAGCAGAAACCTCAGCCTTCTGCTGCACCCAAGGCTTCTCAGCCTTTTTGACTGTCTCAAACAGAGCATAACCTCCATCGTTCTGCCTCTGTCCTCTCCTCTTCCCATAAGTGGTCATCTCCATTATTTTTACCATCGATGGGAGACCATTACATCAGACCTCTGGGTGCTATCCATCATCAGGGAAGGATACTCTCATTTCACTCAGATTCCACCAGAAATTCCAACAGAACACCGATAGCTGCTGAGCGAAACTGCAAAAACCTAGTGAGGAGCTACAACCCGGGATCTTTCTCTCCCTTCATTCAGCATTTCCCTTCTCTCTCTCCCCCCCTTCTATCCAGCATTTGTCCTTTCTCTCTGTTTTCTCTCCAGCATCTTCCCTCTCCTCCATTTCCATCCAGCATCTGCCCCTCCCCCTCTTTCCATCCAGCATCAGTCCCTCTCTTCTGCTTCTGCCCAGCATCTGATGTCTCTCTTCCTCCTTTCTGCCCCCTCTGTCACCCCATCCATCATCCACCCTTTTATATCCCCCTTCCATCCAGCATCTGCCCATCTTTCTCTCCCCCTTTCAGCCCAGCATCTGCTTCATTTCTCTTTCTCTCTCTTCTATTCAGTGTCTTCCCCATCTTTCTCTTTCCTCCCTTCCATTCAATGTCTTCCTCCCCTCTCCTTTTCTTTACATCCATCATCTGTCTTTTTCTCTCTCCCCAGGCATTCCAGCTTGTCTGTTATCTTTACCCTTTCATCCAGTGTGTCTGATCCCTCCCCCTTTCTATCTACAGTCTGTCTCCTCTCACCTCCTACATCCAGTATCTACCCCTCCCACCTGACACCACAGCCGCCGCCAGACTGACGCAAAGCCTTCCCTCCGACGTCAGCTCTGACTTTGGGGGAAGACTTCTGGATTGGCTACATATGGTGTGCTGCAGGCTGCCTTCAACCCCTGCTGTTATCTGGACTAGAATGAAGGGGTGGGAGGGAGTGCATTTTTGAGCACAGAAGGCATGAACTGGGGAGAGAGGGAGGGAAAGAGATGCTGAAGTGGGGGAGGGAATAGAAAGGGAGAATTGGGCCTGGGTGTGTCAGTGAACAGGAAAGAGATGGTTGTGTACACACAGGGAATGGAAGAAAGAGGAAAATTTTTGGTCATAGGGAAGGAGTGAGGTACAGATGATAGGGAAGATAAAGATGAGAGTGAAAAACGTAGTGGAAAGGTAACAGTGAGACAGATTGAAAGGGATGCAAGAGGGAGGAATGTTGGACATAGTGGTGAAGGGAATGGAGGGAGAGATGTGGCATGGTGCTGGAGGGGTGATAGAACAGAAGGAGAAATGCTGAGCATGGGGCTGGTGGGCAGGCACAAAAGATGAGGAAGGGATAAATGCTAGACCATGGTAGGAGGAACCAATGGACAGCAACAGAAGAATTTACAGAAGATGGGAAAGCAGAAAAAAAAGAAACTGGGACCATCTTGATGGAAAATTAAGTTTCCAGACAACAAAGGTAAAAAGTAGAATTTATTGACTAAAATATGTTAGCTTTGGGAAATGTATATAAGCAGATGTCTTTGTATTGTGTTCAAAAGAAAAGGAAATGCATTTCTGGTTTTATTTCTACAGTGTTGCTGTACTTGCTGACCATTGCTGTGGCTGGTGGGGATCCCCAAACATCGCCAGCAGAGGACCTCCTCTAGAGATGGCCAAAACTCCCCTCCACCAAGCGCAGCAGTTGCTGGCAGCATCCATGAGCCACTGAGGTGTCAGCATCTGGGACTCAGACACTACTGCTGCCTACCAAGTTTGACAAAAAGGATCCCAGGCCAACTGCAGAGGAAGTCTTCAGCTGAAAGCTTGGGGGCCCTCATCAGCTGAGTATTGCTATTTTATATTTACATTAGAGGCTCTGGTAGAAACCTGTTTACAAAGTATGTATTCTTCCCAATTAATATTTTCAAATTAATAAAGTGTCTTTGCTTATTTGTAAATGGGTCTCTACCAGAGTCTTTAATTCAGTAGCATAATTAAATTAAATAACTATTTCTGAAGTTTATAGGGACGGGCGGGGACGAAGGGGATTCCTCGTGGGGACGGGTGGGGACGGAGGGATTCCTCACGGGGATGGGTGGGATTTCGGTGGGGACGGGTGGGATTTCTGTCCCCGCGCAACTCTCTAATTTCTACTTCATCCCAACCTGCAGTCTCTACACTTGACAGCTTGGTATCTCTCAACATAACTCCTCTTCAGTTTTCTCAACCTGTTCGGGATATTTTAGAGGCTTCCAGAAAGCCTGCCACTAGACAATGCTATCACCAAAAATGGACTAGATTTTCTATGTGGTGCATATCTCACAACAAGGAGCCTTGAGCTACCTCCTTGTCTTCCGTCTTGGATTATCATCTGCACTTATCTACCTCTAGCCTCAAGTCCACATCCATTTGAGTCCATCTTAGTGCAATTGCTGCTTTCCATCAGCCCATCGAAGGAAAACCTCTTTCTGCTGATCGTGTGGATTCCAGATTTATGAAAGGTCTTTTCAATATCAAACCACCTCTCAAACCACCTCCAGTGGTTTGAGATCTCAATGTTGTTCTTGCTCAATTGATGAAGCCTTCTTTTAAACGAATGGCTCATCTCAAATACCTCACTTCTGCTCGAAGAGTCAGTGAGCTGCAAGCTTTAGTTGCTGATCCACCTTTCCCAGTTTTCCATCATGACAAGGTGGTCCTCTGTACTCATCCTAAATTCTTACCTAAAGTGGTTTCAGAATTTCATCTCAATCAATCCATTGTACTTCCAGTGTTTTTTCCAAGGCCTCACTTTCATCCTGGAGAATCCGCTCTTCATATCCTGGACTATAAACGTGCTTTGTGCTTCTACTTAGAATGCACCAAACCACACATGAGCTTCATGGGCTCAAAAAAACCCTCCACTTTTTCTCATAAGGACTCTGTTTTTCTGAATCAAAATGTTCACTGAATCACGTATCAGTGGTAGCACTCCCCAGTTAGAGATTGAAACATCCAAAAATCTTGGAAAATGCAGGGAAAGTTCAAAAATCACTAGCAGGCACAGATTAAACTCAGCACATGAGATGGCAAAAAACAGATACTTAGCTGCCGGTCATCTCATGCCTCTCGTGCCATGATCCCCCAAACGAACATGCACATGCAGGACAGGAGCCGGGAGGTTTTAATGCTCGGGTGGAATAGTCTGCTTTTTTTAAAGGTTTTTTGGTTTTTTTTTAGCTGTGTCTGGTTTCCTTTGAAGTTTGCTTGAAGCTTATTGGGGGTTGGTCTTTGGACTTCTTACTTAGTCTCCTATTGGCTGGATGGGGGTGGAGGTGTTGCTTTTCTTCCTCCTCTCTGCTTATTTGTTTAGACCTTTGGGGGGCGGAGCCTTCTCAGTAATTTTCACCAGCTGCCATTGTGCAGTAATTGCACAAGCAGTGATATCTTTGAATGTGGCTTTTGCAAGACTCCTGAAGCAGCTTCGGTGAAACAAGGAAGTTCCCTGTCGGGTCCTGTAGTAAAGATGTTGTTTCAAGTTCTGCTGTCCTGCATGTGCATGTTTGTTTGGGGGAATCATGGCACGAGAGGCATGAGATGACCGGCAGCTAAGTACCTGTTTTTTGTCATCTCATGCGCTGAGTTTAATCTGTGCCTGTTAGTGATTTTTGAACTTTCCCTGCATTATCCAAGACTTTTGGATGTTTCAATCTCTAGCTGGGGAGTGGCTACCGCTGATACTTGATTCAGTGAACATTTTGATTCAGAGAAACAGAGCCCATATGAGAGAAAGTGGAGTTTTTTTGAGCCCATGAAGCTGGACTGAGGCTTTTTCTCCACTTTCTTTTTCTCTTCTGATTCTCTTGTGATCCTTTCCCCTCTGTTCTGCTTTGATTTTAGTGTGTGGTGTATGATAGTAGTGGTGTATCTCCTCTATCTGTGAGTGATTATTTGGTAGTACTGAGTTGAATTGTAGGGGGTTCTATAGATATATTTGTTTATAGAGTATGAGCTTTGTTACTTGCTGATTTCAATTACCCCCAATATTGACTGGGAGTCCTAGGGAGGTAAAATTCATAGATATCATAAATGACTGCTTCTTGGAGCAACTGGTCCGGGAACCAGCAAGAGTGGAGTGCTATTTTAGATTTGCTCCTTAGTGGAATGCAAGACATAGTACGGGAGTTAACTGTGTTGGGTCTGCTGGGATCATAACGTGATCGAATTTGAGCTGATAATGGGAGTAACGTCGCAAAAGAAATCTACTGTAGGGGCATTTAATTTTCAAAAGGGCGACTATGATAAAATGAGGAAAATGGTTAAAAAGAAGTTAAAAGGAGCAGTTGCAATGACTAGGACTGTAAACCAGGTGTGGATGTTATTTAAAAATACCGTCATGGAAGCCCAAACCAGAGGTATTCCACATATCAGCAAAGGTAGAAAGAAGAGGAAACAAGAGCCGGCGTGGTTAAAAGGTGAAGTGAAAGAGGCTATTAGAGCCAAAAAAATATCCTTTAAAGAATGGAAAAAAGATCCGAACGAAGAATATAAGAAGAAACACAAGCACTGGCAAGTTAGATGCACAGCATTGATAAAGACAGCTAAGAAAGAATATGAAGAGAAACTTGCAAAAGAGGCAAAAACTCATAGCAATTTTTTTTAGGAATATCAGAAGCAGAAAACCTGTGAGGGAATCTGTGGGACCGTTGGATGATCAAGGAGCGAAAGGGGCGTTCAGGGAGGTTAAAGCCATAGCGGAAAGACTGAATGAATTCTTTGCTTCGGTCTTTACAGAAGAAGATGTAAGAGATCTACCTGAACTAGAAATGATTTTCAAGGGTGATGATGCGGAGGAACTGAAATAAATCTCGGTGAATCTGGAAGATGTAAGCCAGATCGACAAGTTAAAAAGTGATAAATTGCCAGGGTATACATCCCAGGATATTAAAAGAACTCAAAAATGAAATTGCTGACCTGCTTGTTAGTGATCTGTAACCTGTCGCTAAAATCATCTGTAGTACCTGAAGATTGGAGGGTGGCCAATGTTATACTGATTTTTAAAAAGAGCTCCAGGTGAGATCTGGGAAATTACAGTGCCAGGCAAAATGGTAGAAATTATTATAAAAAATAAAATTGTGGAACACGTAACCTCTGGCAATGTGTTCCAGAGCTTAACCATTCTCTGAGTGAAAAAATATTTCTATTGGTTTTAAAAGTATTCCCCTGTAACTTCGAGTGTCCCCCTAGTCTTTGTAATTTGAATCATACTTTGTAATTGAATCATACTTTAGAAAACGTTTTATTGACTCCAATAAAGTTCCTATATCCTGTACATCATCTCTGCAGTCTTTCTTTTGAATTTTGTTTGACATTTACCGCAGACTTGTTGGATTCTTTCCTTTTTTATCCTCTGCTACTCATCAACATAGCATTCACCCCTGGTATTGCTCAAATGCCCAATGTTAGATATGACAAATATTTATTTAGACATACTAATATACTTCTTTGGTATATGAGAACCATAAATGAAAATTGGAAGACACCTTTGAATTCTCATTCTCCTCATACCACAGCTTCCATTTTAAAAAAAAATTTAGACAAAAGGGTTGACTTCTTTGCTAATCAGTTGAAACTCGGCCAATCAAAATTCGATGCCATAGTTGCTCCCTTGCAATCTTCCAGTCTGCCCACGCAGACTTCTCTGAAAATCCTGGGGTTAATTGATAATGCTCTTACATTTCATTAATAGGTTTCCACAGTGGTCAATAAAGGCTCTCACAAGTTAGTGCAGATTAGCTCTCTTCAGGCAATTCTTGATCTTCCTTCCCTTCAAACTCTTGCTCTGGATCTTGTGATTACAAAAAAGAGTTATTGTAATTTTCTATATCAGTCTTTCACTCAAATTAGGAGATTACAGCTGGTCCAAAATATGACAATGAAGCTACTATTTATGGGGGAGTAGGGGGTGGAATATGACCATGTTACACTCTTATTTCTGTCTGAACAATGGCTTCTTGTGACTTATCATATTCCTTTTTAACATAGTAATATAATGGATGATGGCAGAAAAAGACCCTGAATGGTCCATCCAGTCACACTCATGATCAATTCACAATTAAACCAATGAAGGTGGTATAAAATACTTGATCCTGGTCTTTCTTTGCCATTTCTGGGATATAGACCATAGAAGCCTGCCTAGCACTGTCCTTACATTCAAACTACTAGAGTTCCCATCAAACCCACTCCAGCCTATATCAACCTATCTTGTCAGATACAGGACACAGATCCATTGACATCCACCCAACCTATCCTCACATTCCAACTACTGGTGTTGCCAAAGCCTTTACCAGCTCATCTCATAATTGTTCTTCAATTTTCTCATTTGGGTGCTCCTCTATTCTTTGCCAACCTCCTTATTTTCTATTCTCTGTTGAGGAGCCTCTATTCACCCTATCAGCATCTTATCCCGTGATCGTGATCCTGGAGGATTGGAAGATAGCCAACGTTATGCCCATCTTTAAAAAGGGATCAAGAGGTGACCCAGGAAACTACAGACTGTTGAGCCTGACCTCGGTTCCGGAGAAAATGGTGGAAGCACTGATAAGACATCGATGAACATTTTGAAAGAAACAAACTTCTGATAATCAGCCAACATGGTTTCTGCAAGGGGAGATCGTGCCTAATTAACAAACGGCTGGACAGAGGAGACCCCATAGACATCATATATCTAGATTTCCAAAAAGCCTTTGACAAGGTACCCCATGAATGCCTACTTCAGAAACTGAAGAACCATGGGGTGGAAGGAGACATACATAGATGGATCAGAAACTGTTTGGCAGGTAGGAAACAGAGGGTAGGAGTGAAGGGCCACTACTTGGACTGGAGGAGGGTCACGAGTGGTGTTCCGCAGGGCTCAGTGCTCAGACCGCTGCTATTTAATATATTTATAAATGATCTAGAAACAGGGACGAAGTGCAAGATAATAAAATTTGCGGACGACACCAAACTATTTAGTGGAGCTCGGACTAAAGAGGACTGCGAAGAATTGAAAAGGGACTTAAACAAACTAGGGGAATGGGTGACGAGATGGCAGATGAAGTTCAACATTGAGAAATGTAAAGTGCTACATGTGGGAAGCAGAAACCCAAGGTACAGCTATACGATGGGAGGGATATTATTGAAGGAGAGTATCCAAGAAAGGGACTTAGGGGTAATGGTGAACATGACAATGAAGCCAACGGCACAGTGGCAGCGGCCGCTAAGAGAGTGAATAGAATGCTAGATATAATCAAGAAGGGTATTACTACCAGAACGAAAGAAGTTATCCTGCCGTTGTATCGGGCGATGGTGCATCCGCATCTGGAGTACTGCGTCCAATATTGGTTGCCGTACATTAAGAAGGATATGGCGTTACTCGAGAGGGTTCAGAGGAGAGCGACACGTTTGATAAAAGGTATGGAAAACCTTTCATACGCTGAGAGATTGGAGAAACTGGTACTCTTTTCCCTGGAGAAGAGGAGACTTAGAGGGGATATGATAGAGACTTACAAGATCATGAAAGGCATAGAGAGAGTGGAGAGGGACAGATGCTTCAAACTTTTGAAAAATAAAAGAACAAGAGGGCATTCGGAAAAGTTGAAAGGGGACAGATTCAAAACGAATGCTAGAAAGTTCTTCTTTACCCAACGTGTGGTGGATACCTGGAATGCGCTTCCAGAGGGAGTAATAGGGCAGAGCACAGTACTGGGGTTCAAGAAAGGATTGGAAAATTTCCTTGTGGAAAAGGGGATAGAGGGGTATAGGTAGAGGATTACTGCACAGGTCCTGGACCTGTTGGGCCGCCGTGTGAGCGGACTGCTGGGAAACAATGGACCCCCAGGTCTGACCCAGCGCAGGCATTGCTTATGTTCTTAACATGTCTTCTACCTGACACATCTGGCTAGATAGCGCCAGAGCCATCTGTTTTAGTGCTATTGCTCCTGAACTCTGAAATGTTCTTCTCACTATTAGGCTTGAACCCTCTTTTCAAAAATTAAAATGTGCTCCCAAGACTTTCTTTTTGCTCAGGCTTTTTTCCCAGCCATTTCCAGTTGATTTGTCATCACTGGTGAACACAGCTTTATTCCATTGTGTTTTTCCCTCCCCCTTATCCCTAGTGATTGCTATTAAAGCTGCATTTAAATCCTAACCCCCAAACCACTTGTAAAACATCTGTATCTGCCATTCCCTCTATAGTCCCTTATCTACCTCATCATTCCCTTTGCAATTCCCTAAGTGAGCAGCATGTCTAGATTCACCCTTTTTGCTGTTATAGATTGTCAGCTCTTTCAAGCAGGAACTGTCTCTTGCGTGTTTAATGTACAGTGCTGTGTGTGTCTGGCAGCGCTATAGAAATAATAAATAGTAGTACTGATTTTGTCACTTGAAATATTGTGAATCACTGTTTATTGGTCTTGGAAAGAGCATACAGATATAGAATATCAAAATGCCAGCCATGTTGGGTTTAATGAGGCTGATTTATTCTCTCTCCATTGCTCCAGGTACAAAAACTTAGATTGTGAGTGTACTAGGACAGGGAAAGCATCTGCATAAATGTAAACTACTTTGTATTACAGAAAGGTGGTATCATGAGGGGCAATTTGGAGGAGCAAGTTTGGAAGAGTAGAAAATACAACATGGAAGTGTGAAAAGCGGATTCCCTTACTGCTGTGTTTCAATATGTATAAGTTTCTATGCCACAGAAATGCACTAGACCACTTTTTGAGGGGGCTTATTTTTCTATAACC